>NC_063367.1:10820237-10857810 GCF_021869965.1 Rhincodon typus | reverse complement strand
CTGCTTGGCCTGCTGTGTTCATCCAGCTCTACACCTTGTTATCTCTGCTAATGATGCTTACTGGCTGGAATTGTCTTGAGTCCCTCAAAACAGTGCACCAATACAACCAGTGCATTCACCTCCAAATATTGCTGCTTTTTACAGATTTTTCCTGTTCCTTCAGTCATCATAGAGTCGTAGAGGTCTACAGCATGGAAATAGGCCCTTCAGCCCAGCATGCTCATGCCGCCCAGTTTTCGCAGTTAAACTAGTCCCATTTGTCTGCAGTTGGTCCATATCCCTCCATACCTATCCCATCCACATACCTGAATAAATGTTTCTTAAATGAATGAAATTGTACCCACTTCCACCATTAACTCTCTCAGCCCATTCCAGACACTGACCACCCTCTGTGTGAAAAAAAAAATTGCACGCATGGACCTTTTTGTACCTCGCCCCTCTCATCTTAAACCTATGTCCTCTAGCTTTGGACTCCCCCACTCTGGGGAAAAGACCTTGTCTATTTACCCTATCCATGCCCCTAATGATTTCATAAACATCTATAAGGTCACCTCCTCAGCCGCCGATGCTCCAGGGAAAAAAGTCCCAGCCTATCCAGCCTCGCCTTATGACTCAAACCTTCCAGCCCAGGCAGCACCCTCGTTAATCTTTTCTGCAAACATTCCGCTCATTGGATTAAAAGAAAATCTGAACGAAGAAGGTGTGATACACATTTTGGCTGATGATGCATGACGCTCCGTATTATTTGCCCTATTCATTGATTTTGGTGCATTAACACTGAAAGAATATATGCAAATGCAATGAGATCATGAGCGAATTCTATTTGTACTTCTCGGTGCCTTAGCAGAAAATTACTGAGCAAATTTTCATTACTGCTTATATTTTCACTGCACACCTGATCAAGTTTCAATGACTCTGAATCTTATGGAAACAAATCACACATGACTTCCATTGAGCTGTTGAACTAAGCTGGCCATTCAGTCCATTGAGTAATAGAGGCAAATATATGCAAATACATTAAAGTAATGTATTGCTTACATTCTCGTTATTGGATTGATGAAGCTCTGGAAATTGTTTCTTAATGTAATTGCTGTCTCACCTTAATTATGAATGGCGTCCAGAAAGTGAATAAACAATAGTTATTGAAATTTCCTGGTTGTTAAAATCTGGGGAAGTTATTTCAAATACATTAAGCCCCCTGTATCAGAGCTAATGAATGAAGATAGTCCTTGCACTGAGAAATATAGAAGCATTTATAACTTTAATATATATCCGTCTAGGGCTGCTCTGTCATATTTGCAATAATTTTGAATTTTGTTAAACATGATTCAACATTAATAAAGGTAAAGTCACCCAAAGGGATGCTCTCTCATAAGAACGATAGAGAAATGACTAATGGTGGTTTAACCTAAGGGTCACCATGCCTCAGGTGAGGGGGGAGGTTGAGAAAGAGAGTCCTTCATGGTAACGTCAGCTGGTTCAGGAATTGAACCCAGGCTCCTGGCATCCCTCTACATTGCAAACTGGCCAACCAAACCCCTTCAACATTAATTTATGGAGCTTGAAGACTGTCTGTAATATTGGTCTTTCAAAGTCATATAGCGTTTGTATTTGGTCAAAGGGACGGGACTCAGAACTTAGATGTAATGAAAAGTTTGGTTATAGATAAGGCCAATGTAAGGAAAGAGGAATTTTTTGAAATTCTTTGATAGGATGTGGGCATCATTGGCAAGGTCAGAATTTGTTGCCCATTTCCAACTTCCCTTAAACTACTGCGTTGCTGAACCATTGCAGAAGACAACGAAGTGAGGAGTCAACCTCATTGCTGCTGGTCTGTAGTCACATGTAGGCAAGACTGAGTAGGAATGGCAGATTTCCTTCCCTAAATCATAGAACCCTTACTGTTTGGAAGCAGGCCATTTGGCCCATCGAGTCCATACTGACCCTCTGAACAGCATCTCACCCAGACCCACCCCATTACCCTATCCCTGTAACCCAACACTTCCCCTGGCTAACACCACCCCAGCTAGCCTGCACATCCCTGGACACTATGGGTAATTTGGCACAGCCAATCCACCTAAGCTGCACATCTTTAGACTGTGGGAGGAAACCGGAGCACCCGGAGGAAACCCACATAGACACAGGGAGAATGTACAAACTCCACACAGACAATTGCCCGAGGCTGAGATTGAATTAGGGCCCCTGGCGCTGTGAGGCAGCAGTGCTAACCACTGAGTCTCCATGCTGCCTCAGCTGGACATTAGTAAATCAGAGGGCTTCTGTTTTAAATGATAATTGATGATGGTTATATGCTCACTGTCAGTGAGACTAACTTCCTATATTCCAGATTCATCAATTCAATTCAAATTCCAGCTTCTGGGATGGGTCTTTGTCTTCAGAATATGAATCTAGATCACTGAGTAATCAGTCTATAGATGTTACTTTTAGACTGATGACATTGACATCATGCCCCTTATGAATCAAGTGTAAACGATCGACCATTAGTAGCTAACAGTCTTCCTGCGTGAAGATTTTTCTCGCACCAAATTTATTCCAGTTCACACGAATTCAAGGTGAAATTGTTAGGCTTAATGTTTGGACCCTACCAAGGGCAAGAACAGAGGCAGACAGGGCACATAAGTAGCAATGCCGGTCAGGGTGCCAATTTGTTCATGGGGGCAGCCAACAGCTTCTTTTCAATGAGGTCCGCTGCTGTTGCTCCTCCTGTTCCTCGCTAGGCATCTGACAAAGTCCCTGCCTGCCAACACCACAGGTCCTGCACAGGGCTGAGAAGGTGCTTGGCCTCTGACAGGTCCTCTGAGTGCCACTGGCCTGAGGCATACCTTCCCCAGCCAGCTGCAGAGATGTCACAGTGAGGTGCTCACCCAACATATGGCCCCAGAGCTAATGCTTCCAATGAGGTGCCAGTATCTGAGCTGGTGGTCAGGCTGAGTCACAGGAGGCAGCTTTACCAAAGCTTCCCTCTATAAGGCTTTGATACGTTCATCCATAGCAGTTGAGGAGAAGGTTTTGTGGGGAGCTGGGCATCTCACTGTGGAGGTGGTCGATACAACAGCGGTAGCTGCAAGAGATAAGAGGGAGAAAGCATCATGGCCAGTGCTTGGGGGTGGTGGGTTGTGAATGAACTGACAGCAGGGTTACTGGGAGAGTAATATGGAGAGTGGGACTTACTCAGGTGTCTCCCCCAACCCCATGGGACCAGTCCCCGTCTTCTGCTGTATTTGACAGGGCTCTCTTTTTTATAAGGCGTAATGTCAGAAACCGCCTCCACTCAGATAGGCTCTCTCTGCCCTATTATTGTCTGTCTCCTCCTGTAGAACATAGAACAGTTCAGCACAGGAACAGGCCCTTCAGCCCACCATGCCTGTGCTAACCATGATGCTATTTTAAACTAACCCCATCATGGACCATATCCCTCTATTCCCTGCCAGTTTGTATGTCTGCCTAAATGCCTCTTAAATTTTGATAATGTTTCTGCTTCTACCACCTCCCCTGGCAGTGCGTTCCAGGCATCTACCACCCTCTGTGTAAAAAAAGACTTGACTTGCACGTTACCTTTAAACTTGCCCCCCCTGACCTTAAACCTATGCCCCTAGATTCTGACTTTCCACCCTATTTATGGCTCTCATAATTTTATATACCTCTATCAGGCCAGCACTCAGCCTTCAATGCTCTAGCAAAAATAATCCAAATTTGTCCAAGCTCTCCTTACAGTTAATACGCTCCAATCCAGGCAACATCCTGGTAAATCTCTTCTGCACCCTCCCCAAAGCCTCCCCATCCTCCCCATAGTTTGGCAGCTAGAACTGCACACAATATTCCAAATGCGGCCTAACTATAGTCTTACACAGTTGTAGCATGACTTGATATCTTTTATATTCAATGCCCCAACCAATGAAGGCAAGCATGCTGCATGCCTTCTTTACCATCTTATCCACTCCTGGTTGCGGGGCAAGTGTGGGATCAGTATGGGATTCAGCGGCAGCGAGGTCAGCCCAGAAGCAAAGAGCTGGCTCCTAAAGAGTGGGAACTCCTATGTTGGTAGGTCCAGCGCAAGTGGTGGCAAGGCAGTGGAGGACTCCCATTAAGTTGTATCTTTTTTACACATTTCAGTTTTGAACTATTCAAAATGGCGCTGAAACGTGGAAGCTTTTCACTTTTTTTGCTGTATTATTCACTGTAAAATGCAAGTGACACAAATAAATCATTCTTTCATTTGTTGTTGCCACTTTCAGGGAGCTATGGACCTGCACCCCAAGATCCTTAAACATATCAGTGCTCCTACGGGTCCTGCCATTTACAGTGTGCTTCCCTGTAACATTTGACCTCCCAAAATGCATCACCTCACACTTGTAAAGAGAGCAAGGGAAGAATCGAGTGAGATGAAAGTAAATGGCATGCCTGTTAGTCCTGAGCCAGGCAGGTGATATGTAGTGTGTTCAGAGATCCTAGAGGCCATACAGTGTTTGTGGTGTGGGAGGCAGGGTGAGTGACAGCGAGGGAGGGAAGATGTGGCAGGCAATCATGAGTGGGGCAGAGCATGAACCTTCGGTGGGAGGTGGGCACAGTAGCAGAGATAGATTGGGTGTCAGAGAAGAAGACTGTGGCACTTACCCTGGGGGAGTGGAGAAGGTCATTCTTATGGTACTGCTATGGCAGGCTGCCCAGGATCTCCTGTTTCATGTGTCAGCAGCCTCTCTGTCCCAGATCCACCTCACCTCATGCAGTAGGCCTGCTGTATAAATCTGATGGGGCCAGGACCCAGGACCATGTGGCACTGTGTGTAGTTACATCAATAATAGCCTGCAAATATTGACTCTAGTTCCATCCTTCATCACCTGGCGTTCTGGAGTAAATTGTTTATGTCGCTGTAAATTGCTGTGCTTGCAACGTAAAAATTCGCGGACTGTCGAGGTGTGATTGAAGCAACAACACATTACCCACTTTTTGACAGGTCCTGAGTCACAGGCTGACTGGAAGAATGAGCTTTGGGATCTGTTCTCAAATTTAGCTCAGACTAATGGAGTGAAACACTGCCCAAGTGGTGATCCAGCAGAATCTATTGGCCTTCAGTGGTAGAATCCATTCTGATTTAATGAACTCGGTTGAAATGACGCCTCCTTCCTAGCTGACCTTGCTGGGGACAAGTTTGTCAATCAAAAGCTGCTTCCCATTTCAAGTTATTGTAACAGCTTGCTGATAACAAAATGGCTGTTGGCACGAACAATATTAGAAGGGAAAGGGATAAAACCATTCCAATTTATTGGGAAGAGGCACTTCACTGCCTTGTTAATATAATGCCATCAAATTCAAAACTGCAAATTGTGCCCGACATGATGGATGGAGAAACCCATAGAATCTCTGGGAGGGCATGCATCATGAATGCAAAATGTGTGGCAAGAAATGCAATGACAGTACTGCAAGAACACTGTTCCTCGACAGCGATATTCTTCAGGTGATTGCTAGGCAGAAGTATCTTCCAAAGTAAAGAAATTAATTGCAGGCTTTCTTTTAAAAGATGGCACAAAAGATGTTCTGTTGTGTACTTACCAGTTAGGAATTGTAGTCAAGGATCAGCTAGAAGGTTACTTTGATGGGGAGCGGTGAACTAAAGTGTGGTCGACGACCTACGTATAGCACAAACACTGGCATTAATTATTTGGAATCTGAATGCCTGATACTGTACGGAATTCTGAATTAAGTCCGTTCAAAGTACACAGAGATACTGGGAGTAGGCAGTCTCGGTCTGGAGAACATAAGATGTAGGAGGGAGAGTAGGCAATCTGGCCCATCGAGCCTGCTCCACCGTTCAATAAGATCATGGCTTACCTTTTTGTGGGCTCAGCTCCATTTACCCACCCTCTCACCATTACACTTAATTCCTCTACTGTTCAAAAGTCTGTCTAGCTTTGCCTTAAAAACATTCTACGAGGAAGCCTCAACTGTGTCACTGGGCAGGGAATTCCACAGATTCACAGCCATTTGGGTGAAAAAGTTCCTCCTCAACCCAGTGCTAAATCGGCTCCCCCTTATTTTGTGGCTGTACCCCTGATGGTCTTATCCTGTTGTGAAGGGCTTTTTCAGCAACTTACCATTAGCCCTGCAGCCTGGCATGAAGGTCTAGTCTCAGTGCAGAGGCCTTGTCTTGGCACGGAGGTCTTGCCCTTGCTTCGGAGGCAGCTTCCTGATCTTCCAACAGCTCAGCATGGAGATCCCATCTCAGCGTGGCATGGCAGTCTCGGTGCAGCCCTGCAGGGGCAGTTTTGGCCTGGTTTTCCAGCAGACCCCAAAGCCAGGTGTCTTTAATTGAACTGTGAAAAACATTCTTGTTTATAACTTCTGTTATTAATTCCCTGCTGTGGTAAGGCAACTTTTACAACTTTTCACTGTTGCCGGGAACCACACATGTCTACTCTGTCAACTTTTCTTACTTTATTTCTCTGCTTTTCTTTAAGACCTCCAGTTATTCTAGTTATTATCAAGATTCACCTTACCTTCATTTAACAGCTTCAGCAGAAACTATTCTGTCTTTCCCTGAGCCCAGGAGCCATTAACTGAACTCTGATAACCTTTGTCTTAATTTTACTTCTTTAGAATTATTATGTATGACTTCTGTCATTAATATAGGCTCTGTGGCGTGGTGACTTATAAAATTTTTTGCTATATTTTTCACATAAAAGTACATGTGACAATAAATTTCTGATCTATTTCTATGCTGTTTTTACAGGACAGCAGTCAGTCCAGTTCAAGATGTGCTTCCTTCACTGGAAGGTGCTTTGCGGCATCCTGAGATGGCAAATGGTGCTATACAAGTGCAGGAGCTTTCTTCCTTTGAGTTGTGACGAAGAGTCACCGGACTCAAAGAGCGGTGCTATACAAATGCGGGAGCTTTCTTCCTTTGAGTTGTGACGAAGAGTCACCAGACTCAAAGAGCGGCGCTATACAAATGCGGGAGCTTTCTTCCTTTGAGTTGTGACGAAGAGTCACCAGACTCAAAGAGCGGCACTATACAAATGCAGGAGCTTTCTTCCTTTGAGTTGTGACGAACAGTCACCAGACTCAAAAGAATTAACTCCGCTTTCTTCCCAATAGATGCTGCCGGATTGGCTGAATTTCTCCTGCAATTTCTGTTTCACGCTCAAGATTTTCCTTTCTTTTGTCAGGTGAAATATCTCTCAGGTGGCAGTAAAGGAACTGATCACCGAATTCATACGCCAAATCCACTCGAACTCAGGGAGGAGTTCCGTGGAAGACCAGTCCCCATCTGTGCACAATTTAATGTGAAGTGGATAAGGCCCATTTGGAATTGGTGAAGGCCCGATGTGGATCAAAGCATTCCTGCAGCTTGAATAATATCCAAGGTTACATTGGAAAGTGCCAAATTCGAATTTACTGGAATAATTGTTGCACCTAACTGGCATCAATACTATTCATGAGGGACATCAAGAAACAATAAAGATCAAACAAAGTATTTCTTTGTATGCAGCGTCTACTGGTGACATCGTTAAAAACACTGATGGTTTTGAAAGGATTCCAAAATTTCCTAAGTGTCAAATCAGATATAAAATCACAAGATAGTGGCCCCCATGGGTTTCATGAATCATGATTTGATTCAACTCTTCAGCACAGATCTGAGAGCTCCTTCACAGAAGGAGATATATTTCACTTTTTAATGACTAAAGCGATCAGAAACCCAGCAGCAATGCAGTTCAGAAGTGTTGTCAGCTTCTAAGCTTGTACAGTTATGCACAATTCGAACTAACAACCTCTGGAAAGTTGATGTCCCTTAAAAAACACTGCCTGCAGCAAGTGATAAAAATAGTCCCAGTGAAAGAACTGAAGCTGCGCAGTGAGAAATGTTCGAGGGACAGGATAAAACAGAGACAGTCATGTTACAGGAGGAATAGGAATTGGGAAGTCAGGTTGATGTTGTAAAGGACACTAGTGAGGAACAAAAACAGAAGTTGCTGGAAAAGCTCAGCAGGTCTGGCAGCATCTGTGAAGGTAAAAAAACAGAGTTAACGTTTTGGGTCCGGTGACCTTTCCTCAGAACCAGGTCACCAGACCCGAAACGTTAACTCTGTTTTTTCCTTCACAAATGCTACCAGACCTGCTGAGCTTTTCCAGCAACTTTGTTTTTGTTCCAGGATTTACAGCATCCGCAGTTCTTTCGGGTTTTATTTACACTAGTGAGGCCTCTTCTGGTCGCCCAGTTATATGAAAGATATTGTTAAGTTGGAGAGGGTTCAGAAGAGGTTTACCAGGACGTTGCCAGGTGCAGAAGGTTTGGGTTGTAAAGAAAGGCTGGATAGACTGGGATCTTTTTCACTGGAGTGTAGGAGATTGAGAGACGACCTTATAGAAGGTTATACAATAATAAGGGGTATAGATAGAGTTAATGGTAGTTGTCTTTTCCCTAGAAAGCAGTTTTCAAGAATAGGGGGCACATTTCTAAGGTGAGATGAGAGAGGTTTAAAAAAGGTATGAGGGGTAATTTTTTCTTTTGCAAAGAGGGTGGTTTGCGTGTGGAATGAACTTCCTGAGGAAGTGGTGGATGTGGCTACAATTACAACAATTTAAAAGACATTTGGATATGTAAATTAATTTGAAAGGTTTGGAGGGATTTGGACCAGGAGCAGGCAAGTGGGACTAGTTTAGTTTGTGATTATGTTCGGCATGGACCATTTGGACCGAAGGGTCTGTTTCTGTGCTGTATAACTCAGTATCTGTACCATTAAACTGCCTATGACTTTCAACACAAATTTCAGTAACAGACTTCCACATTGTCAAAGTTTTTCATTTTGTGCTCGTCAGAACAATTCACAAATATACACATCCAAGGTGAAAACTAACATTTATACTGTTTGAGAGAAGAGTGTTTATAGCCTGGCAAGTGAAATCTGATTGCTAGAAAAATGGACATGGGGAATGCATCAATATATGATGGTTGACAGTTAACTGCCAGGCTTTGTTTAAATTTTAAAGCGAGTAGGTTGACTCTGATTAGGCAGGGTATTGCTTTGAGAACTGACCCAGTGAATGGCTGACTTTTATGATCAGCATTGGCCAGGTTATTGGAGATAACTCTGCTCATTGCATTGAAACATGCATACTCTGTATACATATTTCCTTTGTTTTAAAAGATGCGTATGAATGGAAGGTTGTCAGTGTAATTCTTCACACTATCAGAATTATTTAACAAATGTTGTCCTATTGTAGAATCACATCGAATTATGGATTAGTTTTACAACACAGGCTGTTTGGCTAGGGGAAGTACTTTGTTTGTTGTAAACAGTTGAATAGATATAAAGTGCAACGACCGAACGAACTGCAATTGCTGTAAATCAGGAACAAAAACAGAAGTTGCTGGAAAAGCTCAGCAGGTCTGGCAGCATCTGTGAAGAAAAGAATCAGAGTTAAAGTTTTGGGTCCAGTGACCCTTCCTCAGAACTAATGGTAGCTGGGAAAATGTCAGTTTATATGCAGAAGATAGGGTGGGGGGGAGGGGGGAAGGGGGAAAGAAGTAAATGATAGGTGGGACTAAAGCCCAAAGAGAGTGAAGAACAGTTCGACAGGTAAACCAGTTGATAACGATCAGGCTGGGAAGGTGAATACATGTTAATGGGGACTGTTAGTGACTAACAATAGGTAGAGTGTAATGGTAGGCTATGTGGTAACAAGGCCTGGTGTGTGGGGCTAGGTGCTGGGACATGGGAGTGTTCAGGCCCTAAAATTATTGAACTTGATATTGAGTCCTGAGGGCTGCAGGGTCCCCAAGCGGAAAATGAAGTGTTATTCCTCCAGCTTGTGCTGAGCTTCGCTGGAACACTGCAGCAAGCCTGAGACAGAGATAACAAGGTGTAGAGCTGGATGAACACAGCAGGCCAAGCAGCATCAGCGGAGCAGGAAAGCTGACATTTCGGGTCTGGATCTTTCTTCATCCTCTGATGCTGCCTGGCCTGCTGTGTTCATCCAGCTCTACACCTTGTTATCTCAGATTCTCCAGTATCGGCAGGTCCTACTATCTCTGAGACAGAGATGTTGGTCACGGGACAGGGTGGTGTGTTGAAGTGGCAGGCAACTGGAAGCTCAGGGTCTTTTTTGCAAGCAGAATGTGGATGTTCTGCGAAGTGGTCACCCAGTCTACACTTCATTTCCCCAATGTAGAGGAGACCACATTGTGAGCAGCGGATGCAGTAGGCTAGATTCTGGGAAGTGCAGGTAAAGTGCTGCTTCACCTGGAAGGTATGTTTGGGCCGTTAGATACTGGGGAGAGAGAAGGTAAATGGGCAGGTGTTACACCTTCAACGATTGCAGGGGAAAGTGCAGTGGGGCTGTGGGGAGGTGTTGGGAGTGAAGGAAGAGTGTCCCAGAGGGAATGGTGCCTGTGGAAGGCGGAAAAGGGAGGGGAGGGGAATATGTGTCTGGTGGTGGCATCTCGCTGGAGGTGGTGGAAATGGCGTCTGATGATCTTCTGCATTTAGATTCTGGTTGAATGGGAGGTAATGACATAGAAGTTGAAATGAAAAATAAAACTATTTAAAAATACTAATCATGTTTTGAAAAAAAAACAAGACAGAGATGTTCGGGAATAGCTAATAATAATCCATCTTCACAGATTGTGTCAACATGAAATATCGGTGCCTTGATTTTAAAAGCTGTGCTAAAATTAAAAACATCTTCACTTAAGCTCTACTTAAAATGCAAACACATGTAAATTAGAATATGTTCACATAATTTAAATGGGATTCCTAATTCCTATAATTTATTTTTTCCAAAAAAGACATCCTTCCATAAAACTTCCAATCATTATTATCAAAAACATGAAGGAATTTTAAGGAAATCTAGTTTGTGCCATTTTTCAGACACACTCAGTGGTACATGTTTACTATAAAATATTGATATGCAGCGAGGTTTGGATGATTTTGAGTCATTTACAAGGCCGTAATCTAATCAATGGATTAAACTGACTGACACAAAGCACAAAGTAGAATCCATTTTAAAGTCAGTTAGAAGTGTCTAATGCTATTTATTGTAGTAATAGTGAGAAAACCATATGGCATTTATTTTCATATTGATTTTCCTACCACTTCTATGCAAATTCCTGGTTATGTCACCTCAAACAAATGACATGGGTTGAGAGAACTCTCCCCCATTTTGTTCATATTGGCATTTATACATCACACAAGCCTCCTCACGCCCCACTCCATTTAACCTTTTGACAGAGTGCCCATGCCTTTCTAGCTGGGATACTCATCTAGCATTCTCTTTAATCTATTGAAGCTATTCCCCTCAACTATACCCTTCAGTAGCCAGTTTCACATTCTCACCACTTTCTTGGTAAAGAACCATTTCCTGAATTCTGAGGAAGGGTCACTGAACTTTAACTCTGATTTTTCTCCACAGATGCTGCCAGATCTGCAGAGCTTTTCCAGCAAACTCTGTTTTTATTCCTGAATTTCCTTCTGGTTATATTAGTAACTAATGTCTATTTACTGCTCCCTACTCTTGATCTCACTCAAAATGGATAGTTTTTAATGGAGGTGAGTGGGTCCTGCTGGAAGAAGTGACAAAAGATTAGTGAGGTCACATTTGGAGTACTGCGCACGGTTCCGGTCCACCTGCTATAGGCAGGATATTATCAGACCAGAAAGGGTTCAGAAAAGATTTACAAGGACGTCACCAAGACTGGAGGGTTTGAGACATAAGGAGAGACTGGGACTTTCTTCCCTGAAATGTAGGAGGCTGAGGGGTGACCTTATAGAGGTTTATAAAATCAAGAGAGGCATAGATAAGCTGAATAGCCACGGTCTTTTGGGCAGTCCAAAACTAGAGGGCATATGTTTAAGGTGAGAGGGGGAAGATTTAAAAGGGACCTGAGGGACAATATCTTCACACAGAAGTTGGAGCGTGTGTGGAATGAACTGCCAGTAGAAATGGTAGAGAAAAGTACAATTGCAATATTTTAAAGACGTTTGATAAAGTACATGGATAGGTAACGTTGAGAGGGATATGGGCCAAATGCAAGTGGGACTAGATCAGCTTGGGAAATCTGGTCGGCATAGATGATTTGGACTGAAGGGTCTGTTTCCATGCTGTATGACTCTATGACTCTGACCTTTTCTCGCTATATAATTTGCTAATTCGGTACTAAATTGGGCAGCGATGGGCTTTCCTCAGGATCAAAGTTTCCAGGGTGGAGTCACCCGCCCTTTTGGGTCTAAACTGGTATTTTCTGTGTTTGTCACCAATTCTTCCTGAGCGATTGCGAAAACGTCAGCCATGATCATCAATTATAGAGCAAGGCCTTTCAGTTATGCCCTTCCAGACAGACAGTCCCAGACAACACAGAGAACGCTTGGGAAACTCGACAGGTCTGGCAGCAACTGTGGAGAGAGAAACAGAGTGAACGTTTCATTTCAAATAAGGCTCTTCTTCAGAAATAGAGAGTGAACTTGAAACATTAACCATTTCTCTTTCTACAGATGATGCCACACTTCCTCTGGCTCTCTAGTGTTCTGTGTGTTTGTTTCTGATTTCCAGCTTCCACTGTATTTTGTTTTTAGTGAACAGTCCAAGTATCGTTTATGCAAATAAAACCAACCAGTGTTTTCATTGTGGCACAGTAGCTCAGTGGTTAGCACTGCTGCCTCACAGCACCAGGTACCCAGGTTCAACTCCACTCTCTGTGTGGAGTTTGCACATTCTCCCCATATCTGTGTGGGTTTGTTCCAGTTTCCTCCCACAGTCCAAAGATGTGCAGGTTAGGTGGATTGGCCATGTTAAATTGCCCGTAGTGTTCAGGGATGTGTAGATTGGATGGGTCTGGGTGGGATGCCCTTTGGAGGGTCAGTGTGGACTCGATGAGCCAACTTGCCTCCTTCCACACTGTAGGGATTCTATGTGCTGTAGGTAGGCTCATGATGCCCTTAGAGAGGGAGTTCCAGGATTTTGAAACAGAGACATATTTCCAAGTCAGGACGGTGAATGACTTGGAAGGGAACTTGAAAGTGGAGGCGTTCCCATATGTCTGCTGCCCTGCCCTTCTGTGGAAAAGTCATCCAGGACTTCAAGCATTAGCTGTTTTTTCTCCAGCATTCTCTGTGTTTATTTCAAATTTCCAGTATTTGCAATGTTTTGTTTTGAAGTTCCATTCCATCTATTCTGAGATCCAAGTCATCTCTACATAGCAAAGCAAGCAGGGTCTAAACATTGAGCCTTGGATAACCCCTCTGTCTACTATTCTCTAGTCTGAAAAATAACCATATACCATCACTTGCTGTTTTCTGTCCTTAACTAAATTTGTATCAAATCTGGTCACTGATCCTTATATTCCATAAGCCTCAATTTTGTTAACTAGCTCAGTAGTCTCCATTGAAGTAACAGTCTCAAATGATAGAAAATGTCTTAAGTTCCTCACTCTCATGAGACTGACGGAGTTCTAGAAGATTCTTTCCTTATTTGTTCATGGTAATCTTTTTCCCGTTTTAATCTTATCTGCGGTGCACATCACAGAAGAGCTCTGTGATTTACTGTCATGACTGACAGGAATCATCCTGGTTGGTAGCAATATAATTTCCTAAATTACTTCCATTCCCTTTCAAATTACTTTCATCTTATCTATTTTTTATGGAATAATGATTGACACAGAATAAAATTAAGAAAAGTTCTGTACTGTTGCAAAACTAATTCGATTCCAGATCCAGTATGTTAAACAATTCCTTAACCACATAAATCTCTGAATATTTACTGGTACTCCGTGTAAAATCACGATTCAAATCATAAGCCTCGAAGGAGATCTAACATTTTTTCTTCTCAATTGTACATTTAGCAGTGCATCATTATTTGATGCCAGGAGGGCATGTGGAATGCAACTATCCGTTGTTACACACTGCATGTAATTTTCATCTCCCTGCTAAAGGAAGGATTGATTGAATTTTTTTTGATTGATTGATTTAATGTCACATGTACCGAAGTACAGTGAAAAACTTTGTTTACGAGCAGTACAGACAGATCACAATAAGTAAGGGCATACACATCAAAAACACTCAGACAGAGGCATAAAGGTTGCACTGTTGTTGAAAGGGTTCAGAGAAGATTTAAAAGGATGTTTCCAGGTTTGGTGGGTTTGACCTATAGGGAGAGGCTGAATAAGCTGGGGTTGTTTTCCTTGGAATGTCAGAGGCTGAGGGAGTGACCTTATAAATTCATAAGGGGCATGGATATGGTAAATAGACAAGGTCTTTTCCCTGGTATGGGGGAGTCCAAAACTAGAGGGTACAGGTTTAAGTTGAGAGGGGAAAGATTTGAAAGGGACTTAATGGGCAACTTTTTCTCCCAGAGGGTGGTGCGTGTATGGAATGAGCTACCAGAGGAAGTGGTGGAGGCTGGTACAATTACAACATTTAAAAGGCATCTGAATAAGTAGGGCTTAGAGGGATATAGGCCAAATAGGACTAGATTTATTTAGGATACCTGGTCAATATGGGCGTATTGGACCAAAGGGTCTGTTTCCATGCTGTACATCTCTATGACATAGAATCCCTACAGTGTGGAAGCAGGCCATTGAAGTCTACACCGACTCTCCGAAGAGCATGCCACCCAGACGTCACCGCCATCCCTGCCTTTCCCATGGCTAATCCACCTAGCCTGCACACCATGGGCAATTTAGCACGACCAATCCAAATAAGCTGCACATATTTGGACTGTGGGAGGAACCCTACACAGACACAGGGAGAATGTGCAAACTCCACACAGACAGTCACCTCAGTGTGGAATCAAACCCGCGTCCCTGGCGCTGTGAGGCAGCAGTGCTAACCACTGAGCCACCATGCCGCATGCAAGTCAGAGAATGTATCTTAATATATCCTATGTAACCAACTCTAGGTTGGAACTCAATTATCAATGGTTAAGTCAAAGCCAGGACAATGGAAAAAACTGTGGGATAGAAAGTAACACAAGAAGAAAAGGAAGACTTCCATTTATATAGCACCTTTTCTTTGCAACTGCCAGGAACCCCAAAGCGCTTTACAACCAATTTAAAAAAAAACTTTTGAAGTGCTGTGATATATGTAGGAAATGTGACTTCCACTTTCAGCATGGTAAACTCCCATAAAATGTTTTGATTTGATTTATTTATTGTCACGTGTATCTTATTACAAAATACAGTGAAAAGTGTGGCATGGCGATGCCGCTCTCCATCTTAAAACACTGAGAAAAAATGAACCAAAACATAGAACATAAAGGCAGAAAAATGAGGAAATAAAGTGAAAAGTGTCCTACATTACAGTCCTTCTTGTTAAGTTCTCCTTCATAGGTGGACACGCACAAATCCCCTTCGCCATGCCACTGCCATTGGAACGAAAGTCACTGCGCTTCGGTGCCATCTCACCTACACCGACACCCTGGCCACTATGAGCCCTGGATGGAACTTGCCAATGCAGCCGCCACTTCTGCCATCGGGGTACTGCACAGTACCAAACTCGACTCCGATGCTGCCCTGAGTCTGCTTCGGGCCCACCTTGCCAATGCAACCGGATCTCATTCCGAATCAAGACTCACCTCCACTGCCAACTCCAGTTCTGAAGTTGGTTCACTGGACTTGAAGCATTAACTCTGCCTTCTCTCCGCACATGCTGCCAGACCTGCTGAGTTTCTCTAGCTTTTCTGTTTTTGTTTAAACCTTAGCAACCACACTTCATTGTTCTATTAGCCAATACCTCTCTTTCTGTTTTCTGTGATATTGCCCTGAGATATTTTGTATTCTGAGAGCATCAACTGATCCTGACTTGTAATATCTGACCCAACAGCCAGCACTTCCCAGACCACAGTGCTCTCTCATTCTGGGAACGCAGGAAACACTCAGCAGACCAAGATATATCTGTATGGGAAGCAGATGAATAATTGCTTCAGGTTTGGAACCTTCATTGAGGAATAGAATTCAAAGGAAGAAAAGTTGTATTAACTTTGGTTAGGTCACCAAATCACAGAATTGAGATGGCGCAGAACAGTTTAGACACTGACATCCACATGTTGTGATATGAAGATACTGATGTTGGACTGGAGTGGACACGGTCAGAAGTCACACAACACCAGGTTATAGTCCGACAGGTTTATTTGAAATCACAAGCTTTCGAAGCACTGCTCCTTCGTCAGGGGAAGACTTCACCGGACGAAGGAGCAGCGCTCCAAAAGCTTGTGATTTCAAATAATCCATAAGTTGAATTAGGCAGCTAGAAGACTTCAGAAATTTGCAAATCTATAGATTAGCACAAACATCAGTTTCCACCTTCCCCTTTCTGGACTCTTCCCCTGTCCAGAAGCCAATACCTCACTAGGGAACAACTCAGCTTTAAATACAACGTCCAATGAGAGTTTACTGATTCTCATCAAGTTTTGGAGCTGATCTGTTTGAGCCTTTAAGCAACCTGCATTTCTAAGTCTGACACAGAAGGAGACTATTTGGCCCATCATGCCTACGCCAGTGTCCTCAGTGCACTTTTGGCCTCCAAAATGACAAAGGAAAACAGCAGCAAGCGTGAGCACAACTTAAGACCATGAGACTAAAACCGATAGGGGCTATCTATAAATAATGAATGAACAGGCTGGGGTTCTTTTGTCTAGGAAAGAGAAGGTTGAGAGGTGCACTACAGTCTTATTCTAAAAAGGTACATTAATGCAGGTGCAGAGATGGTGTTTTTATTTGTGGGGGAGACTGTAACTTGGAGCTGATACAAAACCCAACAAATCACCTTTATATAAAAGCAAAGAACTGCGGATGCCGGAGATCTGAAATACAAACAGAAAATGCTGGAGAAACTCAGCAGGTCTGGCAACATCTGTGCAGAGAGAAGCAGAATAAACAGAAGTCTGAAGGGTCATTGGGCTCAAAATGTTAACTCCGCTTCTCTCTCTCAAAAGTCGCCTTTGTTTATTTCCTTAGCGCCTAGGTTCTGTGAGCTTTAGTCTGTCCCAGAGTTTTAATTAGTTCCCCTCTTGCACTCAATTAGTAACATGGCTGGAGTTGGCTGTGCAAAGCTATTCTTTATTTAATGGCCTGCACCAAGTTGGTTTGCTTCCTGTATTGGACACAATGTTGTTGGGAAGATGTTTCTATTGGTAGGAGAGACTAGGACCCGAGGGCACAGCCTTAGAGTGCGGGGAAGACTCTTTAGATCAGAGGTAAGGAGAAACTTCTTCAGCCAGAGAGTGGTGAATCTATGGAATTCACTGCCGCAGAAGGCTGTGGGGGCCAGGTCATTGAGTACATTTAAGACTGAGATAGATAGGTTCTTGACTGTGAATGTGATCAAGGGTTAGGGGGAGAAAGCGGGAGAATGGGGTTGAGAAACGCATCAGCCATGATTGAATGGCAGAGCAGACTCGATGGGCTGAATGGCCTAATTTCTGTCCTACATCTTATGACCTTATGGTCTTATTCCCACATTATTTCTCCTGGACTCCCTTTTGGTGGTGGGTTGGGGGTGGTGGGTGGTGCTTGAGGTGGTGGCTGGTGTTACTACAAAAGGATGTGATGGCCGAGTGATATTATCACTAGATTATCAACCCAGAGATCCAGATAATGTTCCAAAAACCCCTGTTCAAATCCTGCTCATAACAGATGGTGGAATTTGAATTCAATAAAAATCTAGAATTAAAAGTCTAATGATGACCGTGAAACCATTGTCGAAAGAAACCAAGCGGTTCGCTAATGTCCTTTAGGGAAGGAAGCTGCCATCTTTACCTGGCCTGGCCTGTATGTGACTCCAGACCCAACGCAATGTGTTTGACTCTTAACTGCGCTCTGGGCAATTAGGGATGGGCTGGCCTAGCCAGAGATACCTACATCCCATGAATCACTAAAGAAATTATCCAGTTGCACAGCATTCCCTGTGTATGCCTTATAAGAGACAATTTCAATTGGCAGAATTGAAAATAACGAGGAATCAGAGACACATTCAATCTGCTTCACACTCTGCTGTTAACTGAGCATTTGATGTATAAATATCTGGTAAGCGATCATAATCCGTCTGCATGGAATACATACTTTTGCCATGGTAACACAGCTTTAATTGCACTGCTAGCTTGTAAATCACATCCTGCCCAGCTGTTCGGCTAAGTCATTTTAACTTTCTATCATGATATACTGAGATAAAATGATGTCAGTGGGAAGGTAGAATGTATTTTTAACACAGAAGTTGCAGGACCTGATGTGAAGTCGTACCTGTCTATCAATGCATCACTATGTTTTTAAGTTTTACATAACTTACATTTTCAATCGAAAATTGATTTGGAAATTTAACTCCAGGGCAACAAATGCAATATAATATTTTGTCAGCTCAAAGAGTGTTGACTTCTCCCACGTCTCCCTCTTATTTCTACTTTCCTTCTCACATAATGCTCTTTGCTATCTCTTTCTCTAACACATATAGTGAGGCAAACAACTCCGAATTACAGATCCTCAGAATTGAGGAAGGGTCACCAGACCCGAAACGTTAACTCTGGTTTTTTTCTTCACAGATGCTGCCAGACCTGCTGAGCTTTCCCAGCAACTTTGTTTTTGTTCCTGATTCACAGCATCCACAGTTCCTTCAGTTTTTATCCAAATTACAGATAATGTACTATCTTTTCTGGTGTTGCATCTTCCTCTGTGAGAGCATTAAATGTGATCAACACTTCCAAATGAGGAACAGTCTTGGAAACAATTTGTGTTCGGTGGGACAGCTATTTTCTTCCTTTTGTTGTTGTTGTCCTAATGCCAAGGATCCCCCTGGTCTTTGTCAGGTGGAAACCCCAACCTTTGGTCTGCATCTTCAAAATCATTCACTAGCCTCTGACATGTCCCCATCTGCTTGATATATTCCATTTCCACTGAACCCATTATATCTTCAAGCTTCCTGATTCTGTGTATCTCTAAGCTCTCCATGTCTCTTTTTTCAAATTCATTCTTGGGATGAGGGTGTCACTGACTGGGCCAGCATTTATTGCCTATCCCTAATTAAGAGTCAACAACATTGATGTGGGTCTGGGGTCACATGAAGGCCAGACCAGGTAAGGATGGCAGATTTCCTTCCCTAAAGGACATGAGTGAACCAGAAGGGATGTTCTGACAATTGACAATGGATTCATAGTCATCATTAGAGTCTTAATTCCAGATATTTATTGAATTCACATTCCACCAACTACCATGGCGGGATTTAAACCATGTCCTCCGAATGTTACCTGGGTCTCTGGATTAACAGTCCAGCGATAATACCACTAGGTCATTGCCTCTCCCCAAGGCTGTGGAGTCATTTCAGTGCAGGAGGAGGCCATTTGTTCCATCAGGTCTCTCACAGTTTTCCGTAAGCCAATCCAGTCAGTCCCATACTCCCAGTAGCTCAGCAAGCTTATCTCCCACTGTGCCAGGCTGCTTGTGAAATCATTAATTATTTCAACTACGTAGACAGCAAATTGCTGGAAAGGCAGGGTATGAGAGGGTACAGAGAGATATTGAAAGGCTCCGTAAGTGGACGAAAGAACAAAAGAACACTATCGTTTAAGTAGAGAAAACTTGCGGAAAGCTGCAACATAAAGGAACTTGGGGGGACTTGCGCACAAAACATAGAAAGCTAGCACATAGGTGCAGCAGCTAAACAGGAAGATTAATGGAATGTTGGCCTTTATTTCAAGGGGGTTGGAGTATAAGAGTAAGGAAGTCTTACTGCAATTATACGAAAAGTGCTGGTAACACCACATCTGAGCAGTTTTGGTTCCCTTATTTCAGAAAAGATATTATTTTATTGGAGGCAGTTCAGAGAATATTCACAAGGATAATCCCTAGTATGGAGTGATGTTCATATTAGGAGAGTTTAAACAGGTTGAGACTCTACTCATTGGAATCTAAAAGAATGGGAGGTGGTCTCACTGAAACATGTAGGGTTCTTGTGGGACTTGACAATGAAAATGCTGAGAGGATATTTCCCTTCACGGATGAATGTAGGACTAAAGGGCATGGTCTCAGAATAAAGGGGCACCGATTTAAAACTGAGGTGAGGAGGATTTTCTTCTCTCTGAGGGTTGTGAGTCTTTGGATCTCCATGCCACACAGAGCCATGGGGCCCAAAGTCCTTGTGTATATTTAAGGCTGAGATTGATTGATTCTTGATGAGTAAGGCAATCAAGGGTTAAGAGGAAAGGGCAGGGAAGTGGATGTGAGAAATGTCAGATCAGCCATGGCCTACTCCTGTTACTATTTCTTATTGTCTTATGGTCATAGTAAACTCATAGGGTCATAAGAAATTGGAATTGGACCAAGCCATTTGGACCATCAGGACCATTCCATTATTTAATAAGATCCTGGCTATCTGCCTGTGGCTTTAACTCCATATAACCCTTGACTCTCTTGGTCAATCCAAAATCTGTTCAATGTAAACTTGAATGTATTCAATAGTCCAACCTCAACTATTTGTTGGGGAAGAGCATTCCAAGCATTCACATCACTAACTGACAACACAGATTCCTCCTGGTTTCCACCTTAAATTGGAAACCCGTTATGTTAACCTGTGCCTCCTTATTATAGACTTCCCCCTTGAGGAAATATATCCTTTCAACGTCTGCTCTGTCAACCCCCTCTGAATCTTATATGTTCAATAAGGTGACATCTTTCTTCTAAACACCGATGAATGTAGGTCATTATAGGTCATTACAACTTGATGCACAAAGCAAATCTCCCCACATCTTCTCTGCATCCCTTGCTCAGATCCTTACATCTGCGTATCTTAGCCATAGAGTCATAAAGTCATGCAACATGGAAACAAGCTCCTGTCCTTGTAGCATTTTCTTTGTCTATCTTACCTAAATCTGTCTTGATCTTGCATATTTCTATCAAACCTCCTCTCAATATCCTTTGCCACAAGCAACACAACTGTAGTGTCTACAAAACAATAACCCAAAGATGCTGGAAATCAGAAGCGAAAACAGATAGTGCTGGAAAAGCTCAGCAGGCCTAGCAGCATCTGTGAAGAGAAATCAGTTAACATTTCTGGTCCAGTGACCTCTCCTCAGAACTGATGGTAGCTAGGAAAAAGATGTTTTGTTTTAATGCAGAAGGTAGGATAGAAGGAGGGGATAAGGAGTAAATGACAGATACAGTCCAAAGAGAGAGAAGAACTGTTGGACAGACAAAGGATTGGATAACAATCACCCTGGGAGAATGAATGGGGACAATTAGTGTCTAACAATGAGTAGTGTGTAATAGTAGACCATGTGATAACAAGGCCCTGTGGGGGTCGGGTTAAGGGCATGGGAGAAGATGCCATAAGCCCTAAAATTGTTGAACTTGATATTGAATCCAGAAGACTGTAGAGTTCCCAAGTGGAAAATGACATGCCATTCATCCAGCTTGCATGAACTTCTCTGGAGTATTGCAGCAAGCCTGAGATAGAAATGTTGGCCAGGGAACACAGTGGCATATTGAAGTGACCTCACACCCTTCTTAAAGTGTGACAACCTGACTGAAAATAGTGGACGAACGTAGAAGCATAGAAAATAGATCAGGAGTAGGCCATTTGGCCCCTCGAGCCTTTAGTCTAAGAACTATATCTAACTCCTTCTAGAAAACATTCAATGTTTTGGCCTTAACCACTTTCTGTGGTGGAGAATTGCACAGGCTCACCGCTCTCTGGGTGAAGAAATTTCTCCTCATCTCAGTCCTAAATGGCCTACCCTGTATCCTTAGAGTGCGACCCTTGGTTCTAGACTCCGCAGTTATCAGGAACATTGTTTCTGTGTTTCCTCTGTCTGGTTGTGTTAAGATTTTATAGGTTTCACCAGGATACCGCCCTCATTCCGTTAACCTCCAGTGAATACAGTCCTAACCAATCCAGTCTCTCAAACACAAGTTGTAGCAGACACAGCTTTGCAAAGACTGAGCTTATCCTCCCTGCTTTTCTACTCAATAGCTCATTAAATGAGGGTCCATGTCATACTCCACCCGTAGGGCTCAGGGATGTGTAGATTAGGTAGGTTATAAGGGGATGGGTCTGGGTAGAATGCTCTGAGGGTCAGTGTGGCCTTAGACACAGATCAGAATAATTTTGCCTCCTCTAGTTATAGAGTTCTCCGGTGGAATACTGCATCAATTTCAGAGACAAATTTCACACCAGAGTGAAGTGTTAGTGCACTGCAACTGTCTTTTACCAGACTCCTGACTGAAGATAGGCTTCTCAGCCTGTGCTCTATCTTAGTCAGAAGCCAAGTTACAACAACAACTTATTTATATAGCACATTTAACATAACCAAGGCAGGTATTTCAGAGTGTTATGGGGCTAGAGGAGTTTTCAGAGGTAGGGACAGGCACGGCAATGGACGGGTTTGGAAAACTAAGAGGAGAATTCTAAAATCTAGACATTCTTTGAGCAGGAGACAATGTAGGTCAGCAAGCATGGGGGCGATAGTTGAATGGAATGGGGTGCCAACTGAGAGAGGAGGAGCTGAACTTTGCATTTGCAGAGGGCTGAATGTAGGAGACAAACTGGGAGTGTGCTGAGATAGTCAAATCTAGAGGCAACAAAGAGAGGATTGAGGGTGTTGCAGCTCATGAACTTGGACAAAGACATAATCAGGTAATGTTATAAAATTGGAAATAGGTGTTCTTTGTGAATATGGGGCTGGAAATGCATCTCAGCTTTACAGGAGACATCATAGAATCCCTACAGTGTGGAAACAGGCCCTTTGGCCCAATAAGGCCACACTGACCCTCAGAGCATTCTACCCAGACCCATCTCCCTATAACCCACCTAATCTACACATCCCTGAGCACTACGGGCAACTTAGCATGGCCAATCCACTTTGCCTGCACATCTTTGTGACTGTGGGAGGAAACCGGAGCACCCAGAAGAAACCCACGCAGACACGGGCAGAATGTGCAAACTCCACACAGACAGTCGCCTGAGGGTGGAATCAAACCCACGTCCCTGGTGCTGTGAGGCAGCAGTGCTAACCACTGAGCCACCATGCCACCCCACATTTGTTAACAGGCTAACTTAATCTCAAAGTGTTGCAGAGAAGGGTGGAAGCGGAAGCTGGGGAAGTCGAGTCTGGAGTGAACACTGACAATCATGGCTTCACCCATTCCAATATTTAGTGGGAAGAAATGTCTTGTTCATGGGCGTCTCCAGTCTATTTCCTGAATTTTATGGATATTTCCCCATCAATGCAATAGCTTGGCAGAGCTTGAGCTCACTTTCCCCTACCTACTTCATATGCTCCAGTTCACTCATGCTGTGCACAAACTGCGATTTAATCTCCTGAATATGAGGTAACATAGCTGAGCAAATCTGGCAAAGTACAGGCAACTGAAAGTTCAAACTTTTCAGTTCAAAACCATTAGTTTATGGAGTGGAGCTCAAAGCCCTGGCCACATAATTCAGAAGGAGCTGGGCTACAGGCTGAGCCACATTTGACACCTACCTCTATTTCTAGTGGCAATGTGTGGCCATATGAATCCCATTTAAATAATCAGAGCGTAAGGTAACAAATCCATTAGATTTTGTCTTCAGTGAACACCCCTTTAAGTGGGTGGGTTTTAAGATTTATCGTGTATGCACCAGAGCACAAAAGACATGATGTTGTTCGTTGTTCAGTTTACCCACGTACATTGATGAATTGCAACTTGGGAACAATCTCCTCTCTCAAATTGCAATTTTGTTCCAAGCGTCATTGTTCAGCGGCTTTGATCTTTCAGCTGCTGGCTGGAAAATTGCAATCTCTCAGACAACCATATTTATTATATGTTTACAGTTCTCACAACCTGATGCTGAAAAAAAGCCTAATATTGCAGAAATAATTCTAAACCGTTATTAAAAATATCTTTACAACTGCAGTTATACCAATAAAAGCATTTTATGAAGCAACTATTCTTTCCTCACTACAATTCTGGGTTTTGTCTTTATTATTTGAGCATATTTGACCTCCAGTTCCTAATTCAGATAATGCGTGTTTCTGGTCTCCACGTTTCAAATGTTTGTTTTTGTTAAGTATGAAAAAAGGTAAAGTCGCCATAATCCTACCAGACCATAGAGCTGCTGTCTCATTAGACAGAGGTGGTTTAACCGGGCCACCACTCCTCAGGCGAGAGGAAGAGGTTGTGAAGGAGAGTCCTTCATGGTGACCTCAGTCAGATGACGCAGGAATTGAAATCAACCTCTGCAAACCAGCCATCCAGCCAACTGAGCTGTTATTAAGTAGTGAAGAAATTAAAGATTCAGTGGTCTACAACACTGTGCAGGAGTTTGAGAGGGGATGCACAAGATAAGTTTTCATTCCAACAAAGTCCAAAGCTGGAGGTTACAATTATAAGAGTCACTATTGTTTAATCTAGGATAACACAGTGTGGATGTGGATCAACACAGCAGGCCAGGCAGCATCAGAGGAACAGGAAAGCTGACGTTTCAGGTCAAAACCATAGAATCCCTACAGAGTGGAAACAGGCCATTTGGCCTAACAAGTCCACACTGGCCCTGTGAAGAGCAACCCACCCAGACCCATTCCCCTACCCCTGCATTTCCCATGTCTAACCCAACAATACCTGGGCACTATGGCCAATGTATCATGGCCAATCCACCTACCCTGCACAACTTTGGATTGTGGGAGGAAACCAGAGCACCCAGAGGAAACCCACGCAAACATGGGGAGAATATGCAAACTCCACACAGACAGTCGCCTGAGGCTGGAATCGAACCTGGGTCCCTGGCGATGTGAGGCAGCAGTGCTAACCATCAAGCCACCATAAAGAAAAAGTCACCTTTCCTGCTCCTCTGATGCTGCCTGGCCTGCTGTGTCCCTCCAGCTCCACACTGTGTTATCTCTGACTCCAGCATTGGCAGTTCTTACTATCACTATTGCTTAATCTTGTGCTTTGAGTCAAATACTGCACATTGAGATGTGCAGTCTGGAGTATCTCAGGTCTCTAGGTGTCTGCATACACACTGTCCTTGAGGCTTCTTGATCTTTATCTCTATGTAAGGTGTTTCAACGTCTTCTGTATTGTAATATACATTTGTAACCATCTGTACATAAACGTTCCAAATACACCTCTCCAGTGTAGAGTCTAAGACCTCTCTCTTCACGCGCTCATTCTAAATTGGTGGCTTCTCTCTTACCAATGACAGAGTCATCAGTTAGAGACATCAATTCCATCATCCAGAACCAGGAGTCACAGTCTGAGACCAGGACAGAGATGAGGAGAACTTTCCTCACCCAGAGAGTGGCGAGTCTGTAGAATTCTCTGCCACAGAAAGAAATTGAGGCCAAAAGATTGAATGATTTTAGGAAGGAGTTAGAATAGAATATCCTTTATTGTCAGGTGCATTCAATATAAAATACAGTGAAAAAAGTGTGCACCATCGCCCCTACATAGGGCCATTTACATCACTTAGAATAGATAAAAAGAACGATAACTTAAAGAGATTCCGACTTTTCTTCCTTGCTGCTACTGCATGCCAGTGTCCCATTCCGAGCTTCCCAGTCCATGTCATTCCGCTGCCGGGGGCCCAATCCATGCTGAAGCGAGAGGAGCGAGAGCTCCAGCCTTCACAGGCTGACCAACGGACTGTGTAACCACACTGCCTCGGAAGACATTGCCGCACCCACTCTGGAGCCCATTGAAGCCACCTCCTGCCAACGAGCTCTCCTTATCAGGTAAGTTTGATTAAAAAAAGACGGGGAAGAAAGGAGAAGGAAAAGATAAAAAATGCAGATGAAGAGGACAGGATGTATTTCTTAGGGCTTAAGACATCAAAGGGAATGGGAAAAAATCAGGGAACTGGTACCGGTTTAGGCATACTGTCAGGATAAACTGGTGCCAATTTAAGACTGAGATGGGAGACATTCCTTCTCTCAGAGGATTAAGAGTCTATGGAACTCCTTGCCACAGAGAGCTATGGGAGGCAAAACAGTTGTGTATATTTAAGACTGAGATAAACAAATTTGTGATCATTAAGGAGATCAAGAATTAAGAGGAAGACTATCAGAACAAAAGATATAGGAGCAGAATTAGGCCATTCAGCCCATCAAGTCTGCTCCACTATGAACATAGAATATAGAACAGTATAGCATTGTACAGGCCCTTCGGCCCATGATGTTGTGCTGATCTATTATCCTACTAAGATCAATCTACCCTGCATACCCTACATTTTACTAACCTCCATGTGCCTATCCAAGAGTCGCTTAAAAGCCTCTAAACTATCTGATTCCTCTACCACTGCTGGCAGCGCATTCCACATGCACACACCACTCTCTGTGTGAAGAACCTACCTCTGACATCTCTCCTATACCTTCCTCCAATCACCTTAAAATTATTCCCCCTCGTAATAGTCATTTCCGCCCTGGGAAAAAGTCTCTGACTATCCACTCTATCTATCCCTGTCATCATCTTGTAAACCTCAATCAAGTCACCTCTCATCCTTCTTCACTCCAATGAAAAAAGCCCTAGCTCCCTCAACCTTTCCTTATAAGACCTGCCCTCCAATCCAGGCAGCATCCTGGTAAAATTCCTCTGCACCCTCTCTAAAGCTTCCACATCTTTCCTTTAATGAGGTGACCACAACTGAACACAATATTCCAAGTGTGGTCTAACCAGAGTTTTATAGAAGCTGCAGCATAACCTCACCGCTCTTAAACTCAATTTCCCTGCCAATGAAAGCCAACACACCATATGCCTTCTTTACAAACCTATCAACTTGGGTAGCAACTTTGAAGGATCTATGGATGTGGACCCCAAGATCCCTCTGATCCCCCACACTGCCAAGAATCCTGCCATTAACCCTGGACTCTGCATTCGACCTTCCAACATGAATCAGATCACACTTTTCTGGGTTGAATTCCATCTGCCACTTCTTTGCCCAGCTCTGTATCCTATCAATGTCCCGTTGCAACCTGCAACAGCCCTCCACACTATCCACAACTCCACCAACTTTCATGTCATCGGCAAAATTACGAACCCACCCTTCCACTTCTTCATCCAAGTCAGTTATAAAGATCACAAAGAGCTGAGGTCCCAGAACAGATCACTGCGGAACACCACTGGTCTCTGAGCTCCAGGCTGAATACTTTCAAACTACTACCACCTCTGTCTTCTTTTGAAAGCCAGTTTTGTATCCAGACAGCCAAATTCCCTGAATCCCATGCCTCCTAACTTTCTGAATGAGTCTACCATATGAAACTTTATCGAATGCCTTGTTAAAATCCATATACACCACATCCACTGCTCTACCTTCATTGATGTGTTTTGTCACATCCTCAAAGAATTCAATAAGGCTTGTGAGGCATGACCTGCCCTTCACAAAGCCATGCTGACTATTTCTAATCAAACTGTGCTTTTCCAAATAATCATAAGTACTATCTCTCAGAATCCTCTCCAATAATTTGCCCACCACCGAAGTAAGACTGACTGGACTGTAATTTCCAGGATTATCC
The DNA here is from genome assembly GCF_021869965.1 of Rhincodon typus. Lineage (NCBI taxonomy): Eukaryota > Metazoa > Chordata > Chondrichthyes > Orectolobiformes > Rhincodontidae > Rhincodon > Rhincodon typus. Next base: position 10,830,333 of record NC_063367.1, on the reverse strand, counting down.
CTATTCCCTTTCTTGAACATTTGCCACCCTCCAATCATCTGGTACTACTCCAGTGGACAGTGAGGACACAAATATCATTGCCAAAGGGGCAGCAATCTCTTCCCTTGCTTCCCATAGAAACCTTGGGTATATCCCGTCTGGCCCAGGGGACTTATTGTATCCTTATGTTTTTCAAAATTTCTAGCACATCCTCCTTGCTAACAAAAACCTGGTCGAGCATATCTACCTGTTTCATGCTGTCCTTACAAACATCAAGGTCCCTCTCACTGGTGAATACTAAAGCAAAGTATTCATTAAGGACCTCCCCTACATCCTCTGACTCTGCACACAAGTTCCCTCCACTATCCCTGATTGGCCCTACCCTCACTGTGGCCATCCTCTTGTTCCTCACATAAGTATAGAAAGCCTTGGGGTTTTCCTTGATCCTACCTACCAAGGTTTTCTCATACCCCCTTCTAGCTCTCCTAAGTCCATTCTTCAGTTCCTTCTTGGCTACCTTGTAGACCTCTAGAGCCCTGTCCAATCCTTGCTTCCTCAATCTTAAGTAAGCTTCCTTCTTCCTCTTGACTAGGTGTTCCATGTGTCTTTTCATCCAAGGTTCCTTCACCTTATCATCCTTTCCTTGCCTCAGTGGGACCAACCTATCCAGTATCTGTCGCAATTGTTCCCTAAACAACCTCCACATTTCTATCGTGCATTTCCCAGAGAACATCTGATCCCAATTGGTGCTCTTGCCTAATAGCATTGTAATTCCCCCTCTCCCAATTAAATACTTTCCCATACCGTCTGCTCCTATCCCTCTGCATGACTACAGTAAAGGTCAGGGAGTTATGATCAGTATCACCGAAATGCTCTCCCACCGAGAGATCTGACATCTGGACTTGTTTGTTGCCAAGCACCAAATCGTATTCGCCTCTAGTCAGCCTATCTACATATTGAGTCAGAAATCCTTCCTGGACACACCTGACAAAATCTGCTCCATCCAAATGATTTGCACTTAGGAGGTTCCAGTCGATATTAGGGAAGTTGAAGTCACCCATGACAACAACCCTATTACTTCTGCACCTTTCCATAATCTGTCTCCCAATCTGTTCCTCAGTGTCTCTGTTACTACTGGGGGGGTCTATAGAAAGCTCCCAATAAAGTGACTGCTCCTTTCCTGTTTCTGACTTCCACCCATACTGACTCAGTGCACAAACCCTCCTCAGCAATCTCCCTTTCTGCAGCTGTGATACCATTCCTGATTATCAATACCACTCCCCCATCTCTTTTACCTCCCTCCCTATTTCTTTTGAAACATCTATACCCTGGAGCATCCAACAACCATTCCTGCCCCTGTGTTATCCAAGTCTCCGTAATGGCCACAATACCGTAGTTCCAAGTACTGATCCATGCTCTAAGTTCGTCACCCTTATTCCGGACACTTCTTGCATTGAAGTAGACACACCTCAACACATCGCACTGACTGCCACATTGCTCTATCAACTGCTCATCCTTCCTCACAGACTCTCTGCTTGCTCTATCTGTCTGTATACTGGTGACCCCATCCTCTGATCTGTAGCTCTGGTTCCCATCCCCCTGCCAAACTAGTTTTTTAACCACACCCTCCTGCTTTCTCCCCATAACCCTTCATCTCCTTACCAATTAAGAACCTATCTATCTTCACTCATTGATTTGGCCTCCACAGCTTTCTGCAGCACTGAGTTCAACAGATTCGGCACCCTCTGACTGAAGAAATTTCTCCTCATCTCAGTTCTAAAGGGTCGTCCCCTCACTCTGAGGCTGTGCCTGCGGGTTTGAGTCTCCCTTACTAGTGGAAACATCTTTTCCACATCCACTCTATCCAGGCCTGAAGGGAAAGGGGATCAGCCACGATCTTAATGAATGGCAGAACGGGCTGAATGGCCTCCTCTTGTTCTTATTTCGTATGGTCTTGTGATTAACTATGATCATGATTTAATTTTATTTGATTTGATTTATTTTTGTCACGTCCTGAGATACAGTGGAAAATATTTTTTGATGTTAACCAGACAAATCATACCTTACATAAATACATTAGGGTAATAGAACAGAATATAGTGTTACAGCTACAGAGAAGGCGCTGAGAAAAATCAACTCTAATGTATGAGAAGCCGTTCATAAGTCTGATAAAAGCTGATCTTAAATCTGTTTGTACATGTTTTTAAACTTTTGTATCTTCTGCCCGATGGAAGAGGGTGGAAGAGAGTATAACTGGCTCAAGAGCTGAATGTTGTACTATTTTCTATGTTTCTGTCATAATTTACACAAATCTCATCGTACAACAACTAAAAATAAAATCCAAGAAGGGACTCAGAAGAAACCTCTTTGCTGTTTGAGGAATCAGAGTGTGGAGTTTAGTAGCACAAGGCCTAATTGAGACATGTTGAGGAAGCCAGATAAGCACATGATGAAGAAAAGCCTTGATGAGTCCTTCCCAAACCCCTTCTCAATGTGACCTGAGAAAAAAAATTGAAGGGTGGTGTGGAAAGAGGATGCCTTGTTGTTCATTGGGTGGGGTGGATTGCAAGGGGAGGGGCAAAACACCTAGATTTGCCTGAAAATGAACAGACATATTTGCATAACCATTCGCTTGGATGATTAAGCTACGCCCAATGACAAAGAACACAGGACTATTTAAAGGGACTTTGCAGTTCGAACTGGACAAGCAACCCAGAGGATCAGGCACAGAGATAGTAAGAACTGGAGATGCTGGAGTCAGAGATGACACAGAGTGGAGCTGGAGGAACACAGCAGGCCAGGCAGCATCAGAGGAGCAGGAAAGTTGATGTTTCGGGTCCCAACCCAAAACGTCAACCTTCATTCTCCCCGGATGCTGCCTGGCCTATGTGTCCCTCCAGCTCCACACCGTGTTATGTCTAGAGGATCAGGCTAATGCTTACAGGACATGGAATTCAGGCCCACCGTGGCAACTGGTAGAATTTAAAATTTGATGATGGATGGCAAGCTGGTCTCAGTAACAACCATGACAACCATCATCAACTGTTGTAAAATCCAACTGGTTCCCTTAAGGAAGGCAGTCTGCCATCTTTACCTGCACTGGTCTACATGTGACTCCAGCCTAATGCCTCTATTTATCCTCAGGATATCTCTGCAGGAATGCCTCAGGGTGATGTCCTCGGCCCAACCATCGTCAGCTGCTTCATCAGTGACCTTCCCTCCATCGTAAGGTCAGAAGTGGGGATGTTCGCCAATGATTGCACAAAGTTCAGCACCATTCATGACTCCTCAGATACTGAAGCAGTCCATGTTCACATGCAACAAGATCTGGACAATTTCCAGGCTTGGGCTGACAAGTGGCAAGTAACATTTGCGCCACACAAATGCCAGGCTATGACCATCACCAATAAGAGACAATCTAACCACTGCCCCTTAACATTCAATGGTGTAACAATGGTGTTACACTGAATCCCCCAATAACAACATGCTGGGAGTTATCACTGAACAGAAACTCAACTGGACTCACCACATTAACAGAATGGCTACAAAAACAGGTGAGAGGCTAGGAATGCTGTGGTCAGTAACTCACCTCCTGACTCCCTGAAGCCTATCCACCGTCTACAAGGCACAAGTCAGGAGTGTGATGGAATACTCCCCACTTGCCTGGATGAGCGCAGCCCCTACAACACTCAAGAACCTTATCACCATCCAGGACAAAGCAGCCTGCTTGATTGGCACTACATCCACAAACATTCACTCCCTCCACCATCGAAGCAGCAGTGTGTTCCATCTACAAGATGCCCTGCAGAAATTCACCACAGATCCTCAGGCAGCACCTTCCAAACCCATGACCACTTCCATCTAGAAGAACCAGAGCAGCAGATATGTGGGAACACCTTCACCTCCAAGTTCCCCTCCAAGCCACTCACCATCCTGAGTTGCAAATATATCACTGTTCCTTCCCTGTCACTGGGTCAAGATCCTGGAATTCCCTCCCTCATGGCATAGTGGATCAACCCACAGCAGGTGGACTGCAGTGGCTCAAGAAGGCAGCTCACCACCACCTTCTCAAGGGGCAACTAGGGATGGGCAAGAAATGGCAGTCCGGCCAGCGATACCCACATCCCACAAATGAATAAAGAAAAGGACTCACCACGTAATCAGCTCAAGGGCAAGAAGAAAGAATATAACTATCACCCTTTGAAATTTAATGGCGTTATCCTCACTGAATTCCCCCAACTATCAACTGTTTGGGGTTTACCATTGATTAAAAATTGAACGGAGAGCACAATCTAAATACGTTGGCCATAGGAATTCTGTGGTTAAGTAACTCCTTCCATGTGGCAAATTCATGTGATTTTTTAAGATGACAACAGAAATTTTTTGCATTTGAGTTGCTCCTCATCACCACGTCAACATACTTGGTGTTTCGTCGGTGGCCATTGGGTGAACATGGAACCATTTTTTGCTCAGTGTGTTCCCACAAACAACAGATGAATAGCTATTTCAACGGTAGTAGGAACTGCAGATGTTGGAAAATCTGAGATAACAAGGTGTAGAGTTGGATGAACACAGCGGACCAAGCAGCATCATAGGGGCAGGAAGGCTGACGTTTCGGGCCCAGATCCTTCTAGATCCTTCAGCCTTCCTGTTCCTATGATGCTGCTTGGCCTGCTGTGTTCATCCAGCTCTACACCTTGTTATCTCAGCTATTTCAACGGTATTGCTTTCTTTTGTGATGGCGTTGGCTGAGGGAATAACTTTATCTCAGGTGACAGGTTTAACTTTCGGTAGTATCACTGTATCCTCAATATCTATTGAACTATCTTATCTGAGTGAGCAGCCCTCCCTCTAGCACTCTATTCCTTCACTGTCCCATGATATTTTGTGTTGCAACAAAGCCGGTTGATTGACATTTACTCCAATAAAAGTTGTGACTGTCGCACTGTTTGGATCTGAAATCAAGGAGTTGAATTCACTTCACACTCACATGAGTCCACCCATCATGAGTAATCTCATACCTCTTCTGCTTCACTCAAAGCCTTGATTTCTCCACACTACATCTTATTTCGGAGGAGAATAACACTTGAAAATGCACCTGAAAACTAAAATAAGTAGCACCAAGTTAGTTTCAGAAGGAATGTTGATCGATATCCTAGCCAGCAATAACATAGCAAGGAGAAACACATATGCCATTAATCATAGTGTTGCAACTCCACTGCTGATATATTTTTCTGAGATCTAAAGTGGAAATAGGAAATTTTAGAATATTGTGATTAATGTGTGAGGAAGCTGAATGTTAACTCATTAGAGTATGTGTTTCTGCCTTGGAGACGGAGATATCCTTGTATGATTTCCATTAGAATAATCTTAGCTTTACCTTATTGAAGGTTGGAAATACACAATTCAGAATGAGGCAGAATGTACTAAACTAGGATCACAACAGCTATAATTAAGGAACGCAATTTGTTTTTTTAACTCTGTGATTCAGAAAGAACCTATCAGAACTTCCAGCTATTTCTTAAACCACTTTATACATCTCTCTCAAATACTTGCCAGAGAAGTCCATTCAAGCTCATTGAGAGAGAGAGAGCTTTCTTAAATTTAGATTTAAATTTTTAGATTTTTTTTATTGTCACGTGTACTCAAGCACAGGAATACAGTGAAACGCATACAATGTCATCATGCACAGTGCCATCTTGGGTAGAAGAAACAATGTTAAAAGGTTAGGGTTTACTTTCATACAATAAGACTTAATGTAGCTTATCCTGATTCTCTGATTTTTCCTGCAAGATCCTCTCCAAATCACACACCCTTCTAATGTGGAACTATATTGCTCTTCTTTCACTGTCTCGGGTCAAAATTATGGAACAATTCCTCCCCAGCAGTCCTGCGTATACCGTAAGGTAAAAGTCACCATTTGACTGGTTGTGGTTTAACCTGAGGATCACCACACCTCAGGGAAGAGGTAAGGTTGAGAAGCAGAGTCCTTCATGCTAACCTCAGGCAGTGCAGGAATTGGACCCTCGCTATTGATGTCACTCTACATCACAAACCAGCTGAGTTAACCATCTTGACTACAAGAATAAAGGCAGCTGACCATCACCTTCAGAGATAGTAGGAACTGACCATCACCTTCTCCAGGCTAATTGTAGAAGGGCAGCAAATGCTGACCTAATCAGAGATGTTCATAACCCATGATAGAATAAAGATAAAATTTGAGCTCGCTATCTCATTTATCCATTGTCGTACCTTTCGTACACTTCAGTAACCCTCTGCTCAGCCCTGGCAAACTTGAAAAATTAAAACTTAAAACTTATCTTTTCAGTCCTTCATTGTACCAGGGACTTTGAAGATTTGGATTCATCTTCCTTTGTATCCGTCACGTCACTAATGTGGTCTATGTAACAAAACATACACAAATATTTCAGCAGCAAAATGCAGCCCGTCAGAAAATAGTAGGCAGAAAAGAAATCAGATGAAGCTATATTGTCCAGTTTTCTTATTTTCCCTGTTACCATTCTACTCTTGCGCATCCATTGAGGATGACTGGGTATTCAAAGCTTCTTTGGGATCTGTATTTACAGCCACTGAATCTGAAACAAAGTCAAAACTGATCTGAATGGTCACCCCTGTTGAATGCAATGAAGTCTCCTTCTGTGTGAGTTATAACCCAGGGCAAACTGCAGCATGAGCTAAAATTAAAATGACGGCTGAATTTTAAAAATAAGCAAACCACTAAAAAAAACATTGCAACTTTGTGTTTTGATGAAAGGCCATCGACCAAAGACGTTGACTGTTTCTCTTGCCGTAGATGCTGCCTGCATTTTCTGCATTTCCATTTCAGCTTTGCAGAACGCAAAGTATTTTTGGCCCCTTGTTGAAGTGGAAGCCAGCCCTCAGTCAGAAGATCATAGGCCCAATTAAGAGATCTAAATGCAAACCACAGACTGGGACTCCAGTGCAGTACTAACGCAGTGCGGCATTGTCTGGAAGTACTATCTGGTATAATATTAAACTATGATCCTATTTCAGATTCTGAATCAACATTTTGAATATGGGCAAAGGAGTCCCTGTATTCTGGCTGATAGAACCAATATCGCCAAAACTGGTTGTTGTAACATTACAGTGAGGCCTGGGGCCTCATATTCAATGAGATCCACCTGGCCTTCATTTCAATTACTACTTCTTGTTAAAAGATGAAGTCAAGCATCAACAGCACACTTACAGTTCTGTTCTGATTGCCAATACAGGTAGTTCTCCTATATTGCGATAGTTGCGTTCTTTAGTAACCTCGCGCTATAGAAAATCAGGTTATAGAAAATCTCTATTGAAAATTGCATTGTAGGGAAATCGCTATAGAAAATCAATACACTGTACAGCGGAAAGTTCACATTATCCAAACAGGGTCCATTATTTATCAATCATGTTACAGCAAATTTGCGTTAACGAAACGTGCGCTATAGCAGAATTACCTGCATATCAAAAAGACATAGAGGGGACTTTCTTTTATTCGATCATGGGATGTGGGCATCCCTGGCTAAGTTAGCATTTATTGCCCGGGGGCAGTTAAGATCAACCACTTGCTGTCGGCTTGGAGTCACATGTAGGCCAGACCAGGTAAGGATGGCAGATTTCCTTCCCTAAAGGACATTAGTGAACCAAATGGGTTTTTAACAACAAATGACAATGGACTCATAGTCAACACAGTGTGGAATTGGAGGAATACAGCAGGCCAGGCAGCATCAGAGCAGCAGGAAAGTTGACATTTTGGGTCCGGCCCTTCTTCAGAAAAAAAAAGTCAACTTTCCTGCTCTTCTGATGCTGCCTGGCCTGACATGTTCCTCCAGCTCCATGCTGTATTGTCTCTAACTCCAGCATCTGCAGTTCTTGTTATCTCCGAACGGACTCATGGTCACCAGCTTTTTATTCCAAATTTTTCTTGAATTCAAATTTCCCCTCTACCACGGTTGGGATTGGAATCCATATCCCCTGAGCATCAGGAGTTCAGGATTGTTAGTCTAGTGGCATAACTATTATTATACTGCCTCCTCCAGCACTTACAAGGATGATCCCAGAAATGAACAGTATACACAGCAGGAATAGATGAACACACTGGGTCCTTCTGATTTTGAAAAAGAACAAGACCAGGGAATGGCCTAATAGAAATCTTTAAAACAATTGAAGATTTTGTTGAAGTTAGAATTTAATTAGATTTATTGTGGCATATACTCAGATGAATACAGTGAAAAGTTTACAAGTCTTGCTTACAGCGCCATCTCAGGTACGGAGGTACCCAGCTAAAGCTTCTTTAGTACAAGTTCTTAGCAAACAAAATTACAAAACTGAAGAAATAAAAAGTCCAGCATTGCAGATTGTAGGAATGAATTAGATAATGGAGAAGTAGAACATTCAGAAAAGTGGTTCTTCCAACCCAGTCCATGCTGGCATCTAGCTTCCAGTCCTCACCAGGCTTTGACTCCAGACCACACTCGGCTTCACCTTATGGTTCTCAAGGCCAGGACACAACTGTGGAATCACCTCAAGACCGGAAGTACACGCTGAGGCCACTGGGCCGAGAGACCATCAGGTACCACCAAAAGACCATTTGGCTGGGCCAAGAGACCAGCGTGCCAGGCCAGGATGCTGCCACACCAGGCCGAAAGAACACCTCGCTGGGCTGAGAGACCAGCGTGCCAGGCCAGGATGCTGCCACACCAGGCCGAAAGGACATCTCGCTGGGTCTACGCAGAGGCCGGGAGTCCGAAACCGGGTGTCCAAGGCTAAGAGTTCTAGCCCACACTGGAGTCCAAGGCTATGAAGAAAGAAGAACGAAAATGAAAAAGAACATAAAAGGGAAAGAAAGAGGGATAAAAAGAGAAAGAAATGGATGGAACAGATAAGCTCTGGCTGAAGCTTCCTACTCTGCCATCTTGGATCAATTTTGAGAAGCTACCACCAGATTAAAAGTCATAAAGGTAGATTTCATTGAGTATTCACTATTTTCTCATCTTGGTGAGTTTCTGAATCCAGGCAACTAAGCCACAGGCTCAATCATACCCTTCCCATTCCTCCAAGGAGCCATCATCAGGTAACAACAGAATGCTGTTCATGCACAATGAAGACACTATGGCTTAAAGAGGTGTATTTTGTCTTGTTCTTTTTTATGAAGAAAGGTTGAGACAGAAGGGACAGGCAGCCTGCTACAAAGCCAATAAAGTAAAAAGCTTGTAAGGCCCTGAGTTGCTTGTTAAAAAGTTGAAACAAAGAAGTAGCCTGAATGCGTAGGGTCAAACTCCCACAGAACCAGGATTTTCAGTTTTAGTTTTTCAGTAGCGGCTGCTGTGGTCTTGAAGCTGGTTTTGGAAGCTGCAATATGTCTCTCCCTGCTACATTCTCTCTCTTTCAGACTTTTCTCTTGATGTTGTTCCTCCTGCACTGGAGAATTGCATGTGAGTCAATGCATTTTACTGAATTTGCCTTTGCCAAGAGTGTATTTATGGGATGTTACTGTATTGGAACAGTTAAAGTTTAGTGGTAAAATAATCTATTATTCTGTTACATTTTCCAGTTGAGTTAATTTATTCAATTTTTTTCTTTCTTTCATTGTATTTTAACTATAGTGTCTGAATAAAGTGCGTTTTGCTTCAAGACTGGTAGTTTGACCAATCAAGTTACATCTGGAATGTAATTCCTGGCACTTGCCATTAAAATAAGAAAAAATTAGGGTCTAGGCTATCCTCTTATGATATTTTGAGGCGGTTTAGTTTGGCTATAACAGCATACAAAGAGAAAGTTCCCTCCAGTCGAGAAGGAGTAATCAGAAGAAACGTCTTTATCCAAAGAGTGATGAGAATGTGGAACTCGCTATCACAGGAACTGGTTGAAGTGAATAGTGTTGATGCAAGACTCAAGAAAATGAGGGAGAAAGGATAAAGACCAAGGCTAATGGATTTAGATGAGGAAAGCATAAATGGACTGGTTGAGCCAAATGTCCTGTTACTGTAGCAAACAGCCCTCTCTCAGTGGTAACCTCAGTTGTTTCAGCAGCGGGAGTCCAGGAGGAAGCGCGAGGGCAGCCTGGGAAGGTGAGCTTTTCGGTTATAAAAGTGTTACC
>NC_063367.1:10818496-10820227 GCF_021869965.1 Rhincodon typus | reverse complement strand
GACTGCGGCCTTTCAGTTGTTTCAGCGGCAGGAGTCCGGGAGGAAGCGCGAGGGCAGCCTGGGAAGGTGAGCTTTTCGATTATAAAAGTCCTACCTCGCGTGACTGCATTTTTGGAGTAAGTGAGGTAATATATTTGGGCAGTTGCTTTACCCGAAACACTACCTAGGTAGTGTCTCCCACCCATCCTCCTCCTCTAACCAAAAAAAAAGGTCCTGAGCGCTGATTTGGTAAGGCTACTAGTATATTTTTTTTTTAATTTGTCTGTTTGGGAATTCAGAACAGTGGGAATGGATGATAGGGCAGTTGTATGCTCCTCCTGTAGAATGTGGGAGGTAAGGGTCACCACTAGTGTCCCCACTGACTTCATCTGCGGGAAGTGCACCCAACTCCAGCTCCTCAGAAACCGCGTTAGGGAACTGGAGCTGGAGCTGGATGAACTTCGGATCATTCGGGAGGCTGAGGGGGTAATTGAGAGGAGTTACGGGGAGGTAGTCACACCTCAGGTACAGGAAAAAAGTAGATGGGTTACAGTCAGGGGACGGAAAGGGAACAGGCAGACAGTGCAGGGATCCCCTGTGGCCATTCCCCTCAAAAACAAGTATACCGTTTTGGATACTGTTGGGGGGAATGACTGACCAGGGGTAAGCCATGGGGTACAGGTCTCTGGCACAGAGTCTGTCCCTGTTGCTCAGAAGGGAAGGGGGGAGAGGAGGAGAGCATTAGTCATTGGGGACTCCATAGTTAGGGGGACAGATAGGAGATTCTGTGGGAACGAGAGAGACTCGCGGTTGGTGTGTTGCCTCCCAGGTGCCAGGGTCCGTGATGTCTCGGATCGTGTTTTCGGGATCCTTAAGGGGGAGGGGGAGCAGCCCCAAGTCGTGGTCCACATAGGCACCAACGACATAGGTAGGAAAAGGGATGGGGACGTAAGGCAGAAATTCAAGGAGCTAGAGTGGAAGCTTAGAGCTAGAACAAACAGAGTTGTTATCTCTGGTTTGTTACCCGTGCCCCGTGCTAGCGAGGTGAGGAATAGGGAGAGAGAGCAGTTGAACACGTGGCTACAGGGATGGTGCAGGAGGGAGGGATTCAGATACCTGGATAATTGGGGCTCATTCTGGGGTAGGTGGGACCTCTACAAACGGGATGGTCTACACCAGAACCAGAGGGGTACCAATATAATGGGGGGGAAATTTGCTAATGCTCTTCGGGAGGGTTTAAACTAATTCAACAGGGGAGTGGGAACCTGAATTGTAGCTCCAGTGTACAGGAGGTTGAGAGTAGTGAGGTCATGAATAAGGTTTCGAGGTCGCAGGAGTGTACCGGCAGGCAGGAAGCTGGTTTGAAGTGTGTCTACTTCAATGCCAGGAGCATCTGGAATAAGGTGGGTGAACTTGCAGCATGGGTTGGTACCTGGGACTTCGATGTTGTGGCCATTTCGGAGACATGGATAGAGCAGGGACAGGAATGGTTGTTGCAGGTTCCGGGGTTTAGATGTTTCAGTAAGATCAGGGAAGGTGGTAAAAGAGGGGGAGGTGTGGCATTGTTAGTCAAGGACAGTATTACGGTGGCAGAAAGGACGTTTGATGACAACTCGTCTACTGAGGTAGTATGGGCTGAGGTTAGAACCAGGAAAGGAGAGGTCACCCTGTTGGGAGTTTTCTATAGGCCTCCGAAAAGTTCCAGAGATGTAGAGGAAAAGATTGCAAAGATGATTCTGGATAGGAGCGAAA
>NC_063367.1:10773703-10818486 GCF_021869965.1 Rhincodon typus | reverse complement strand
TAGGACAGATGTCAGAGGTAGGTTCTTTACTCAGAGAGTAGTAAGGGCGTGGAATGCCCTGCCTGCAAAAATAGTAGACTCGCCCACTTTAAGGGCATTTAAATGGTCATTGGATAAACATATGGATGATAATGGAATAGTTTAGGTTAGATGGGCTTCAGATTGGTTTCACAGGTCGGCGCAACATCGAGGGCCGAAGGGCCTGTACTGTGCTGTAATGTTCTATGTTCTATGTTCTATGTTCTATGGGAAAGGCAAGAAAGCAGGCTCCTGATGTAGTTTAGTCAGAATGGCTGAAGGAACACCTGCTGTTATAACCACACCTTAGTCAGCTAAGCTAAGCTGCAACCAAGTTTATAGGTGCTGCCAGATATTCTTACATTGCCGACTGTTTTACTTTTGAGTTGAAGATCCAAATCAGGTATGAAAGGAGTATTTGATAGCACTGCACACAACATGAGCTTTAATTATGGCTGGCTTGTTCAAGTTTTTATTATGAAAAATGATTGGCATAAGAAAATAAACAGAAGTTATTCAGCAGGACATTGTCATTGATAATGGAGAAATAAAGGACTGACAAGGGACAAAATTACATGTCAGTTGCAGCACGTCCTTGCTTAATCTACACAGTGGCTTTGTGTTAAACATACAAGATTGAGAGGGACTTGACAGGGTAGATGTGGAAAGGTTGTTTCCCCTTGTGAGAGATTCTAGGATTAGAGTGCATAATCTCAGAGTAAGGGGGAGACTTTTAAAGACAGAGATGAGAAGGAATTTCTTTTATCAGGGGGTAGTGAATTTGTGGAATTCTTTATCATAGTGGGCTGTGGAGGCTGGTACATTAGATATACTCAAGGCTGAGACAGACAGATTTTTCAATCAGTAGGGAAAAAGGAGAAAAATGGAGTTGAAGATTATCAGAACAGCCATGATCTCTTTTAATAACAGAGCAGGCTCGATGGGCTGAATGTCTTGATCCTGCTTCTACATCTTATGATTACTGTTTGCATTATCTCAATGTACTGCGATTGTATTGGGCAGCTCAGTGGTTGGCACTGATCCCTCACAGTACCAGGGGCATGGATTTGATTCCAGCCTGGGGCACTGGGCATGGAGTTTGCCCATTCTCCCTGTGTCTGTGGGGGTTTCCTCCCACAGTCCAAAGAAGTGCAGGTTTGGTGAGTTTGTGTTGAGTGTGCAGGCTAGGTGGATTAGCCATGGGAAGCGCAGGGATAGGGTGAGATGCTCTTTAGAGGGGTGGTGTGGATTTGATGGGCCAAATGCCCTGCTTCAACACTGTAGGGATTCTATGAAATAATGCATTGTTATTTTGCTTAGAATAGCACTTTAGTTTGTGCAAAAGATCTCAAAGAAAACAATGAAACCACAGGAATCAAATAATATTTGAACTGTAGTTCTCTATTGATTATTCTGTTCATAGCATTAAGACCGATAGTTTATCTATAATAGGAACTATTATGCATCCAGAGGGTATATGAATATGCAGGATATTTTATACAGCATGTTCTCTGTACTGCTAACCACAGTCACCATTGTGATTACCTCCTCAAGGCATTATAGAATTACATTTACAGGGATATTTTAAACCTGAGGTGAATTTTATGGATTTTAATTGCATCAATCTGTCAGTAGTCTGAGAAGGGGTACAGAAAACAGTGTGACAAATTGAACTTCTTTTTTTCAACTTTTATTTGCTTGTCCAATACTTCTATTCACCCTACTGTAGAGATAATTATCAACGCCAGGAGCTAAGTCTTTGCAACTGAAGCAAGGTTCTCACTCTTAAACAGATAAGGCACATACACAATGTGAAGGCAAACCTAGCTGATAGTTCCTGCTAATGACAAAGCCACTGATGTAGAGAACTGAGACAACCAATTTGCACACAGTAGCTGTTAAGGTCAATAGTGGGCTGCAACAAAAAACTCTATGGTTTAAGTGATTAAAATTAACATGTTTATTAGCTGTAATTTAAATTATTAAGCAATGATAAATATTATTAAACAGTAAATTTATATATTAAGTGGTAAATGTACATTAAGGAGTAAATATATATGTAACGCAATAGACATAAAAGGAATGGTGGATTTGGGGTGGAAGGTGTAGGATTGAGACAAGAGGTGGAGTGTTGGCTCTGATTGAGGGTGGGGTTATCAGGACTATGGTCGGGTTGTGCTGGGAGTTTTTGAACAGTGGGTGGGAGTGGGGTGTTGGCTGGGATTTTGGGGGAGGGGGCACGTTGGGAGAATGTAAAAGGCTGGACGAGAGTGGTGAGTCGGGCCTGATGAAGGGAGGGAAGGATTATGTTGGCTCAGTTTGGGAGATAGGTGTTGAGTTGAGTCACTGAATGTCAGGTCTGCTCAAAAGGTGCAGCATGGGGGCCAGGTTTGGGTTGGCATGAGAGGAGGTCAGGCCAGGAGGGGTTTGCCAAGGTCGTGTCGGCCGGAAGGGGGTTATTAGAGGAATTGTCGGGTCGGTGGGGTCGGGCGATGTGAAGTAGTGTCAGGTTAAGGGGGATGCTTTCTGACTGTCCCTGCAGACTCAATGGGTCATTAAACCAAGACTCAAACTGTCCCAAATGTAAAGTCCCATAGCAATAATTTGGGCAGAAACAAAAGTGTGCTCCCTGTATTCACCCTTCAACCAACATCAGTTAATAAAGAAGGGATCTGGACATTATCGCACCGTAGTTTGCAAGATCTTGCAACAATATAATGATAGTGACTACTCTGGAAAACAATTTAGTTGGCTGTAAAGAATATGGGAATGCTCTGAGGTCCAAAGAGACACCGTCTTTATGACAAGTCTCTTCTTATTATATTTCAGGCCTGTCAAAGCGTGAGAGAAAATAATATGTTTGGATGCAGACTGAAGAAATGCAGATGTGGCCTTTGATAACCCTTAAGGAAATAAGGAATTCTGCCAATGCTGTTTCGAGCCAAGTGGTACCTCCATCTACAGGACATGTTCCCTGGCAGATGTCAGTCACTATGATGAAGACGAGCAGGGCTCAAGGGGTTTTCTTTCTTCCTCATGTTTGATGAATGTCTCCATGGGAGTTGTCAATCAGGGTCGCAGTGCATAAAGGAGAGAACTGTGGAATTATGTTAATGTTATCTGAAAGCTGTATGAAGTGGAATTATCAGCAAATAGCGAAGACAAGATGCCAGTAAAGAGCTTGATTTCACTGGAATATGCTTTCTGCCTGTTCACGCAATCAGAAGTTACTTTTCCTGGGCAGAACAAGAAAAAATCTTGACAAGAAAGACACTTGTTGTTACAGCATTTTCAACCCGGAGTCTCAAACACTTTAACTAATGGCGTACTTTTGAAACGTAGCCACTGTTGGAATGTCAGAAAGACATCAGCCAATTCTCCCTGGGGTGTCAGAGGCTAAGGGGTGACCTTATTGAGGTTTATAAAATCATGACGAGCATGAATAGATTGAATAGCCAAGGTTTTTTTTCCCCAGGGTAGAGGAGTCCAAAACTAGAGGGCATAGGTTTAAGGTGAGAGGGGAAAGACTTAAAAGGGACCTGAGGGGCAACTTTTTGATGCAGGCGGTGGTGCGTGTATGGAATGAACTGCCAGAGGAAGTGGCAGAGGCTGGTACAATTACAACATTTAAAAGGCATCTGGATGGGTGCAGGAATATGAAAGGTTTAGAGGGATATGGGCCAATGCTGGCAAATGGAAGTATGTCAGTTTAGGGTATCTGGACGGCGTGGATGAGTTGAACCGCAGTGTCAGTTTTCATGCTGTACAACTCTATGACTGTGACTCTAATTCTGTTCAAAGCAAGGCCCCATCAAGTGCAATGTGATGATGGCCTGATAATCTGAATTTGTGGTGCTTATAGAGGGTTAATTTAATGGCCAAAACGCTGGGAAGAAAATTTGCAATTTGCAAAACCAGCAAATGAGAGGTGAGAAAAATAACTTCTTCTGAGTTGTTAAAGACCTTGAATACTGCCTGGAAGTGTGGCAAAGGCAGGTTCAAATCAAGTGTTTACGAGGGCTTTAGATGATTATTTAAACAGAAACATTACAAGGATATGGGGCAAAGACAGGAGAAAGGCACTAAATCATAATGCTCACAGGCAGCATGGTGGCTCAATGGTTAACGCTGCTGTTTAACAGTGCCAGGGACCTGGGTACGATTCCAGCCGTGGGTGACTATTGACATGGAGTAAATGTTTCTCTATGTAAGAGAGAGAGACTAGGACCCAAAGGCACAGCCCCAGATTGAAAGGATGACTCTTTAGAACTGAGATAAAGAGGAATTTCTTCAGCCAGAAGTTGGTGAGTCTGCAAAGGGCTGTGGAGGCCAAGTCATTGAATATATTTAAGACAGAGATAGGTAGGTCCTTGATTAGTAAAGGGATCAAGGTATATGGGGAGAAGGCAGGAGAATGGGATTGAAAATGGGGATCGAATGGTGGAACAAACCTGATGGGCCGAACGGCCTAATTTTGCTCCTGTACCTTATGGTGTTATGGCCTGTCCTACATGTGACTCCAAACCTCACAGCAACATGATTATGATTCTTAACTACCCTCTGGAAATTAGGGATGTGCGGTATATGTTCACAACTCACAAACTAATAAAAGGATTCATCATGCTCTGAAATGAAACCTTATCCTCTGATTGTTGAGGTCAACTTTGAATTATTTACCCACAATAAAAGAATAACTGGAAAAATATTCAAGATGTGGCTCAACTGGAGCACTGCACAGTTTGAGTGGGACATTCACCTGATTTGGACTCTATTGATTTGGCTTACTTCAGAATTCTATTTGCTTTATCGATTGGAAACCCACTGTGACTGTATATTTTGAGCAAAAATTAAAATGATTGGATATCTTTACTTCAGATCATGTGAGTTGTACAATAGTGGTCAAAGGTCTTTCTTTACATTGACAATTGAAGGCTGTAGGTTTAGAGCTAGCACTATCTCACAACGTTGTTGGAAGTTAAGCTGTTTGTGATACTGAAGCTGATTTTGAGGATGAACATTTTCCTGACAAATAGCATATTTGGAGAACAATTAGATATGTTTGAACAATAGGCCATTGATTTTGCTTTTGTGAAAATTACCATAAACCTGTGAGAAACTAAGCAGTCTCAGTAGCTTTAGCCTTCCAATCAACCATTCTCTTAAATGTCTCTCATGTACATTTCCACACCATTTGTCTCCCAAGTTCCTCACACTCTACACAAAGTTATTAAATCCATCATGATTTCATTTCACAGAATCAGATTTTAATGGGATTGAAGGTGGTCAATTAACCTGTCAAGCTTGAAGTCCACTCTGTGGAAGAGATGTCAGAATTTAATACCATAGCCCATAACCTTTTGCTCCATAATGCTGCAGATTCATCCTTCTCCTTCAGCCTATCCAATTCCCATTTGAAATTTCTCATGGAATCTGATTCAACCGCCATTCTATGTAATGCACACCAGAGCACAACAAGCTTCTGTGAAAAATATCATTTCATCTCATTCCCCATTTACTCCACATTGAGAATTGCAGGTACTTAAGTGGCCAGTAACGGTCATGGTTTCTGTTTTAAAGTCCATGCAAAAAATGCATCTCTGATAGTGTGACACTCCTTCAGTACTGCAATGAAGATTTTGTCCTTAATCCTCTGGAGTGCGACTAGTATTGTTATGGACCAAACCAGACCCCTCAAAATATATTAAGAAGGTAGCCTAGACCCTAACTTTTTCTTATTTTACAGGTAAATGTCAGGTGCTGTGTTCCCGAGGAAATTCAATTGCCCGAGGCAATTCAATTGGTCAAACTACTCAACGTTAAGCAAAACATAATTTATTTAAAAACAATAGTCAAAGTTCAATCAAAGAAAGAAGAGCTTGGGATTACTTCACTCCATTGGAAAACTTAATAAAATAACCGAAACAGTAACCGTTACTAACTAACTGTTCCAATATAGTAACATCCCATAAGCACACTCTTGGGAATAAGGCAAATTCAGAAAACAAATTTTGTCTCACATGCAATCCAGCAGCTGGAAATGAACCCCCAGCTTTTGGCTATAATCAAAAGAGGGGAAAAAAAGCTTCCACATCTTCATGACCCCAACAGCAAGTACAAAAGTTTAACCTAAAATCCCTGGTTCTGTGGGTGGGAGCTGACACCTGAAGAGGGAGTGAGACTCCGAAAGCTGGTTTCTTCAAATAAACCTGTTGGACTACAACCCAGTGTCTTGTGATTTTTGACCTTGCACACCCACTCAGGCTGCTTCTATTGTTCCAACTTAAAAAAACCCAAAGCTTTGCAAGTTGTTTATCTTTTCATAGACTGCTAGGCACCTATCCCCAAATCTATCTCTAAAAGAAACCAGGACAAAACACCCCTCTTAAAGTCACAGCATCGTCACAGTCCACACGATGTTTTGACTCAGTGATAAATTGAATTATGCCTGGCATAACAATGAATTGAGGTCATGCAAAGTAAAGATAAATATATGGTGACTTTATGTGATGTTACATTCTTCCAATGCAAATCCCAGCATCACCAACTATTTATTGAAATTTAAATAGTCTGTAAATATTGTTAATTTTCTTTTTTCATTTTGTGGTTCTAGACTTAGCTCACTTCCAAGCTTTCACTCAGTTTTGTAATTTCAAATTGGTTTCCACAATATTGGCAGGAAGGAACATTGGAAAATACTTTGATTTACCAAAGCTTGATGTAAAATATAAATATCTTGACCAGGTCTGTCATAGTCAGCAAGATAGACAGCGAACTGTATCACAAATTAAGAATGCCTGTCAGAGATCCTGAGGGGAAATAATCAAAGAGTTGAAGGTGTTCCGGAGCAAGAACAGAGAAAAAAAAATTGAAAAATCACAGTGTGTTACAAAGGTGTGTTGGCCAAGACCTGTTTAATGCTGAGGCTGGTGATGAAGACACAGGAGAAAAGATAATGGTGATGATAAAGGTGTAGAGCTGTATTGAATCTATATGAAGGAACACCTTGGTGAAAGTGTTCTGAGAAACGAATGCACAGAAGTGAATTACTATGATTTAAAAAGTTCTCTGGCAAGCCTCTACAACAGACAAAAATCATCACAGCGTCTTAAAATAGCACAATGCAAGAAATTAGATTGTCTCATTGAATGATGGAAAATATCTGAAAGTGAGCCAAAGAATTTACTTTGTGGAACTGGAGAGGCACACAGCTACACCTCAAGCAATATGGGTGTTAGTACACGAATCCAACAGCATTGCCAAAAGGTCTTGAAGGAAATGAACAGTGTCACAGAAATATCCCTCCTAGAAATAAGAGCATTAATAAAAAGTGCGGCGGGAGAAGGAAGTGAGATGATGTGATCCAGAAAGTAATGAAAAGGTAATAGAAGGTAACAGGATCCATCCATTCTGCAGACCAATTAAAGCATCATGCCAATCAGAATGAGCCTTTACCACAGAGTCTGAACAATTATAAGTTTAATCAAACTGTTTGGACTCCTCATGGTACTCCTCTGAGGCACATGTAACTTGTAAAGGGTAAACTTAACTTCTCTTTTAGCGACGGATACTCAAGTTTGTCTGTTTAAATGTTTGTTCTCGCAGCCACTGGATCAAGAAAATGGGATACAGCTGAAATTTTACAATGGAAACAGATACCAGGTTTCTAGTCAACCATTTCTCTAGATAGATAGGAATGCCTAGCTTGATACTATCTCTGGGTGAGTTATAACCCTACTGCAAAGCCTCTTCTAGCGTTGCCTACCTTGAAGAAGTTACCCTCCTCCTTCTGGAAAACGTCAGCTTTCCTGCTCCTCTGATGCTGCCTGGTCTGCTGTGTTCCTCCAACTCCACACTGTGTTATCTCATTTCTCTAGACAGTAGTTTCCAATTGGTGAGTTACACACTATCTCTGTCTCACCTGACTTGTGTAACTCGCATTCCAAGGTAGTGCGCATTGACTACATTTTCCATTCACATTCAAACGAGTGCATGTGGTGATATTATTCAATTATACCATTACTGTTCTGGAATCCACATTGTAGGAGGAATGTGGTAGCACTGGAGAGGGTGCAGGGAGGATTTATTACCTGTGCTGGAGAGCTTCAGTTATAAAGGGAGATTGTACAGACTCGGGCTAAAAATAGCAAATGCTGGAGATCATAGTGGGTCAGACAGCATCCATGGGGAGACAGCAAGCTAACGTTTCGAGTCTTGATGACTCTTCATCTGAGCTGAAGTGAAGTGTGGAGGAGACAGCATTTATGCTATAGTTGAGAGGGTGGGGCTGGGGGTTGTGGGGTGTAGAGTGCAGGTGGAGGACAGATGTTGATAGTTCATATTAAGTGATCAGAATGTGAGAATAGCAGAACAATGGTGTGTCTACATGTCTAACCACTGTTCTGCCATTCTCACAATCCGATCACTTAATCTGAACTATCGACATCTTTTTTCCACCCTCCATCACCCCCACACCCCACAACTGTAGTATAAATGCTGCCCCCTCCACACTTCATTCAGCTCTGATGAAGAGGCATCTGGAAACGTTAGCTTGTTCTCTCTCTCTCTATGGTTGCTGCCTGACCTGTTGTGATCTCCAGGATATGTGGTTTTCAGCTCAGATTCCAGCATCTACAGTAATGTTGCTCCTACATTGTGCAAACTAGGGTTGTTTTTCTTAGAGTAGAGGAGACTGAGACAGCTCATGATTGAGATCTATAAAATTATGAGGCGCATAGTAAAGCTAGACAGGAAGAAACTTTATCCCCTTGATGGTGGGGGATCAAAGACCAGGAGAATAGATTTAAGGCAGAGGTTTAGAGGGGATGCAATGAAACGCTTTTTCATCCAGAAGATGCTGAGAATCTGGAACTCACTGTCTGTGGGTGGGAGAGGCAGAAACCATCATAATATTGAAGAAGGATCTTGATATGCACTTGTGATGCCAACGCATACAAGGCTATGGGCCAAGTGCTGGAAAATGGGATGAGAATACTTAGGTGTGGCACGGTGGCTCAGTGGTTAGCACAGCTGCCTCACAGTGCCAGGGACCCAGGTTTGATTCCACTTTTAGGTGGCTGCGTGAAGTTTGCACATTCTCCCCTTGTCTACATGGGTGTCCTCTGGGTGCTCCAGTCTCCTCTCACAGTCCAAGGACGTGCAAATTAGGTGGATTGGCCATGCCAAATTTCCCAGGGATGAGCAAGCTAGGTAGCCTAGACATGGGAAATACAGGGTTACAGGCTTAGGTTGGGTCCGGGTGGGATGCAGATGGACTTGATGGGCTGAATGGCCTGCTTCCACACTGTAGGGATTCTATAGTTCTGGGTGCTTGATTTTGACTGGAATGGACACAATGTGCTGAAGTACCTTTATCCATGTTGTAGATCTCTATGTTGGTTCACATGCCATCCTGTTAACATGTACCTGTTGATGCAGGGACATTTTTGCCCTTCCATCAGACAGGAACATAGACCTTCTGGCCAAGAGCTAGGGACAGTAACACTGCACCACAAATCAAATAAGGCTGAAATCAAACTGGTATGAGAAATACCAGGATGTCAGTTTGCTCCTTGATAGCCTAGTTAAAGTAAAATGATTTCTTCATTTGCATAGAACTGGGATTCTTCTGGAGCTGGTTTTGATGCTTGATGGGATGGCACGGTGGCTCTGTGGTTACCACAGCGCCAAAGACCCGGGTTCAATTCCATCCTTGGGTAACCGTCTGTGTGGAGTTTACATGTTTTCCCCGTGTCTACGAGGATTTCGTCCAGGTGCTCTGGTTTTCTCCCACAGTCCGAAGATGTGCAAGTTAGGTGGATGCCGTGGAAAATGCAGGGTTACAGGGATAGGATAGGGGAGGTGGGTCTGTGTGGGATGCTCTTCAGAGGGTTGGCGTGGACTCAATGGGCTGAATGGCCTGCTTCCATGCTGTAGGGATTCTACAATTTTATGACTAATGAATGATCCTTGACCTGAAATGTTAATTCTCTTTACTCCCCAGCAGATGCTGCCCGACCTGCTGAGTATTTCCAGCATTTTCTGTACTCATTATGTTTTTGACTACCTTATTCTGGACCCTGGTCTGCACGGTTGCACAGATGTTAGATCTTGAACCTTGAACTATTTTGGCACTCCTGCCTGAGATCTGCAAGTGGGAGCATGGTTGAGGTTTGAACTTAATGTTATACTTGCAATGAAAAGAAGAAATGGCCCCTTTCAGCTGAAGTTTTATAGAGGTTGATCTGATTGTTAATGGGTTTTGCAAGCAGACGGTGGAGCCCTGGAGTTGGTGGAGGGCAGATCTTAATTTGAACTCAAAGGATGTGAGCATCACTGGCCAGGCCAGCATTTATTGTCCATCCCCAATTGCCCAGAGGGCAGTTAGGGGCTAACCATGTTTAGTGGGTCTGGAGTCACATGTAGACCAGACAAGGTGAGGATATTAGATTTCCTCACCTGCTCTGGTATTAGTGAACCAGATCACTTTTTACAATTATTAACAGCAGTTTGGTTAAAATAAAACAAACTGCGGATGCTAGGGATCTGAAATAAGCAAACACAGAAATTACTGGCCAAAGTCAGCAGGTCTGGTATCATCTGTGGAGAGAAATCAGAGTTAACATTTCAAGTCCAGTGACCTTTTTTCAGAACAGTGTCCAAGTGGTTGCCAATAAGATAGCTTTTTATTTAAAAATTCCATACTTCTACCACCTATTCTGCTGATGTTGGAGCATGTGTCCCCCCAGAACATTGGCTAGAATTCTGGATCATTACCTCCAACCACACCACAATGTCCCTACTATAGAACATGCAAAATAGGAATTGTTGATATTCTGAGAGCAAGCATGGTATGAAAATTGTTCTTTGGTGGCAGTTGTTATATTCAGCAGATGTACAACAGAAACTGGTTAGGTTCCATGATAAATTATAGATCTTTGCCTTTATGCTTCACATTTTCTAAGCGACCTGATCAGAGATGCTATTAGGGTGGCACTGTGTGTCAGTGGTTCACTGGTTAGCGCTCACAGGGTCAAGGACCTGGGTTGGATTCCATCCTCGAGTGACTGTCTGTGTGGAGTTTGTATGTATTTCCCGTGTTTGTGTGGGTTTCTTCCGGGTGCTCCGGTTTCTTCCCACAGTCTAAAGATGTGCGGGTTAGGTGAATTGGCCATGCTAAATTGTCCCATATTGTCTATGGATGTGTACATTAGGTGGATTGGCCGCGCGAAATTGTCCCGTAGTGTCTAGGGATGTGCACGCTAGGTGGATAGGCCATGGGAGTCCAGGGTTTACAGGGAAGGGGTGGGTTTAGGTGGGATGCTCTTCAGAGTATCGGAGTGGACTTGATGGGCTGAATGGGATGCTTCCACACAATAGGGATTCTATTACATGCCCCTGGAGCACGTGCGACCTGCACATGGGTCCCCTGGCCCAGAGCTAGGGATACTACCATTGTGACAAAACAACTGCCCTTGCGTTCATTGTCTGGTTCCTCTAGTTCTAGAATGAACAAGACAGCAGCAAGTTAAATTGCTTCAGACAGAACTCCTCCATTACCTGTTCTTTCTCTCTTTTCTCTTCTCTTTTGTGCTTTTTTCCCTTCCTTCTTCTCTCTTCTTTCTTCTCCTGGATATGGTCTCCTGGCCATGGTCTCCTGGCTATGGACTCCTGACCTCGGACTCAGTGCATACCAGGCAAGGCAACCTCCTGGTCTGGCATGGTGGCGTCCCAGCCTGGCATCGTGAACTTTCAGCCTGGCATGGCCTCAGTGTGGACTTCCCGTCTTGAGGTGATGCCTCGAAGTGCGATCCCACCGCGCCTAAGCACTTAAGAAAGACTGAAACAAGAACAGAAATTGCCGAAGAAGCTTGGCAGGTCTGGCAACATCTGTGGAGAGAAATCAGAGTTAACGCTTCAGATCCGGTGACTCTGGAAGGGTCACCAGACCTGAAACGTTAACTCTGATTTCTCTCCACAGTTGCTGCCGGACCTGCTGAGCTTTTCCAGCAATTTCTGTTTTCATTTCTGATTTACAACATCCGCAGTTCTTTCGGTTTTTACTTAAGAAAGACTGGGTATGTTTGAACTTTCAGCTTTATTTCTTTTATTTTCTACTTAAAACTGAGAAGGTATGCAACATGTAACTTTTAACTCTGGCCACTATGACATTGCAGTTTGTCACAAGCATTCATGTGCAAACTGGCTGTTGTATTTCCTAAATTACAACGGTGCCTGCATTTCAAAATGGACGTAAAACAGGAACAAAAACAGAAGTTGCTGGAAAATCTCAGCAGGTCTGGCAGCATTAATGAAGGAAAAAAAACAGAGTTAACATTTTGGGTCCGGTGACCCTTCCTCAGAACCCAGACCCGAAACATTAACTCTGTTTTTTACCTTCACAGATGCTGCCAGACCTGCTGAGCTTTTTCAGCAACTTTGTTTTTGTTCCTGATTTACAGCATCCGCAGTTCTTTCGGTTTTCAAAATGGACGTGATTGGCTGTAAATCCCTCTGGGATATCCTGAGATCATAGAGGATGCTACATAAACACAACTTGTTCTTGCCTCCCTTCGACTGAATGCATTCCAGAAAGCAACAGGCAATACCGAGCAAGAACAATGTTCTCAAATATTTATCTGATCATAGCCTTCATCTTGAACTAGTTATTCAATAATAAATGTTCGGATATTTTATGGACTACAATCACCAAGCAAACGGATACAATTTATTCAAATATAATTAACTCAATCAATCCAGCCCAGCTGGATTTCAGCTCTGAATCAGCTACTGTGCTTGTATAATTATTTAACTTATAAATTTCTATGATACATCACCCAGAGGTCATTTTACTTCTTTGCAGAAACTGGACATCTTGTTTGACAAGAAAAATAGATTTATAATGCATAGAAATTGTAAACTTATTTATTGCTTTGTGTGTGATTAATGAAATAACTCTCCGTAGCATCATTGTGCTCGAAGCTTGGAACCTACCACGTTCGCTTCAGTTATATTGCACTTCTCATATTCTTGGCTGCCATTTCACAGCCAGTAAAGTCTTTCATGAAGCGTGGTTTCCCAAACATCAAACTGCGCACAGCAGGATCCCATTAAGCAATCAGACAAAATGTTTCCAACTGGAAACCGACCTCAGGGGAGGGAATACAGCACAGAAACAGGTCATTCACCCAAATTGGTCTGAGCCAGCATTTATGTTCCATATGTGCCTCTTCAGTTAACTGTTTTAGCACATCCTTCTCATCATTTTTCTCTTGTTGAGCTCCTTCTTAAATACAGCTATAGTCTTCAACTTGACTACTTCTGTGATAACAAGTTCCTTATGCTTACCATTCTTTGGGCAAAGATGTTTTCCTGATTTCCCACTTGGATTTATCACCAGCTATTCTATTTTCATGGCTCATAGTGTTCAAAGGAGAATAAGTGTAGGCCATTTGGCCCTTCGAGCCTGCTGCGCCGTTCAATATGATCATGGTTGATCATCCGACTCAATCTCCTGTTTCCACTTTCTCCCCATATCCTTTGATCCCTTTGGCCCTGAGAATTGTATCTAGTTCAAAACAAAAGAACAAAGAAGAATACAGCACAGGAACAAGCCCTTCAGCCCTCCAAGCCTGCACCACCACATTTTGCCCTTCCATTATAAAACTGTCTTCACTTATAGGATCCGTATCCCTCTATTCCCTTCCTATTCATGTATTCATCCAGGTGCTTCATTTGATCAATTCTTGAAGTCATTTGCAGTGACTATCTTGTCTCCTTCTTGAGAACATTCAATGTTTTGGTCTCAACCGCTCTCTGTGGCTGAGAATTCTATAGGTTCACCACTCTCTGGGTGAAGACATTTCTCCTCATCTCAGTCCTAAATATCCTTAGAGTGTGACCCCTGGTCTGGACCTCCTGGTCATCAGGAACATCCTTCCTGTGTTTACCATGCCTGGACCTGTTAGAATTTGAAAGGTTTCTATGAAATCCCCCCAATTATTTTTCTAACTGATTCCAAATTCTTGTTAATCTCCCCAACAAGCTGAAATATTTTCTCTGCATCTACCCAATAAAATTCTTCCATCGTCTTAAAAACTTAGATCAAGCTTCACTTTTCTACAGTGGGAACGTTAGCGCAGATGAAAGTTTCATGTAAGGAATTGTCCTGTAGCTACAGGAAAGAGCATCCTCAATTAACTGAGACACGATTAATTCTCTCATTCCTCTGGTAACATACATTGTTGTCATGGCAACACAGAAGGAAATGCACTGTGTAACTCACAGGAAGCATTAGCATCTGTCAAATGGTTTAAGTTATTCCCGTGGCTACATGTTAATGTATTAAAATTGCATCAGAAAAAAGTAATCAAAATAGTAAAAATTGAAAATTCTGTGTTTTTTTTTATTCACTTATAGATGTGGGCATCACTGGTTGGCCAGCATTTATTGCTTGTCCTTAGTTGCCATTGAACTGAATGGCTTGCTGGGCCATTTCAGAGGGCAGTTATAAGTTACATTTGCACCACGTAAGTGCCTACCGATAACCATTTCATAGGTGAGAGAGGCTAACCATTTCTCCCTGACATTCAATGGTGTTATCATCTCTGAATTCCTCGCAATCAACTCACGGGGATTGCCATTGATCAGAAACTAAACTGGACTCGCCATATACATATAGTGTCTACAACGTCAGAAATTCTGTGGCATGTCATGCACCTACTGGTTCCCCAAAGCCTGTTTATTATCAATAAGGCAAATGCCAGGAATACTCTCCACTTGCCTGGATGCGAGCAGTTACAATAACAGTCAAGAAACTCAACGCCATCCAGGAAGAAGCAGCCTGCTCTTTGGCACCCCATTCAACACAGTCTTCACCACTGACAGTGGGCAGCATTGTATACCATCTACAAGATTCTTTTTCTTGTCATTCACCCAGGCTCCTTCAACTACACGGTTTAAACCTGTGACCTCTACCACCTAAAGGACAAGATCTGAGGAATGGCATTACTTACAGGATCCGCTCCAAGCCACACGCCATCCAGATTTGTAATTATATCACTGTTCCTTCAGTGTTGCTGGATTGACATCCTAGAACGTCCTCCTTAACAAGAACTGTTGGTGTATCAACTACAGATGGACTGTAGCACTTTAAGAAGGAAGATCATCACAGCAATCTCAGGGGCAATTAGGAACAGGCACTAAATACTGACCCAGCTAGTGATGCCCATATCCCATGAACAAATTTTTTAAAAACTCCAAAAAAAGCTCAATTTATTATTGATTTTTGTACGCAATCTCCAAATGTGCAAATTAAGAGCCAAAGTCCCTTCAAACCTGCTCTGCAATTCAATAAGATCATGGCCATGTTAATTTTAACCTCAAATCTGAAATCTCTGTCTACCCTAGAGCTCTGTCTGAAGCGGGATCAGGAGTGGGAGCTCTGTCTGAAGCAGGGTCATGCGTGAGGGCTCTACTGAAGCGGGGTCGGGGTAAGAGTTCTATCTGAACTGGGGTCATAGGTGGGAGTTCTGTGATCTGGGGTCATGGATAAGAGCCCTGGCTTAAGTGATCAGAAACGAGAATTCTTCCAATTGACAATTGGGAAGGGTTTTCACCCCCTATTTCACAAGAATGTATCTATCAGTGCATTAAAAATGTTCAAGGAATCTGCTTCCATTGCCTTTTCAGGACCACAGTTCCAAATAATAATGACCCTCTGATAGAAAATAAAATTACATCATCTCTTTTATGAATTAGCATGTCCTGATCTTTAGACTCTCAGATTGCGAGTTCTAGATTTTCCCATGAAAGGAAACATTCTCCCCACATCCATGATGTCAAGATCCCTCATTCGCTCATATATTCAATCAAGTTTTCAATCAAGTCAATTCTTACTCTTCTAAACTCTAATAGATACAACCTAGACTTCCCAACCTTTCCTCATAAAACAACCCATCCACTTGTCTAACAAGTCTTCTCTGAAGTGTTTCCAATGCATTGACATCCTTATATAAAGTGACCAATACTGCCCGCCTCTACCACCTGCTCTGGCAGTTTGTTCTATACATGCACCACCTTCATAGTGAAAAAGTTACCCCTCAGGTCCTTTTTAAATCTTTCCCCTCTCACCTTAAACCTATGCCCTCTAGTTTTGGACTACCCCACCTTAGGAAAAAGACCTTGGCTATTCACCCTATCCATGCACCTCATGGTGTTCTAAAACTCTATAATGTAACCCCTCAGCCTCTGACGCTCCGGAGTAAAAAACCCCAGCCTATCCAGCCTCTCCTTATAACTCAAACCTTCCAGTCCCGGCAATATCTTTGTAAATCTTTTCTGCACCCTTAAATTTAACAACATCCTTCCTATAGAAGGCTGGCAACAATTGTACGCAGTAATCTAAAAGTGGCCTACCCAATGTTGCATGCATGATGTCCCGACTCAATGTTCCCATCAATGAAGGCAAGTGTTCCAAAAGCTTTTTTCATCACCTTGTCTACCTGCGAATCCACTTTCAGGGAATAATGCACCTGCATCCCTAGGTCTCTTTGTTCAGCAATGCTTCACAGAGCCCTACAATTGACTGTATAAGTCCTTACCTGATTTGCCTTACCAAAATGCAACAACTCACATTTATTTAAATTAAACCCATCTGCCACCCCTCGGCCCAACAGCCCATTTCATCAAGGCCCTGTGGTACTCTGAGATAATTTTCTTCACTACACCACCTATTTTGGTGCCATCTACAAACGGACTAACCATACATCCTATATTCACATTCAGATCATCTACATAAATGACGAAAAGCAATGGCCCCAGCACTGATCCTGGATGACTACAGCCAGGTTTTGCATGAGATTAGCTGTTGACTGATCTCATTTCTCAAGCTGTTTCAAGTGATTCAAATCTTTTACTGTTTTACTTCTTAAGATCTTCCAGCTTCATGGATTATTTGCAGGGCGGCACGGTGGCTCAGTGGTTAGCACTGCTACCTCACAGCACTAGGGACCTGGGCTCGATTCCACCTTTGGGCAACCGTGTGTGGAGTTTGCACATTTTCCCTGTGTCTGTGAGGGTTTCCTCTGAGTGTGCCAATTTCCTCCCACAGGGTATGTGGATTGGCCATGCTAAATTGCCCATAATGTTCAGAGATTCCTAGATTAGGTGGGTTAAAGGGGAATGGGTCTGGCTGGGATGCTCTGAGGGTCAGTGTGGGCTTGTTGGGCCAAAGGGCCTGTTTCCACCCTGTAGGGATTCTATTCTAATTCTACCAAAGTTTTAGCCATTTGTTGGTATATGCCTCCTCTGTAAGTGCTGTAGCTGTCCAAACTCCCCTTTCTTTATCTCTTTTTGCTTTTTTTCAAGTCTGGACCTCTTAGACATGATGCTTCAGTGGTTGTTTGTTTCCTCTAGGTCTACTGAGGTTCATTTGTGAGAACATCATTGCTCACATTTAATTCAAAAAGGACTGTCCTGTGGTTGATTTGCAGCTCTTTCTGTATGCCATACATCTTCACCTGTTTTTGCAGGACTGTCATTAGCTCCGGTATTGCTTTGAGCTCAAACCAACATTTCTGTAGCTGCTGTTGCTGAGTCTGGTCAGTTTTACATTCCAGTTGCACCATATCTCCTATAAAATGGCAATCTTTTAATTAAATTGGTGATGCAGAATGTGTTGTTCATCTTGCTACCCTTCATCTTTCAGATCATCATTAACCTTTGTGAAACCAAAAGAATTGCGGATACTGTAAATCAGGAACAAAAACAAAGTTGCTGGAAAAGCTCAGCAGGTCTGGCAGCATCTGTGAAGGAAAAAACAGAGTTAACGTTTCGGGTCCACGTTCTGAGGAAGGGTCACTGGACCCGAAACATTAACTCTATTTTTTCCTTCACAGATCCTGCCAGACCTGCTGGGCTTTTCCAGCAACTTTGTTTTTGTTAGCCTTCGTGAGTTGAGCAGAAGTATCCCTTGAAGACATCTCAGAGATGGTCTTCTGGGGTTTACATTTATCCTGAGCTGTTTGCTCCACCTCTTTCTTTTGAACTTAATTTTTCCTCTCTAGAGCAGAGAGCTGAGTGCAATTTCCTCTCTTCTGACATACTCGATTCTGCAAGCGTTTCTTGAATAGGCTGCAGCAGTTCCTGGTGTGTCTCAGATGTTGGACTGATATCATTGATTGTGAATAGTGTAAG
This sequence comes from Rhincodon typus, assembly GCF_021869965.1. NCBI lineage: Eukaryota > Metazoa > Chordata > Chondrichthyes > Orectolobiformes > Rhincodontidae > Rhincodon > Rhincodon typus. The sequence continues at coordinate 10,800,276 of NC_063367.1, read as the reverse complement.
GTCATAATTTGCAGATGTACCTTGTAATCGCTGGGCCAGCCATGTCTATGATGTAGACGATCTGTCCTGTCCAGGTCATACTTGCACATCGACATCACTGATTCTGTATATGGAATTACTGAAGCAGTGTATGTTGAAAGCTTTACATTTGTAGGTTTCATCATGGTGTTATAACCCCAGCTGAGGATACTACTGGACACATCAGACCCCAGAATTAAATCTTGCTTCATAAATCATTTTCTAAATTTAATGCAGCAATTTTTCACCGAAATATAAGCACACGGTTGTAGATTTGCTTTTGAAAGTAAGACAGATGCTTATTGAACAAGGGAAATAAAGAAAACAAGCTAAGCTGTATAAATATAAAAACTATGAGCAGGCTATTCGGCCCTCAAGCCTGTTCTGCCATTCGATATGTTCATAGTTTTTCTCTATTCAATCCCATAATCCAATATTCTCACTATTCTGTTGAAGTCTTTAACATCTAAAACATTATCAAACTCTTTCTTGAATATATTCATTGAATATATTTGTGCTTCAAAATATAAATGCTGCATTGAAAAATTTCAAAACTCGTGGCAATATGAAGCCCTATCTATTCCGTAATGCCATCACTTCAAGTTCATCGAAATCCAGAGAAATTTTTCCTTCCCTATCAAATCTGTGCATTTGCCTTAACTGTGTCTTCTAAACTTCAGTTCTCTGAGCTGCAAAATCTTTTCTTTTCAACAATCACACTACAGAGAGCTCAAACTTCCTGACTGCTTTAATAATCAGCAAAGTTTTTGATCAAATAGTAAGGTCCAGATGTTTTCATTAACTAGAACCCTTGTACTGATGTAACTTATTCCCTTAAGTCCACTTAAGAATCTCCTTTTTCAGGGAGAAATTGTGCTTGCATTTGACTTCATTAGTCTCCTTCAACTAAATTCAGAAGCTTTTAAATAAACATTAAAATTGTTCATCTTTGCTTTTGCTAAGCTAATGGCTTAATTTTCTTTTCCCATCTATCTTAAAAACACCACAGTATAAACTTCCATAAATACTCCAAAGGGGCCTTCAGTCTGCTGCTCTCTGAGACCTACTAGTTTAAAGACATGATTCCAAAATGACTGACCAAGTTAATTATTAAAGCCATTCATAAAAAGAGACCAACATGTCACTAGTTTCAAACTCTAAAAGAAGAAGAAAAATGAAAATATAAATCACATTTATTTCATCTTAATGGCTTCAAATATTTAAGGGTACTTGATTTTTAGAATTCACCTGTGTAGTCTATTGACTGTCTAGGGAGGACTGGAGGGTTTGAACTATAGGGAGAGGTTGAATAGACTGAGGTTATTTTCCCTGGAGTGTCAGAGGCTGAGGGGCGACCTTATAGAGGTTTATAAAATCATAAGGGGCACACATACAGGAATGAATAGCCAAGGTCTGTTCCCTAGAGTGAGGATTTCAAAACTAGACGGCAGAGGTTTAAGGTGAGGGGAGAAAATTTAAATGGGACCTAAGGAGCGAATTTTTCACACGAGCGTAGTCCATGTATGGAATGAGCTGCCAGTGGAAATGCTGGAGGCAGGTACAATTGCAACATTTAAGAGGCTTCTGGATGGATATATGAATAGGAAGGGTTTAGAGGGATATGGGGCAAATGGGACTAGATTAATTTAGGATACCTGGTCAGCATGGGCGAATTAGACTGAAGGATTTGTTTCCATGTTACACAGCTCTGTGACTCTATGACTCCAAAGTTGCTCTAGAGATAACTCTCTGTGTCAATCTTAACCTACAATGAACAATTTTCTGAGGACAGCTAATTTGAACTGATATAAACACTTTGGACAGTTTTCCATGAGATTTCCAGTATAAAATATGTATTCACTACTTGTTGTCTCCTTGTGCATATAATCAGATTCCGGTTTGTTAAGCATTTCATATATGCCTTTGATGCCATGCCAGAAGGTCTATGTTGTAGCTTGAGGGTACTCCTTGTGAGAATTCTGTTTGGATCGGTGCATAACTTATTGTGGTTGCATCAGCCTTTGCTGTAGTGAACTGCCACTGCCAATGGCCCTTTCTGCCTTACATGCCTTTCAAAGTTGATTGAAAACTGGGCATTCTTTTTTCTTTATTCATTAACGGGATGAGAGTATCGCTGGCTAGGCAGCATTTATTGCCCATCCCTAGCAGTCCAGAGTCAACCACATTGCTGTGGATATGGAGTCACATGTGCACCAGACCAGCTAAGAATGGCAGTTTCCTTCCCTAAAAGATATCAGTGAACCAGATGGGTTTTTCCCCACAATCAGCAATGGATTCGTGGTCATCATTAGATTCTTAATTCCAGATATTTTACTGAATTCAAATTCCACCAAATGCCAGGGCGGGATTCAAACCCAGGTCCCTAGAACCTGGATTAACAGTCCAGCAATAATACCAGTAGGCTATCACTTCCCCATGGTGCACACCAAAGGCTGAATTTTGCACATGCCTTGTTGCGTTTTTGGTGCTCTGGTAATTGTATCAACTGTCAAGCTTTTTCTCAAAACCTGTTAGCTTTGTTGAGTCATGATGGTCATTTAAATCCATTCTTCAGTAGCTGTTCCATGTTCAAATCTTCAGTTTTTTGACAAATCTGTCTGGAAAGCTTCCATGAGTGAGCTATAGTCACCAGCTCAACAATTGTGTAATAAACACAAGGAATACTGGAGAAACTCAGCAGGTCTGGCAACCTCTGTCAGGAGAAATAAAGTTAACGTTTTGAGTCTGGTGTGACTCTTCTTCAGAATTCAAACTTCAGATTCTTCTGAAGAACAGAAACTGGATAATGAAACTGGAAAATTCCCAATACCCACCTCCATGATAAAGAAAAATGGCCTCATGACCTTAACCCTGCCACAAACTGTTTGGGTGTTGAGAACAGAAAACTGAAAAAAAAAGGTTAACGCCATCATAAGGATTATGATTAATGAGGAGTTTGGCATAAGGAAAAGTGGGACAACATTTTGATCTTCAAGAAATAGTGAGCAGATATCAGTGCTTCACCAGTAGCTAAATTAAGATTTTTGAGGGTATTTATCTGCAATGTGTTGAAGCATCTTGTAATGCTATTTTTTCTTTAGTATTTCTGAAAAAAATGGCAAATTCTGTCAAAGCTTTCTCAATTTGCAAGAATTCATTGTGAACTAACATTTATATATCATTAGAAAAGTGATGATTGATTTATTCATGGAATGTTTCTTCATTGCACTGCCAAATCCAACGACATTTATTTCTATTTTACCAAATCGTTGACTATCATGAAATGAATTAATCTTTGCAAGAATCTTTTGGTTAACTCTAAGATTACCATGAGCTATGATGCATAGTTACCCGGTTTAATATAATGCCGTACACTTTTAACTCAGCTGTACATGTGAACGATATCAAGTTACATCTCTGGTTTTTTTTATCTTCTCTTTCTTCAGGTATTTGTCCTCAGAGAGCATTGATGGCCATATGCTCCCACTGGATTGGTCCAAGGCTTTGCTGGGCAAAGCATGTTGAAAGAATTTACCTGCTATAAATGCACTTTTTGTGACTATTAGGCCCTTGAGCATGGAACTTCTGACCCAGATGTAACTACCCTTTTTACTGTACCACAAGATAATAGAATGGGTAGCATGATGGTTCAGTGGTTAGCACTACTGCCTCACGGTGTCAGGGACCAATTCCAGCCTTGGCAACTGTCTGTGTGGAGTTTGCACATTCTCCCCGTGTCTGCGTGGGTTTCCTCCCACAGTCCAAAGATGTGCATGTTGTGTGGATTGGCCATGCTAAATTTCCATAATGTCCAGGGATGTGCAAGCTAGGTGGATTAGCCGTGGGAAATGCAGGGTTACATGGATAGAGTAAGGGGTGGTCTATGACGGATCATCTTCAGAGGATCAGTGTGGACTGGTTGAGCTGAACATCCTCTTTCCACAGGCAGAACACACAAACTCCTCGCTGACAAGCAGTCACGCAAAGGTGGACTCAAACTGGGGTCCCTGGTGCTGGGAGGCAGTAGTGCCAACCACTGAGCCATCATGCCAACCACCTATGGGCCCTCATTCCCTGTCACAAGTTAAATTGAGCAAAGATACAACCCAAATTGCCATAACTCTAATTTCAGATTAATGAGTTTATGAGTATGATTCTGTAATAGCTAAGAATTTTGCCTATTAGTCTTTGTGCTCACAGGAAACATAGTAACAGAGCCTCAGCAACCATCAGTATACTGTCTCCTATGACAGTGGACCTGATCTTGCAGTTCCTCCATTAGCACCTTGATTGCTCTAGGTTACTGATGGCCTTGTCACTTTTCCAACACTTTAAAAGCAATAAGGTATTTTTTTTTTCTCCCCCATAATTGCTCAGTTCATTCAAACTCCCTTGGTTGAAATGAGCTGGCAACCAACCTGAACTACATTTCACCACATCAGGACATAGAGCATCAATGAATCACTTAATGCTGTCTATCCCTTTTCACTCCAGCCTGCTAACCACACTTTACAGAACTTGTTGTGTACAGTATGCACCACATATTTTATCATACTGAATATAAATACTTCAATAAGCTATACTAAGTCACCTTTATTCGATGCTTTTTGCAATAAAATACAGAGACGTCTCCCAAGTATTTTAGCAATTTTTAAAATGGAGATTAAAAAGTACCTTTCAGATAATAACATTTTCGGATGCAGTGGAAAAGTAATTTGAGAATGTGCATAGTGGGTGTTAAATGTAGCATATCTGCAAAGGAAAATTTTACTTTTGGGTGTATGGGCCAAAATTTCATACAGTTTTACAAATAAAGTCAGACAGTGCAATGTCACTTTCTCGTTCCACCTTTCCACTGGCCATACACAAATTTAAAGTTCTGAGGAAGGGTCACTCAACCTGAAATGTTAACTCTGATTTCTCTCCACAGATGCTGCCAGACCTGCTGAGCTTTTCCAGCAATTTCTGTTTTTGTTACAAATTTAAATGTCTTCCCAGTTACTGATGCAACTATTGTGTACTTTATCTAAATTAGGTTTAGCATAAGAAAACGATCAAACAGGTTTCTTTAATAAGCAACAAAACCATTGATTTATCATGATAAGCTGAGTAGCTTCCTTTAGCAGACCGTACCCAATGAAATTCCAAACAATACCCAAAAAAAGTACACCCTGAGAGTCTGTGACTTCTATCGAACAAGTCCCTGTAAATAGCTTAGGCCATGTGACTTTCAGGATGCAGCTTAAAAATATGCCCTGATGTCCTTTTAGAGACACCTTTGAAAAAAATGTTTGAAATAACTCCACAGAGGCTGGTATCCTGTCACCAAGTCACCTTTTATTTACATGTACACAGTTCACTGGCTGTATCCAGCCAGCTCGGAATCTGTCCCTGAAGGGAGGAGACTTTGAATCCCCTGTTTATATCTGTCATACAGGGCTCTTTGATTGGTCCTGTTAACAACCCCAATCAAGGATCTCGTGGTCAATAAGATCAACCTGGATCCAATTACTGAAAAGTTCAAGTATGTTTTCAAGCTGCTCAAAAGTATCATTTTTGATGATCCTTTAAACACACATTCTGAAATTTTAAAAAAAAAGTGATATATCTTCATAAAAATGGAGTCAACATTCTATCCTTTTCTTTATTTCTCAAGGCATGTGATCCTCTCTGGAAAACTTACCACTTATTACTATCACTAATCGTCCCTAAGAAGGTCTAGTGAGCTACCTGCTTGAACTACTGTGGTTCATATGGTGTTAGTACACCTGCAGCTCAGTGGAAAGGAGTTCCAGAGTCTTAACACAGTAGCAGTGAAGGAACAGAGATAGAGTTGAAATTAACGTGGGCTTTGGCTTGGAGAGGAACATCCACATAAGTGCTGATGTTCCCAAGTGCCTTCTGATCTTACCGCCTAGTTGGTAGAGGTTGTGGATTTGGAAGTTGAAGTTGAAAGAGCTTTGGTGAATTGTGACTAACTGTCTACAGCAGACACCTCAAGGCACTGGAGTAGAACCGCCAACACTGCCTGTGCACAATCCTGTAAATCCACTCGGAAGAAAAATGCAGCAACACCAGTTTCCTCAACCATCCCTGAGGCACTGACCACCCTCGATCGGCTATGATGGGTTGGGCACGTCGTCTGCATGACCGACATAAGAGTCCCCAAGCAGGCCCTCTACTCCCAGCTCCAAAACAGCCGGCGAGACCCAGGTGGACAGAGGAAGCGCTTCAGTGATACCCTCAAGGCCTCACTGGGGAAATGCAACTTTCCCACAGACACCTGGGAATCATTGGCCCCAAGACTATCTAAAGTGGAGGAGGAGCCTCTGGGAATGCGTCGAGCACTTGCCATCGGGAAATAAGTGGAAGCCGGGCAAAAACAACATGAGGAGCATGCTATCTCACCAACACCCTACCCACCCCTTCCCACGACCACCTTTTGCCCCAAGTGTAACAGAGCCTGCAGTAGCCACATTGGTTTGTACAGGCACCGACAGGCTCACCCTGAGAGTGGAAGAGAGTCATCTTAATCTGCGAGGGACTACTGATGATGCTGATGGTAAACTGTATCTTGCAGATGGTACAGATTGCTGTGATAGAGAATCAGTTACAGTGGATATCTTGGCTTGTGGATATGGTGCTAATCAAGTGGGCTGCTTTGCCCTGAATGGTATTGAACTTTACCCATTTACCCTAAAGGAGAGTATTCCATCATAGTCCAGACACGTGCTTTGTGGACAGAATTTGGAGACGAAGGGTCTAAGTTAATTGACACAGAATTCCCAGCATCTGACTTGCTCATGTGTCTGTGTATTGATATGGTTGGTCCAGTTTCTTTTCTGGTCAATGTTGACCTCCATGATGTTAAAAGTGGCAATGACTTTGCTACTGAATATTAAGGAAAGATAGTTAAATTCTCTTCTGCTGGAGAAGACCATTGTCTGATATTTGTGTAGCTCGAATGAATCTTGCTGTATATCAGCCCAAAACTTGCATTGATCTGGTGCTTACTTTGGACATATTGGGGTTTAAGTTGGGTGCCCATGAAATATTTGCCTGAATTTTATGATGCTTAGGCAAAACTTGGTTCCTTGGTCATGACGATTGCCCCTTTAATGAGTAGCCCCTAAGCTGCATCCAGCCTGGAGCAGACAAGATGCTCCAGAGCGTAGGTGCTTTTCCTGGTGATGAACAAGGCTACTGGGACTCAATAACAACAGGGTTGGGGTCTTCCAGTGAGAAGGTAAGGGGGCCTTAATTGGCCACCTTTAAATCCTTTTCAAAATAAGGAAACAGAAACTGCACAGAATACTCCAGTTGTGGTCTCACCAGGAACTTGCGTAGATTTTTCCCTGCTTTCCATATTTATTTTCCATTCCTCTTGAAAAAGCATTTTTATTTGCCTTCCTAATGTGACGTTTGTTGCATTCAGTGCATGTACAATTATGGATAAGGGGCATTTTAGAAGAAATTAGCTTTTTTTTTTCATTTTCTGAAGATAGGTTATTTTGACATGAGGCATTAAGTCTGTTTCTCTCCACTGGCTCTGACTGACACTTTAAATATTTCCAATACTTGAATTGTTCATATCTCACGTTATATTTCATGACTTTTCAGTGGGAAGAGGGGTCATCTAAAGGCACCACTTCCACAGACACACTGAGACCTACTATATCATGATGTGGAGGCGCCCCCGGTGTTGGACTGGGGTGGACAAAGTCAGAGGTCACATGACACCACGTTATAGTCCAACAAGTTTATTTGAAATCACAAGCTTTAGGAACATTGCCCTTTCGTCAGGTGAAGTGGAGAAAAGCATATATGCACAGAATTTATAGGCAGAGAGATCAATGGGCAGAGAGATCAAAAGATCATAAAAATGGTGTGAGTGGAATGTTGGATAATAAGTCTTTGCAGGTGATCAAAAGTATCAGACAGTGTGGGTAGGTTGTCAGCAGCTGTATAGCAAGTGAAGGGGATGATCTATAATCCAATTAATTGAGGCAGAAGGATAATTGTAAAAAATGAAAAATAGGGTGGTGCCGGAGACCAACCACACAGCTGGAATAACTTGCTGAGGGCCCAGCCAAGGAAACAAATAATCCAGAACTGTACAAACTAATTAAGGTAGAGGGATCAAAGCAACTTATCAAGGCAATGGTGTTTAAACAGGACAGTAAAGCAGATTTTACAAATTCAGAACAGTGTGGCGGGGTTACATGTAGCACAACATGAACCCAAGATCACAGTTGAGGCCATCTTCATGGGTATGGAGCTTGGCTATCAGTTTCTGCTCTGCCATTTTGTGTTGTTGTGTATCTTGAAGGCCAACTTGGAGGATGCTAACCCAAAGATTGGAGGCTGAAGGTCCTTGACCGCTGAAGTGTTCCCAGACTGGGAGGGAACATTCCTGCCTGGTCATTGTTGCTCAGTGTCCATTTAGCATGATCTTGCCAATACACCATGCCTCGGGCCGTCCTTGCCTGCAGCGTATGAGATAGACAACGTTGGCCAAGTGACATGGGTATCTGTCGTGTACGTGGTCGGTGGTGTTCCCACGTGTGATGGTAGTGTCCATGTCAACGATCTGACATGGCTTGCAGAGGTTTTGTGGTGCTATGGTCGATGGTATCCTGAAGACTGGGTAGTTTGCTGTGAGCGATGGTCTGTTTAAGGTTTGGCGGTTGTTTGAAGGTGAGAGGTAGGGGGTGTATGGATGATCTTGGCGAAATGTTTGCCGTCATCAATGACATGTTGAAGGTTGCAAATGAACATGGTCTAGTTTCTCTGCTCCGGGGAAGTATTGGGCGACGAAGGGTACTCTATCGGTCGTGTCCTGTGTCTGTTTTCTGAGGAGGTCTTTGCGGTTTTTTGCTGTGGCACATCGTAACTGGCCTTCGAAGAGTTGAGCATCATATCCCATTCTTATGAGGCCATCTTTCACCATCTTTAAGTGTCTGTTGCCTTCCCCCTCATCTGAGCAAATCCTGTGAATACGCAGGGGTTGTCCATAGGGGATGGCTTATTTTTGATATGTTTAACCTGGAAGTTAGAGAAGTGCAAGAGTGTGAGGTTATCTGTGGTTTTGTGGTAAAGTGAATGGCGCAGTGATGGCCTTGTGTTATTATCACTATTAATCCCTCTGCCTCAATTAATTGGATTATAGGTCACCCCCTTCACTTATTATACAGCTGCTGACACCTTACTCACACTGTCCAATACTTTTGACTTTTAACGTCCTGGGAACCTAGGTTTGAATCTTGCCACGGCAGATGGTGGAATTTAAATTCATTGTTTTAAAAAAAAGGTAAATCTGCAATTACAAATGGCCCGATGACTGTGAAACCATTGCTGATCGTTGGAGACGGAAAAACCCTCTGATTCACTCATGTCCTTCAAGAAAGGCAATCTGCCGTCCTTACCTAGTCTGACCTACATATGAGCCGAGACCCAGCGCAATGTGGTTGAGTGTCAACTGCCTTCTGAAATAACCTGGCAAACCACTCAGCCCAAGGGCAGCTAGGCTCAGGCAGTATATGTTGACCAGCCAGCAATGCCCACATCGCATGAGTGATTTTTTTTAAAATTAAAACCAACAGGACTTTGCATGCTGTGCCATTCTTGTGGCACCTGCTCTCTTGGAAAATGGAGTTCAAAACAGATAGCTTAAGCTATGCCAAGAGCTAAAAAGCTGGTGTTATTTCCGGTTGCCTTAGCAACTGGAATAAGTGGCTTGTGCTTCACCCAATATTAAACACAAAATATCATATAATAGGTATTACAAACACACACCAGCCGTTCAACCTTCAAAATTCCATTCTTAAGTGGGAATGATTCATCAAATTTTACAGTAAGTTGATGGAGTTATAGTTACGTATTATTAACACATGAAGATGATTTTGAATTGGAAATAAGGACTGGTTAAACTTGATCTTCATATGCTAATAAGTGTTTTTATAACCATATTTCTTCAATTATTCAATTCATTTATATATGTTTTGAAGATAGGTTTGAAAGCCTGAGAAATTCAGGCAGCTGATCAGATATACTATTTCCAGACCTGAATAAAGATGGCTGCCAGAATTAAACTCACCCAACTTAAAGAAACATCTCATAATTTAACTAACTTTTCTATTTAAAAAAAACAACTGAAGCATCTATTCTAATTGAGATTAAGAACAATGGGCACAGAGTTAGATTAAATATTTATGTATGTAATTTCCTAAATCTAAGTCTAATGAGCCATGACAACAAGGTGCAGGGCTGGATGAACACAGCAGGCCAAGCAGCATCATAGGAGCAGAGAGGCTGACGTTTCAGGCCTAGACCCTTCATTAGAAAAGGGGGAGGGGAAGGGGGTTTTGAAATAAATAGGGAGAGAGTGGGAGGCGGATAGAAGAGGGATAGAGGAGAGGATAGGTGGAGAGGAAACAAACAGGTCGAAGAGGCGGGGATGGGGCCAGGAAAGGTGAGTGTAGGTAGGGAGTTAGGAAGGGGATAGGTCAGTCCAGGGAGGACGGACAGGTCAAGGGGGCGGGATGAGGTTGGTCGGTAGGAGATGGAGGTGCGGCTTGAGGTGGGAGGAGGGGATAGGTGGGAGGAAGAACAGGTTAGGGAGGCAGGGACGAGTTGGACTGGTTTTGGGATGCGGTGGGGGGAGGGGAGATTTTGAAACTTGTGAAATCCACATTGATACCATTGGGCTGCAGGGTTCCCAAGCGGAATATGAGTTGCTGTTCCTGCAACCTTCGGGTGGCATCGTTGTGGCACTGCAGGAGGCCCAGGATGGACATGTCGTCTGAGGAATGGGAGGGGGAGTTGAAATGGTTCGCGACTGGGAGGTGCAGTTGTTTGTTGCGAACCGAGCGTAGGTGTTCTGCAAAGCGGTCCCCGAGTCTCCGCTTGGTTTCCCCGATGTAGAGGAAGCCACACCGGGTACAGCGGATGCAGTATACCACATTGGCAGATGTGCAGGTGAACATCTGCTTGATGTGGAAAGTCTTCTTGGGGCCTGGGATGGGGGTGAGGGAGGAGGTGTGGGGACAGGTGTAGCACTTCCTGCGGTTGCAGGGAAAAGTGCCGGGTGTGGTGGAGCTGGAGGGGAGTGTGGAGCGGACAAGGGAGTCACGGAGAGAGTTGTCCCTCCGGAAAGCAGATAAAGGTGGGGAGGGAAAGATGTCTTTGGTGGTGGGGTCGGATTGCAGATGGCGGAAGTGTCGGAGGATGATGCGTTGGATCCGGAGGTTGGTGGGTTGGTACGTGAGGACGAGGGGGATTCTTTTTTGGTTTTTATTGCGTGGACGGGGTGTGAGGGATGAGGTGCGGGAGATGAGGGAGACACGGTTGAGGGCGTTCTCGACCACCGAGGAGGGGAAGTTACGGTCCTTGAAAAACGATGACAACTGAGATGTACGGGAGTGGAATGCCTCATCCTGGGAGCAGATGCGGCGGAGGCGAAGGAATTGGGAATGGGGATAGCATTTTTGCAGGAAGGTGGGTGGGAGGAGGAGTATTCTAGGTAGCTGTGGGAGTCGGTGGGCTTGAAATGAATATCGGTTTCTAGGTGGTTGCCCGATATGGAGACAGAGAGGTCCAGGAAGGGGAGAGAGGTGTTAGAGATGGTCCAGGTAAACTTAAGGTTGGGGTGGAAGGTGTTAGTGAAGTGGATGAACTGTTCGAGCTCCTCGTGGGAGCACGAGGCGGCGCCGATACAGTCATCAATGTAACGGAGGAAGAGGTGGGGTTTAGGGCCGGTGTAGGTACGGAAGAGGGATTGTTCCACGTAACCTACAAAGAGGCAGGCGTAGCTTGGGCCCATGCGGGTACCCATGGCTACCCCCTTTGTCTGTAGGAAGTGGGAGGAATTGAAAGAGAAGTTGTTGAGTGTGAGGACGAGTTCGGCTAAGCGGATGAGGGTGTCAGTGGAGGGGGACTGGTCGGGCCTGCGGGACAGGAAGAAGCGGAGGGCCTTAAGGCCATCTGCATGGGGAATGCAGGTGTAGAGGGACTGGACGTCCATGGTAAAGATGAGGTGTTGGGGACCGGGGAATTGGAAGTTCTGGAGGAGGTGGAGGGCGTGGGTGGTGTCGCGGACATAGGTAGGGAGTTCCTGGACCAAGGGGGAGAAAATGGAGTCGAGATAGTTGGAGATCAGTTCGGTGGGGCAGGAGCAGGCGGAGACAATGGGTCGACCAGGGCATTCAGGTTTGTGGATTTTGGGAAGGAGATAGAAGCGGGCAGTGCGAGGTTGGGGAACGATGAGGTTGGAGGCCGTGGGTGGGAGGTCACCTGAGGTGATGAGGTTGTGGATGGTTTGTGAGATGATGGTTTGGTGCTCAGGGGTGGGGTCTGAGCCATGATGTTTTCATAGATTAGCACCCATTGCCTTTGGAAAAATAACTATGCATTAATGATAACTGAAACCCCCCATAGTATTGCTTCATTCATAATTGTCAATTTTATCATTTGGCAAACGTATACCATATTGAGATAAGAATGCAAAACCATTAACAGCTTGACTGATTTCAAGATCGAAAATGTCTCCAACAGGTCATTTAAGTTGCTGGATGGCATTTGAATTTGCATAAAAATTGCGGCATGTCTCTCCAATTTTAATTGTCATTCCAAAAGTGGATGAAGAAGTGGGCTAATGTTATCTCCCAGCAGCCCAGTACCACCGTAACCTGAAAATGTGCCAGTTGTTTCTCCAACTGCACTCTTCCATCTGTAGTAGCTAGCTGAGGGTCCAAGTCCCACTCTGGAAATGTGAGCACAAAGTCTGGATTGGCAGAGGGTACTGAGGGAGTGTTGTACTGTTTGGGGGTGCTGCCTTTTGGATGCGATGTTACACCAAGGCCACACCTGTGCCTTACTCAGATGCAAGCAGCTACAGAGTGAATTCAAGGGTAAGGAGACATCCCTCCATTATCCAAGACAGATATCTAAAACAAAAAAACACACTTACTGGCCATTTTTTTATTATTTTGCTGGTTGCGGGATCATGCTGTGCGCTGTTGGGCCACTACAGTCTTTAGCTCACACCACATTTCAAAAGCTCCTTGTCAGATGGAAATCATTTTGGGATGACCTGAGGTTGTGAATGTCGCTATGTGAATGCAAGCCTTTCTCTCACTATAAGCGTGTCGAAATCAGGTCAGGACTCAATGTCGCTTTCATAAAAAGTTCTGGAGCTTTGCTTTCCCAACCAGGGAATGCTAAGGGATGCTAGTGGCATGGAGTTGAGGTCTTTGAGCCCCTCAGTGTTTAAAGTCTACCTGTGGCTCGGTGAGGGTAATCATGACCTCTTAACAGATTGGGCCTCTATGTTACGCCTATTGCCCTTTGAGTGAATCATAGAATCCCCACAGTGTAGAAGCAGGCCATTCAGCCCATCAAGTCCACATTGACCCTCCGAAGAACATCCCACCTTGACCCACCTCCTACCCAACCCCTGTATCACAACATTTCCCATGGCTAACACACCTAGCCCACATTCCTCGGCACTATAGGCAACTTAGCATTGCCAATCCACCTAACCTTTGGCCAAATAAGTCATGGGATTGTCCAAACAATTTAGAGGAAGACCTTTTCGAGGGATGACAATAAATGAGGCAAGTTCAGCATCACAGAGAACATATCTTAAATATACCAACTTTTTCATGTTCATACAGAGATTTAAAAAATTACAAATCTGCAGAATTCCTGTTTCATATTATTGATCACACAACTTGAGTAATTTATGCCCCAAGAAGCACTGTCTCCTTTGTCTGATGCCCCCACAAATATCTTAGCATTATCCACAAATGCACTACAATCCCACCTCCTCCTCTATCTCTGACATTGCCTCCACCCATTGACAATGAAAGTCAGGAGAAACTGTCCCAACACCAAACCCTGTGGGATCTCCACTCTGGTCTCCAAGCAGATCCAAACATTTCTTTCATTCACCATTGATTTCAATTCTATTTTTGGAGCATCTGTGTGGTTGCGTGGTGGGCAGTAAGCAATGTTGCTGTCACAAAACCAGAAGCTCTGGGCTTGAATCCCTCCCCTGGTCTTGATGGACGAGGAAGGCATGTTCCTAGCATGGCCAAATAAATAATGACTTGCAAATCCTTCCAACACACACCATTGACAGATGGTAAGAGTGGAAGCAATTCCTGATTAACCTTAGGGATGGAAAGAAATTGGCATGTTTACCATCACTATCCATAATTGCAGACTAAGGTGGCTCAATGGTTAGAACTGCTACCTCACAGCAGCAGGGACCTGGGTTCAATTCCACCTTTGGGTGACCGCGTGGAGTTTACACATTCTTCACATGTCTGTGCAATTTTCCTCCCGTGTCCTGGTTTCCTCCCAAATATCAAATAGGTCAATGGGCTGAAAAATGACAGATAGAGTTCAATCTGGATAAATGTGAGATATTGCACTTTGGTACAGCAAACAGGGGCAGGACTAATATAATTAATGATACATCCTTGGGAAGTGTTGTCGAACTGAAAGACCTAGGGGTTCAGGTACATCATACTTTGAAGTTTGCATCACATATAGACAGCATGGTTAAAAAGGCATTTAGCATGCTTGCCTTTGTTGTTCAGTCCTTTGAGTATAGGAGTTGGGAAGTCATGTTGAGGTTGTACAGGACATTGGTGAGGCCTCTTCTGGAGTAATGTGCCCAGTTATAGGAAGGATATTATTTCAGAAGAGATTTACCAGGATGTTGCCAGGTATGGAAGGTTTCATTTATAAGGAAAGGTAGGATAGGATGGGACTTTTTCACTGGAGCATTGGAGGTTGAGAGTTGACCCTATAGAAATTTATAAAATCATGAGGGGTATAGATAGGGTTAATGGTAGGTGCCTTTTCCCTAGTATGGGGGCTTTCAAGATTAGGGGACATATTTTTAAGGTGAGAGGGAAAAGATTTAAAAAAGATATGGGGGCAAATCTTTTTACTCAGAGGGTGGTTCGCGTGTGGAAGGAACTGCCTGAGGAAGTGGTGGATGTGGGCACAATTAAAACATTTAAAGTACATTGAATAGGAAAGGTTTGGAGGGACATGGACCAGGAGCAGGCAGGTGGGCCTAGTTTAGTTTAGGATTATGTTCAGCATGGACCAAAGGGTCTGTTTCCATGCTGTATGTCTCTATGACTCTATATGCAGGTTAGGTGAATTCGCCATGCTAAATTACCCATAGTGTCCAGGGGTTTGTCGGTTAGGTGGAATAGCCAGGATTACAGGGAATAATGTTAGCAGAGGGAATAGGTCTGGGTGGGATGTTCTTTGAAGGTTCAGTGAATATTCAATGGGCTGAATGGCCTTCTTCTGCGCTGTAGGGATTGTATGGTTCTATGACACAACATCCAGATAAGAAGTGTATGTGACTGCAGCAGTTCAAATCCTCTAAATAAATTCATTTTAATGTTGCAACATGCTAGATGCTCCATTTTGTATGTCTGAGATCAATTGCTAACCAAAGGTTCAATCTTTCTGCATGAATTCCACCCTCGGGCGACTGTCTGTGTGGAGTTTGCACATTCTCCCCATGTCTGCATGGGTTCCCTCCGGGCGCTCCTGTTTCCTCCCACAGTCCAAAGATGTGCAGGTTAGGTGGATTGGCCATGCTAAATTGCCGGTAGTGTTCATGAAAGTGTAGATTAGGTGGGTTATAGGGGGATGGATCTGGGTGGGATGTTCTGAGGGTCGGTGTGGACTTCTTGGGCCAAAGGGCCTGTTTCCACACTGTAGGGATTCTATGATCTATGATCTATGAGAGCTCATTGCAGAAACTGAGCTTCATCTCTTTGATGTACTGTCCGATCTCTCACAAATAACTTGGCATTATCCACAAATGTGTGTACTTACGGCTGAGATAGATAGATTCTTGACAAGTCAGGAAACCTAGGGTTGTGAGAAAAGGACAGGAAAGTGACTATGAGGAGTGTTGGATCAGCTATGATCCTATTGAATGGCGGAGCAGGCTCAAGGGGCCGATCGGCCTACTGTTGTTCCAATTTCTTATAGTACTGGTGAGAGGATATCCGCAGTACTGTGAGTGCTTTTTGTCTCCTTTTTTAGGGAAAGATATTTCATTGGAAGCTGTTCAGAGAATGTTCACAAGGATAATGCACAAAAGAAATTGCTGGAAAAGCTCAGCATGTCTGGCAGTATCTGTAGAGAGAAATCAGAGTTAACATGACGGATCCAGCGACCCTTCCTCAGGACTAGGATGACCCCTGGTCTGGAAAGATTGTCTTATGAGCAAAGGTTAAACAGGTTGGGATGCTACTCATTAGAAGAATGGGAGGCGAACTCATGGAAACATATAGGATTCTTAAGGAGCTTGGCTGGGTAAATGTTGAGAGGATGTTTCCCCTCATGGGAGAGTCTAGAAGCAGATGGTATAAGTGGTGCCAGTTTAAGACAGTGATGTGGAGGAATTTCTTTTCTCACAGGGTCATGAATCTGGGACGCCTTTCCATGGAGAATTTTTTATCATCTCATGTGCAGACAATCCCACCTCCGTCTCTACTTCCAATCTGATCCCACCCACCAACGAAATCTGGATTACCAACTAAGAAAATAATTAGCAAATATTCCAATACTAATCCACATTTAACTGGTCTTTCAGATGTCCCTGGAACATTAATTTAGGGTTCAGGATTACTAGCCCAGTAACCATAAAACATAAGAGCACATATCACTATGTCACCACCTCTCCGTTGTGTTAAAATAACAGAGTAGAATTTCCAAATTAACACACAAAGCATTGACAGATGGAGATCCCAAGGAGTCATTTTGAATGCCGAGGTGCTGTGCTGATTTTGCCAACAATTAACCAAAGGTAAAATTGCCGTAGTCTTACTGGACAATGGGGCTGCTGTCTCAGTAGAATCTTAGAAATTTTTTTTTTTATTCATTCATGAGATGAGAGCATCACTGGCTAGGCATCATTTATTGCCCATCCCTAATTGCCCAAAGGGCAGTTAAGAGTCAACCACATTGCTGTTGGCCTGGAGTCACGTGTAGGCTGGACCAGGTAAAGGTGGCAGATTTCTTCCCTAAATCCTTCCCTGAACATGTGGCATGATGGCTCAGTGGTTAGCACCGCTGCCTCACAGTGTCAAGGATCTGGGTTTGATTCCACCCTTGGGTGACAGTATGTATGCAGTTTGCACAATCACCCTCGCCTGTGTGCGTTTCCTCTGGCTTCCCCCCACAGTTCAAAGATGTGTTGGTTGGGTAGATTGGCCATGGGAAACGCAGGGATAGTATGCAAGGCAGATCTGGGTGGGATGCTCTTCAGAAGGTCAGCGTGGACTTGATGGGCTAAATGGCCTGCTTCCACTCTGTAGGGATTCTATGTAAAGGATATTAGTGAACATGATGGGGTTTTTCCAACAATTGGCAATGGATTCAAGGTCATCATTAGACGCTTAATTCCAGGTTTATTTTTAAGCTTCTTTTAAAGCAGAAAACCTTCCTATCGGTAAAATACCACCTTCAAAAACTTTGGCTGTAGAAAGTAAAGTCACCCTCATGCTTTAGGGCTGTTGTCACCTGAGGAGCAACATACCTAATGTGAGGGGAGAGTCCTTTATGGTCACCTCAGCTGTTGCAGGAATTGAAACCACACTGTTGGTATCACTCTGTATTGTGGACCAGCTGTCCAGCCAACTGAACTAGCAACCACCTGTACCTTTCCTTGTAAACAGCCGTGCAGATGAGATAGCAGTGAGCCAACCAGCAGTGCTCCCTTACATTGTAAATGAGGTTGTCTTGTTGCGAGCTAGCTTCTGACATATCCATGACGATAATAACAAACAGAGAATTAAGAAAACATAATAGATTGGTGATGCTAATTCCTTCTTGTCAATTTTAGCCTCTAATCCATTTGCCCATTCTGAGAAGAGAAAGCAAATGTTCCTTTTATGATCTGAAGCCAGAAAGAGCTATTACATACTTATTAATTATTCATGCCTTTAATTTAGTATATAACCGCGGCTCCATTTAAGAGACCTCGGATTTATTCAGCCTGCTACCAAGTTGCACAATCAAATTGCGATGCCCGTTATTTATCCTCAGTCCTACTGTTTCAGGCCTTTCACTGGCAAAAGCATTAAATAAGAGCTGAAAGCTTTCAGTCTGGCCTCTGATGTTCTCAATGTTAAATGCCCAGTTCTCCATGAAGCTTTGTTTTGATGTTCTGGGGGTGCCTGGGTTCAAATCCTGCCATGGTTGTTGGTGGAATTTGATTTCAATAATAATCTGGAAATCACATTGATCATAAAATCTTGCCCCAAGCCAGGCCTCTCATAAAGGACTGTAAAATCCACCACATGTAACTTAATTGTCTCTGCAAACGTCTCATCTGACAATCCTCCAAATAGACAAGCTCGCAGGATCGGGAGAAGTTAGAGATCACGGGTGTGGGGGAGTTTCAGCGATCATGACTGCTCTATTCCAGGATACCCAGGCCTAGATACTCAAGTAGGTGCAGAGCTCCCCACCTCTCCCCAACCACCTCTTCCACGCACACCAACCCCCGCCACTAATTGGCTATCCAACATGTCAGTCATTGACCTGAGATGACAAGATGGGGTGAAGGTGGAAAATGAGTGGTGCAGCCCATTACACATATCCTAGAACGCATCTCGAGAAGTTTGTTCTACAATGACAGCTGAAAGAAGGATGAGCTACATTCTTCAAACATTAAATTTAAAGCAAATTTTCTCATTTTCACCCCCTCCAATGGTAAAAGTCTGTTCTAAGATCAATTCTCTTTCAAAACACATGATGTGACATATCAAAGGACCATTAATTCCTTCACCATCATTTACGCAGTTTTATGTTGTACCCTTCAGGGATTTGATATTTCATTTATGGAGATGTATAATTTATTGCAAAATGATTTTCAGTCAATAATCCATTAGAAATGGAAGACAGATGTATGATTCCCAGTTTTATAAACCTCCCAATATAGCAACTTGCACAATGCTAACCTCTTACATCTTCTCATCCACTGCTTCTTAAATGAGTCCAGTATACTTACCATAACTGACCTTCCTATCAGGTCACTAAAGACAATGGACTTTTATTCTTTATCTTTTCAACCTTCTTGGGTGGCACATTGGCTCAGTGGTTAGCACTGCTGCCCCACAGTGCCAAGAACCCAGGTTTGAATCCAGCCTCCTAGATATATAGGAAAATAGGTGCGGGAGTAGACCAGTCGGCCTTTCAGTCTGCACCACCATTCGATGTGATTATGGTTGATCACACAATTTCAGTATCCCACTCCCACTTTCTCTCCATTCTCTCTGATCCCTTTAGCCACAAGAGCCACATCCAGCTCCTTCTTGAATGTATCCAATGAACTGGCCCCGACAGCTTCTTGTGGGAGAGAATTCCACAGGCTCACAACTCTCTGAGTGAAGAAATTCTTCCTCATTTCAGTTCTGAATAGCTTATCCCTTATTCTTGGTCTGTGGCGCCTAGTTTTGGACTTCCCCAACATTGGGAACATTCTTCCCACATCCAGCCTGTTCGGTCCCATCAGAATTTTATGTTTCTATTAAATCCCACTTCATTCTCGGGCGACTGTCTGTGTGGAGTTTGCATGTTCTCCCTGTGTCTGCATGTATTTCCTCCCACAGTCCAAAGGTATGCAGGCTTGGTGGATTAGCCATGGGAAGTGCAGGGTTACAGGAATAGGGTAGGTGAAGGGTCTGAGTGGGATACTCTTCGAATGTTTGGTATGGACTCAATGGGCTGAGTGGCCTCTATCTGCATTGTAGGGATCCTGTTATTCCTAATGTAGCAATTTTTTCTGAAGGTTGGTAAACTGGTGGAAACCTGACCAGAGCAGGAGTAGGAGTAAAACTAGAGAAAGCAGTTAAAAGAGGGTAAGTTTAATGGAGGCTAATGTGTGTGAGAGGAGTGTAGTAAGATGGAACAAGAATGTTCCAGAGGATGTCCCTTGCATTCTTTACAGTACAGGAAGAATCCTTTCAGCCCAAGTCTATAGCAGTGTTTATGCTCCATATGATCCTCCTCCCTTCTTTCTTCAGCCAGTCAGGGGTAGATCAGGGGAGGCAACGACCTTGTGGTATTATCACTAGACTTTTTTTTTCTTTTATTCATTCATGGAATGATATCATCGCTGGCTAGGCAGCATTTGTTGCCCATCCCTAATTGCCCATAAGGCAGTTAAGGGCCAATCACATTGCTATGGGCCTGGAGTCACATGTAGGCCAAACGAGGTTAGGATGGCAGATTTCCTTCCCTAAAGGACATTAGTGAACCAGATGTGTATTTTCCAACAATCAACAATGGATTTACGGTCATCATTAAATTCTAATTCCAGATATTTATTGACCATCTGCCGTAGCAGGATTCAAGCCCACATCCCCAGAACATTAGAGATAACAAGGTGTAGAGCTGGATGAACACAGCAGGCCAAGCAGCATCAGAGGAGCAGGAAGGCTGACGTTTAGGGCCTAGACCCTTCTTCAGAAATGGGGGCAGGGAAGGGGGTTCTGAAATAAATAGGGAGAGAGGGGGAGGCGGATAGAAGATGGATAGAGGAGAAGCTTCAAAATCTCCCCTCCCCCTAACGCATCCCAAAACCAGCCCAGCTCATCCCCGCCTCCCTAACCTGTCCTTTCTCCCACCTATCCCCTCCTCCCACCTCAAGCCCCACCCCCATCTCCTACCTACTAACCTCATCCCGCCCCCTTGACCTGTCTGTCCTCCCTGAACTGACCTATCTCCTCCCTACCTCCCCATCTACACTCACCTTTACTGGCTCCATCCCCGCCTCTTTGACCGGTCTGTCTCCTCTCCACCTATCTTCTCCTCTATCCATCTTCTATCCACCTCCCCCTCTCTCCCTATTTATTTCAGAACCCCCTTGCCTGCCCCCAGTTCTGAAGGAGGGTCTAGGCCCGAAACGTCAGCCTTCCTGCTCTTCTGATGCTGCTTGGCCTGCTGTGTTCATCCAGCTCTACACCTTGTTATCTCAGATTCTCCAGCATCTGCAGTTCCTACTATCCCCAGAACATTATCTGGGTCTCTGGATTAACAGTCCAGTGAACGAGGCCATCACCTCCCCTATTAATCCAGAGACCTAGGTAATGCTCTGGGGGTCCAGGTTTGAATCCTGTCACAGCTGCAGGTGGAATTTGAGTTCAACAATAATCTGGAAATCGTAGTCTAATAGTGATTATAAAATCATTGCTAATTGTCAGGAAAAGACCCTTCTGTTTCACTGATGAGCTTTAGGAAAGGAAAATCTGGCATCCTGATCTGGTCTGGTCTGCATCCGACTCTAGACCCACAGCAATATGGATGACTCTAAACTGCCCTCTGGGCAATAAATGTTGGCCTGGTTGGTGACACCATGATTGAGTAAAGAAAAGTGCTATCAGCACATGTTTCTATCCAGTTCTCCCTTGTGTATTCATACAGCTTTCTCTTAAATATGACTGAACTAGATTTTTTTTTACCAGCACATGTGCCTCTTTACTTCATATGAATTAGCTGAACAAAGTTATTGAAATGCCAAAGCAAGAGTCAAGTGAAATGATTTCACAGGTAATCTCCAAACATTTTATCAATTTCTTCAGTAGAAAATATTTCACAAAGCAGTTTGCATTGTGCAGAGCTGAACAGAAATTCAACTTATGCTGTTGTAGACATTTCACTATCTGTTCCACCTTTCACACTGGTACTGTGGCAGAGAATATGCAAGGAACACAAATACCTTCAACTAATCCTTATGGTCACCAGCTCCACATTGAGTGCCTGAATAGGAACAGGACCGAAATTGGATTAAAAAACAATAAAGAATATAAATACAGGTCACCTTTTGCATAATGGGATGAGGGTTTCCGCTTCTGCCATTCTTACAGGCAGTGAGATCTACAATTCCCATCATTCGCCAGGTTCCCCTTTAAACCTTCTGCCTCTTCCCCTGAATCCATGCTCTCCATGCACCAGTTGAGATCAGTACATCAATCTCCTTTAAGAAGCAGCTGAGTTGATTTGGTTTATTATTGTCACATGTACCTAGGTACAGTGAAAAGTTTTGTTTTGCAGGCAGTACAGGCACCTCATACCATACACAGATCATAAGGTGATTGAACAAAGCGAGGAATACAAAGTTGTGGCTGCAAAGAAGGTGTACAAAAATCAAGAACAACCTTAGATTTGAAACTTGAGAGGCCCATTCATAAGTCTAATAACAGCAGGGAAGAAGCTGTTCTTGAGCCTATATTTAAGCTTTTGTACCTTCTGCCTGACGGAAGAGGTTGGAAGAGATTATAACTGGAGTGGGAGGGATCTTTGATGATATTGGCTGCCTTTGTGAGGCAGCAGGAAGTATAGATGGAGTCAATAGATGGAAGATTGGCTTGTGTGATGGAATGGGCTGTGAAATTGCTGGCGAAACTCAGCAGTTCTGGAAGCATTTATGAGAAGAAAGCGGATTTAACATTTCAAGTCCAGCGACTCTTCAACAGCTGTGATGAAGATTGCGATGCAGTTCTTTGTTTTAGTTTTAGGTAATAGATGGAACCTTCTCCATCTTAACCCTCTCCAATTGTATAAAAACCAAAAGAACTGTGGATACTGTAAATCAGAAATAAAAATAGAAATTGCTGGGAAGGCTTAGCAGGTCTGGCAGCATTTGTGGAAAGAAATCAAAGTTAATGCTTCAGGTGGAGTTCTGATGAAGGGTCACTCACCCCAACATGTTAATTTTGATTTCTCTCCACAAATGCTGCCAGGCAAGCTAAACTTCTCCAGCAATTTCTATTTTTGCCGCTCTGATTGCGTTCACCAAAGTGTGTTAACTTGGTTTAAGAATTTACTAACAGTTTCCACGATGAACGAAGGAATGATTCTGTTTGTTCCAAGATTCAAAGTGTTTCTATGTATACTTTAGTTTGTACAAGGATCCAAAATTTGATTTGTACAACAACCTTCTGATCAAGAGTCAGATGCACCAGCATTGTGCCACAAGGCTAATCCTTTTTCCTCTATAGATATTTTTAATATTCTTTTAATATTTTTAATATTTCCGAGGTAACATACAGGGACCACTGACCTTGTGCGTGCCATAAAGAACGATGTGCTTGGAATTAAGGTTACTTTGAAAAAAACTTTGTTTGAGGGCCAGTGCATTTTGTAGATCAATCTTCTTTCCTGCCACGTACCGTTATGGAGTATGCCACAGCTTGTGCCTGGAGTGATGATGTGAAATGTATTGCTTTCCAATACAGAGCCTGGGGACTGACAATTGCCTTTGTTGTTTTCTTGAAGGAATCGAACTCCTACCCTTTTCCATATTTTGATATATGATCATATTAACTTCACATAACATCCACCAGCGTTTCTTTTCATTTTGCCAGTTCTCTCCCCTCTTTTAACACCTCTCTGTTAGTAGCTGGAACTCCTCCTTAGATTAATTTCACAGACATTGGTAGGCCTTGGCATCTCACCCAAACAGGCGTTCATCCTGTTAGAGACCAATAAAAGCATTCACGTTTCAGTCTCATTTGACATCCTGAACTGCAAGGAGGATTTGGTCAATAAGGGGAAGGCAATGGGTCTGTGGTATTATTGTGAGACAATTAATCCAGAGACTCAGTTGTTGTTCTGAGGTTTAAATCCTGCCAACTCAGATGGTGGAAGGAATCTGGAATTGAGAGCCTTATGATGACTGTGAGTCCATTGTCGATTGTCGGAAAAACCCATCTGGTTCACTAATGTCCTTTAGGGGAAGGAAACAGTCATCCTTACCTGGTCTGGCCTGCATGTGACTCCAGACCCACAGCAATGTGGTTGACTCTTAACTGCCCTCTGGGCAATTAGGGATGGGTGATAAAAGCTAGCCTAGTCAGAGATGCGCATATCTTGTGAATGAATAAAAAAAAATGCAACTACGTCGAGTCCTGTTGAGACCGGGTCTTCCTACCTAAGAAAGTGTGAAAGTGCCTTAGAAGAGCTACACGACGGGATGCAATGGCTATCCTGTGATGAATGATTTATTTATTAATTGTCGCATATGTCTGGGGAGATACAGTGAAAAGTGTTCAGTTGCCACAATCCAGCGCTATTTTGAGGTACAGTTGGATGAAGTTGGTGAAGGTAATACCTTGCATGCTACCATACAGAGGATGGTGATGAATTGGCCAACCAACTTCAAGGAGGATAGTCCAAACACTAACTTCAAGGAGGATAGTCCAAACTCACTCCTGGGTGACAGAGTCGAAGTTCTTTGTGAGGTCAAAGTAGGCCATCTATAAAGATTGCTGCTGCTCCCTACACTTTCCTGAGACTTGTTATGAGGTGAAGTCCTTGTCCACTCTACCCCTTGATCAATAAAATATGCATTTCAGCCACTGGGAGGCAGAGACTGTAAATCAACTTCACCATTAACATATCCCTTCTCATAATATACATTGGAGAGCTGAGTGCAGCCCTCTGAAAAGCTGGGCCGAAGCTTCCCATTCAGTTCCCTAGTTTGCTCAATACCTTCACAACGCACTGAAATTTTGTGTGGCGCAGTGTTTGGGAGTGGGAACACTGATGCAGGAAGATGAAACTCATGTTTATAGTTCCCCTGTACACACCTCCCTCATTAAACTATATATACTGAAGGACTAGACACAAAGAATGACCCACTTTGGTCTTAATCTAACAGCAAAGTTAGCCATGCTTCAGTTAGTCGTAGAGCATTGCGTACCATGGGGCCCCATTATGCTCTGATCACACTTCAAACCGCTGCTCGCTGATTGACATTGGCCTTGATCTGACAACATCTCTTTTGTAAAACCTTCATCCTTCTGTTCACATTCTTTCATCTCCTTGTCCCTCCCTATCTTTGTAGTTTCCTACAGCCTGAGATGTATTTGATATTTCTGTACTTTTCTCATTTTGGACTCTTGCACATCTCTAATTTTAATTGCCCCATCAGTGGTGGTGTCACATTGGCTCAGTGGTTAGCAATGCTGCCTCACAGCACCAGGGACTTGGGTTTGATTCCAGCCTCGGGTAGCTGTCTGTGTGTGTTTCCTCCAGGTGTTCCAGCTCCCTTCCACAGTCCAAAGATGTTCAGGTTAGTTGGATTGGCCATGGAAAATTGCCCCATAGTGTCTAGGGATGTGCAGGCTAGGTGGGTTAGCCATGGGAAATGTTGGATTATGTGGGCGTGGATCTGGTGAGATGCTCTTTGGAGGGTCAGTGTGGACTCAATGGGTTGAATAGCCTGCCTCAACACAGTAGGGATTCTATGGTAAAAGCCAAAAGAACTGCAGATGCTGTAAATCAGAAACAAAAACAGAAGTTGCTGGAAAAGCTCAGCAGGTCTGGCAGCATCTGTAATGAGGAATCAGAGTTAACATTTCGGGTCCAGTTACCCTTCCTCAGGGATTCTACGGTAGCTGTGCCTTCAGTCTGCCAGACCATAAGTTCTGGAATTTCTTTGCTTAACCTCCCCGTCTCGCTTTAAAATGCAAACAAACACCTACCACTTTTAGTCATCTAACTTTTTTTAAGGCATTGAAACCTGACAGTGTGGAAAGAGGCCGTTCAGACCACTGAGTCTGCACCAACCCTCCCAAGAGGATCCCACCCAGACCCAGCCTCTCCCTGCATTTCCCATGGCTAATCCAACTCACCTGCACATCTTTGGACTGTGAGAGGAAACCAGAGCACCCAGTAGAAATTGGCGCAGACAAGGGGTGAATGTGCCAACTCCACACAGACAGTTGCCCAAGGCTGGGATTGAACCAGGTACCTAGTGCTATGAGGCAGCACTACCTCCCTTGGCCAAATCATGCTAAATTCATGTGAAGCATATTTGAGCATTTTGCCATGTCAAACTTTTACATATTTTTATGTCAACGGTTCATATTGCAGTCAGCAATTAAATTCTTCATTATGTATCTCAAAACTGACCTCATCAACTCCTCAACTCTGACTCACTCTTATTTGTTGACTCCAAAGCCTTCAGTTTGCTAAGCAACAAAGCTCTGATGTATTGGAAATTGGTGATGCTTTAAATAATTCAGGTCCCATCAGTAGTCGCATTATAAAAGCATCACCATTTCTCCCTGGGCAACAGGTCATAATGGTGCAGTGAAAAATCGTCTGAACATTCATCAAGTGTTCACGCTTTCAGTCTATATTTGGTTCGAAGTTGATGCATGGAGCTCTGACATCCGCTGAGTTTTGAACTGTGAAGCCTGGCCAGCTGGTAGAATCTCTCGTAACCATTGAGAATATGGCACAGGTATCCCCTCTGATACATATGGCTTCAATCGTTTGCTTTATATGGGTGGGAATTAAATACTGAGTTATTTGTGGTGGCTTGAAAGAATCAAGTTGGATAGATAGAATAACTCGATGGGTAAAACAGAACATGTGTAAATGAGATAACACAGTGTGGAGCTGGAGGAACACAGCAGGCCAGGCAGCATCAGAGGAGCAGGAAAGCTGACGTTTCGGGTAGGGACACTCAGAAGGGTCCCGACCGGAAACGTCAGCTT
>NC_063367.1:10653192-10768703 GCF_021869965.1 Rhincodon typus | reverse complement strand
CACACACACACACATACACACATACAAACACACACACACACACACACGGACACACACACACATACACACACACACACACACACACACATACACACACACACACATACACACATACAAACACACACACACACACACACACTTGCAGGCAGCCATCTTATGAACACTTCAATAATGATCTGACCAGAGTGTGGTCTGTTGGAACAAAACCCTTGGCTATAACCTGTCACACAGTAATTAATGTATAATTAAGCATTGCAATTATACCAGAGCATTGCCGGCTCCATCTCATATACTGGTAATGAGGTGATCACAGCTGCCTCAGGTGCTCTGTGCCTTCTTGTAATGTGCAGGGATAGCTTTTAAAATCACAACTAACAGGGCCACACTTTGGCTAGTGCCCTCAATGGGAATAAAAAAAGTCACATTTCAGTGTTGAAGTGGTGGCTGTATCAGCGAGGTTTCGGTTTGAAGTACGTGCTAAACTGAGATTGAATGTCCAGCCTTCAGCCTCAGTGACAGGAGTTCTACCGTGGATTCAAACTGATACTTAAAAGAAATCACAGCTATTAAAATAATTACACGTGGTAGGCTGTCACTGATGTTCCTTGTGCATGAAAATTATATAATTTTCTTGGACTTTTTAAGAAGAGTGACAATGCTTTCGTCACCATTTTCTGGCCTAATGCACAGTATTAGTTGCCCTGTGTATTTTTTTGTTCATTTACAGGATGAGGCTGTCACTGGTTAGGCAGCATTTAAATTCCATCCCTAATTGCCCAGAGGGCAGTTAAGGGTCAACCACATTGGCTTGGGTCTGGAGTCACATGTAGGCCAGACCAGGTAAGGATGGCAGTTTCCTTCCCTAAAGGACATTAGTGAACCAGTTGGGCTTTTCTAACAATCAACAATGGATTCATGGTCATCGTTAGATACTTAATTCCATTTTGTTTCACTGATTTCAACCTCCACCTGCTGTGGCAGGATTTGAACCCAGGTCCTCAGAACATTATGTGGCGGTTTGGATTAGCAGCCCAGTGAGAATACCACTAGGCCATCACCTCCCTAACTTGTAACTTATTTCAATTACTTCCTCTCCACAGCCTGTTACAACTTCATATGAAGCCACTTATGAACTTTTCTTTCAACCAGCCCTCATTGAATATTTTTTCATGCTCTATTGTCTGGCGTATTCAGTCTCGGTTTTCAACATCAACATGTCATACAGAACCCTTGTGACAGAAGGATCTTTGATGTAGAATTGTAGCTGTGACCATGTCGCTCAACATTCTAAATAAACTCTATCCTCTTCTCTTCCATCTGCTCAAATGGAACATCAGCTGAACATCCTCTATTGACATTGTAATCATTGTAATGAGATCAGCCAGGTGGGCCTCGTACAATGTGGGGAGGTGATGGCCTAGTGGTATTGTCACTGGACTGTTAATCCAGAGACCCAGACAATGTTCTGGGGACCCAGGTCCAAATCCCAGCATCTGCAGTGGTGGAATTTGAATTCAGTAATTATCTGGAATTAACAGTCTAATATGATGACCAAAAATCTAGTGTCAATTGTTGGAAAAACCGATCTGGCTCCCTCGTGCCCTTTAGGGAAGGAAGCTGCTATCATTACCTGGTCTGGCCTACATGTGACTCCAGACTCACAGCAATGTGGTTGACTCTCAAATGCCCTCTGGGCAATTAGGGATGAGCAATAAATGCTGCCTAGCCAGTGGCATCCTCATCCCCTGAATGATTAAAGAAAGGAAAAAATGAGCCCCCTGATGGGAGCTGTTAATCTGGCCCAATCAGGGAGCCCTGGCTGACAGATATAAACAGGCA
This sequence comes from Rhincodon typus, assembly GCF_021869965.1. Lineage (NCBI taxonomy): Eukaryota > Metazoa > Chordata > Chondrichthyes > Orectolobiformes > Rhincodontidae > Rhincodon > Rhincodon typus. The sequence goes on along the minus strand of NC_063367.1, from coordinate 10,766,864 downwards.
TGTCAGAGGCTCTGTTCACTCTGAGAGTTGGCTCTGAGGAAGTTGGACCAGTATCAAGTACTATGCACATGTAAAGAAAGGATGACTTGATGGTGGGATACCGGCCTCTGTGGAGTTATTTCAGTCTTGACAAGGCTTTCCCTTGGGTTTCATTCAATCTCCTGAAGCAGATGACAAACATGTCAACTTGCTGAGATAGAGCTGTAAATGAATGTTTTCAAGGGAAATACCATATCTCCAATTATTTATTCTTTTACTTGTGTAGGGCCAACAGATACAGTGACTGATTGGATCCTACACACTATAAAAAGGATGCAAGTCCCTTTACACAAAGGACTCAGATGTGCACAGAATGCACAAACTGAGATAAGGCATGGCATACCCTGATTACTAACCATAGAATATGCCAGATATTTTATTTGTATGAAGCTCAATCTTCAACATATATCTCTTCTGCCTGACCAATTCTTCATTGTCTGTTATTTTGAAATCCAAAGAACTGTGGGTACTGGAAATCAGAAACTAAAACAAAAACCGCTTTGCAGAACACTTACGTTCCGTCTGCAAAAAGGACCCTGAGCTTCCAGTTGCCTATCACTTCAACACACCACCGTGTTCCTGTGGCCAACATCTCTGTTTCAGGCTTGCTGCAGTGCTCCAGCCAAACTCAGCACAAGCTGGAAGGACAGCACCTCATTTTCCACTTGGGAAGTCTACAGCCTTCTGGACTCAATATCGAGTTGAACAACTCCCATGTCCTTATCCTAACACCCACACATCAGACCTTGTTATCATATGGTCTGCTATTACACATAACCCATTGTTGGCCACCAACAGTCCCCATTAATAGGTATTCGCCATCCTAGCCAGATCATTATCCACTCTTTTGTCTGTCCAACTGTCTTCTTCTCTCTTTGAGCTCTATCACTTCCTATCATTTATTCCTTAACCCCTCTTCCCAACCTATCTTCTGCATAAAAACCAACATTTTCGCAGCTACCACCAGAGGGTCATTTTAACTCTAATTTGTCCCCGCAGATGCTGCCAAACCTGCTGGGCTTTTCCAGCATTTTCTGTTTGAGTTTCTGTTATTTTAAGTCTCGTCTTCTCTTGCTCTCTCACCTGCGTTCTCTCTTTTCGTTTACATTTTGACATTCTATCTCTCATTGCTTTGGCCAGACACCCGCTGCATCTCAGCTGGTCACTCCGGCCCCTCTGATTAGGAAAGTTGGGCAGGGCGAGGGGGAGGGGCGTGTCAGAATTTCCCCCCTCGCAAGCTTGTGCACAAAAATCCAGGCCGACCCTCTGGTGCAATACTGCAGTGTTGTCTTCTGGGTAAGACATCAAATTGTGGCTTTTTCCACCCACTCAAGTAAATGCAAAAGATCTCACTACACTATTGTGAAGGTGATTTATCCCTGTGCCCCGAACAATATTAATGAAACGTAGATGTATTTGTCATTAAAATTGTTATGTGTGGGGTTTGCAGTGTGCCATTTGGCTGCTGTGTTTCCTACATGAACAGTGTCACACTTAATTAGTGGCAACACATTTTAACACGTCCTGCACTTATAAAAGGATCTATATAAATGCAAAGAGATAACAAAGTGTACAGCTGGATACAAATCTTTCTTGATTATGTGATTATACTGATCATACACAAATTGTTCAAAATTAAATCCCAAATTTATAGACTTAACCAAACTACACTAGAGGGTGTGGGAGCAGCTAAACACCATTTCAGGTGAGCACTTGAGAAAGATTGGTGATGCTGGAAGGAGGAAGCAGGTAGTGAACCACACCTAAAGGATGGGAAGAAAGACCAAGTGAAGGGAACACAGTAGAATAAAAGTAATTAAAATTCAAATCTTTAAACTATCTATTTGGTTGGTCATGAACTACCCTATTTTAAAAAAGTGATGAACACAAACTTTACATTATTTTCCAAAAATAAACATATATTTGAAAAAGAACATTTTTACAATAATATGGAAAAAAGGTCATGGTATTAGTCTGAAAGCAACCGCCCTTGCTGTTTCCAATAACACCAGAAACCATCTCAAAGGAGAAACTCGAAAAGGTGGGGAATGAGATATTACTTTGTCTAGCAGGAGAGACCATATCAAGAGAGCACAACCTTAAAGTTAGTGTTAGACCATCTTTGAGGTTGTATCAGGAAGCGCTTCTTCATTCAAGGATGAGTAAAAATATAGAACTCTCTCCCCTGCAACTTGAGACTGGAGTTAACTTGAAAAAGTGCAAAGCTGAGCTTGACAAGCTTTTATCAAGCCAGGATGCTAAAGAAAATAGAATTAAAGTAGGTCGACAAAATATGTGTCAGATGTAATTTCAGAGAATGTTGCAGCATGTTTGGTGAACTGAATGGTATACTCCTATTAATCATAGAATCCCTACAGCGTGGAAGCAGGCCATTCAGCCCATTGAGTCCACACCATCCCCACCCCGAAGACCATCCCATACAGACCCACTCTCCTACCCTATCCCTGTAACCCTGCATTTCCCATGGCTAATGCACCTCGCCTGTACATCCCTGGACACTGTGGGCAATTTAGCATGCCAATCCATCTAGCCTGTACATCTCTGGCCACTACGGGCAATTTAGCATGGTCAATCCACCCTAACCTGCATATCTTTGGACGGTGGGAGGAAACTGGAGCACAGTCATAGTTTTACAGCACTAAGAGAGGCCTTTCAGCCCATTGTGTCCACACCAGTCATCAAATATCTATCTACTCTAATCTTAGTTCCCAACATTAGCTAATATGTTATAGCGTTTCAAATGTTCATCTATATGTCTCTTCAATGCTGTGATGGTTTCTGCCTCCACCATCCTTTTCGGTAGTGAGTTCCAGATACCTATCACCCTCTGGATGGAATCATTGCTCATAAATCCCTTCTAAACCTCATGTCTTTTACCATAAATCTATGTGCATGGAGTTGACCAAGGATTTTGTTTTCCCCCTCAGTTCTGAGGTATTTGTGAAATACTTCCCTATTGGCTGTCTCTCTGCTAGCAATGATTAAGCTCCTTTTTAGAGCCATAAAGAATAGGAGCAGGTAATTTTCCATCTTTAATGGCAGATAAAGTGAAGGAAAAGCTAGATATTCTGTTTTAATCTAATTGATCAATGTTAACCCAAACACTTATGTGCCTGAGGAATGCAATGTTTGTAGATGATAACTAGTTGCAACAATTGGCATGTGGATTCTTCAATACCGCAATAAGCGTGTCCAGTTTCTTTCATTATGGGAGATAGAGCAAGCATTGCTACACCAGGAGGATGATGTGTGAGGCAAACTCACGTCACACTCAGTTTACTTGAATATAGGTTTATATAACAGCTCATTGACAACTTGGAGTTACAGAGAACAACGTATGAATCCTCCTTCAGAGATGCTTCAGCAGATTTTTTTTATTCATTAACGGGATGAAGGCATCACTGGCTAGGCAACATTTATTGCCCAGAGTCAACAAAATTGCTGTGGGTCTGGAGTCACATGTAGACCAGACCAGGTAAGGATGGCAGTTTCCTTCCCTAAAGGACATTAATGAACCAGATGGGTTTTTCCGACAATTGGCAATGGATTCACGGTCATCATTAGACTCTTAATTCCACCATCTGCCGTGGAAGGTTTCGAACCCAGGTCCCCGGAACGTTATCTTGGTCTCTGAATTAACAGTCCAATGATAATACCACTAGGCCATTAACTCTTAAGTCAGTATGGCTTTTTTAAAGCAGTGACAGAACATACTCATAAAAAAGCTTCATAATTTAAATACTTCCAACACTTTTCAACATTTTCTTTCCTAGAGCAAAGAACTCCTGCCTTTTGTCTTTTCTGACAATAATGACCTCTTCAATATATGTGCTTTTTTGATGCCTTTCCAGGGTCTTGATATTTTTTCAAGATACAGATGGGGTAAAAAGGGTACCCTAAAATGTTACTTACAGATAAAAACTGCAGAAAATATTCAATTAACGTTGAGAATTTGTTAGATTTTTAAGAGCAAAATGAAATATAGATTTGATCTTGAGTCAAGCAGTTATATCTAAGGAAACTCAAAACCAAAAATTGCCATAATTAGGGAGCTCAGTGACATTGGAATACTGGGTGGTGGATTTGGAAGATAGAAAGTGTCTTGATAAAGTCAAGAAAAGAACCAACTGAGCATTCAAGATTCAGTTCTAATTGAAGGGATGTTGGAGACATAAATTTAAGACAATCCCTAAAAATCTCAATAAAGAGTTCAGGAGAACCTTCTTTACCCAGACAATTATTAGAATGTAGAATGCACAACTGCAAGAAGCATTATAGAATCCCTACAGTGTGGAAGCAGACCAATTGGCCCATCGAGTCCACACCAATCCTCTGAAGAGCATCCCACCCAGACCCACCCCATCCCTCATTTACTATGGCCAATCCACCAAGCATGCACATTTCTGGACACAATGGACATGGCCAATCTAGCCTAACCTGCACACCTTTGGACTGTGGGAGGAAACTGGAGCATCCAGTGGAAACTGGAGCATCCAGTGTAAACCTACGCAGACACAGGGAGAACATGCAAATAAGACACAGCCAATTACGCAAGGGTGAAATCGAACCTGGGTCCCTGGCACTGTGAGGCAGCAGTGCTATCCAATGAGCCACTGTACCACCCCAAAGTCAATGAATGTAGACGATGGAGGCAAATAATAATGCATTAAAGGAGGGGCCTCATGAGACAGAAAGAGAATGTAATACATGGTGGTAATGTGGCTACTAACCCAGATAACCAGCTAATGTTCTGGGGATGTGGTTTCAAATCCAACTACAGAAGCTGGTGATATTTAAATTCAATTAACAATTCTGGAATATAAGACTAGTTTAAGTAATGGTGGCCATGACAACTATCATCAATTGTTGGAAAATCCCTTTGGTTCGTGAAGGAGATATGCAATCTTTACCTGGTCTGCCCTAAATGTGACTCCAGACTGATAGCGATGTAGTTGACTACTCTTAAATGTCCTCTACAATGGCCAAGCATTCAGTTCAAAGCAATAATGGATGATTAACAAATGTTTTTCCAGCGATGCCTACAACCAATGAAAACATAAGTGAAATATACAGGGACCTAAAAGGGCAGGTGATGCCCTAGTGGTGTTATTGCTGGACTGGTAATCTAGAGACCGAGGTAAAGTTTTGGGGAACAGGGCTCAAATCCCGACATGGCATGGAATTTGAACTCAATTAATAAAAAATTTGGAAGTAAGAGTCTAATGATGGCTGTGAAACGTTGTCAATTATCAGAAAAGCCCATCTAGTTCACTAATGTCCTCTAGGGAAGGAAACTGCCATCCTTATCTGGTCTGGCCTACATGTGACTCCAGACCTAAGGCAATGTGGTTGGCTTTTAACTGACCGCTGGACAATTAGGGATGAGCAATAAATATTGGCATAGCTAGTGATGCCCATATCCCATGAATGAATAAAAAAAAACCTGTTTCAGTACATTTTAAGTAAAACAGAAACATTTCCTCAAAGATAACTAAAACATCTGCTGTTGTATTGGACAGCATCACTCTGAAAAGGCATCCAAGAAAACTGAATGCAAATGGAAACAGTAACCAGAATGTAATTGAAGTGAATCATTATTGACCAAATTATAGCGTTTATTTCACAACAAAAATCTAGTTCCTCTATTAATCATGTCAAAAAGAGATTATCCTACAATTGTGTTCATTCTCAGTGAGCTTTATATTTTGCAGCATTAACATCAGCTAAACAGAAGAATTTCTGAGGAGTTAATTTTGCAATCAGGAGCACAGGCTGAGGCTAAACATCTCTTGAATATTGTCATGGCTTCAGGTCAATAATGATGCTCAGAGAATATTTCTGCAACCCTTATTTTTTATTTATGATTCAAGTCATTGGGTTATTGATTTACACAGTGAAAATGCAGGCTGGTCGAATTTTAAAATGAGCTCCTAAATTAGAATTTGTTTTAAGAAATTAGGATAGTATGATCGCTCCATAATCTCTCCCGAGAGAGTATCGTGCATTGGAAAAAAAGCGATTTCAGAGCAGTAAATAAGAAATGCTACCGTCTGTGTTCTGTCTGGGTAATTTTCAAATAAAATGGAGTCAAAGGAAAGTTTATATGCATGATTTCCAATGTGCATTTTGCAGATAATAAGTTTCCTCAGACATGTTTTATATCCTACTTTGCAGGTCAAAGAATGTGCAATTACTTTTTTTGCAAATTCTTTAAGCTATTCCAAACCACATTTGCAATAATTGTCATTTTGGTCATAATGATCCACTTAAAAAAAAAACTTTATTTCCTCAATCTCAGGATGTTATTTTCAAAGCATTTTAATCAGGCTGGTTAGACATGCTGCAACCCACATCTGATTCAGATGGCAAATGAACCCAGATCGTCTGACCCAGAGGTGGGGACACTACCATTGCACCATAAGAGCCCTTCTTATTACAAACTGAAAGAACTGTGGATGCTGTAAATCAGCTACAAAAACAGAAGTTCCTGAAAAAGCCCAGCAGCTCTGGTAGCATCTGTGGAGAGAAATCAGAGTTAGTGTTTTGGGTCAAGACACCTTCTTATAGTCTGCTGTTTTGCTGCTTTGAGCCAAACTTTCACACTACTGTACATATGTCTACTTTTATGATGGGAAATAAATTTTTCAAGCTGTTATTACATTCTCCCACCGGTGGAGGAGCTGCAGCACCTAAATTTTAGAAATATAACCTCAACATTGAGTACACAGCACAGAAATGGACTTACAATACAACACTACTATCTTCTGCGTTCTGAAAATCTTGTCTTTGATAAATGTCAGCTCCATGAAAGCATCTTCTCCCCCCTCTTCCTCTGATTGTAACAGCATATTTTTCTATTCCTTTTTCCTAGAGTCATAGAACTGTACAGCATGGAGACAGAACCTTCGGCCCAACTCCTCCATGCTGAACAGATACCCTAAATTAACCTAGTGCTATTTGCAACCATTTGGCCCTTATCCCTCCAAATATTCCTATTCATATACCCATCTGATGCTTTTTAAATGCTGTAATTGTACCAACCTCCACCTCTTCCTCTGTCAACTCATTCCATACACACACCACCCTCTGCATGAAAACATTGCCTCTTAGATCTCTTTTAAATCTTTCGCCTCTCGCCTTAAACCTATGCCCTCTAGTTTTGGACTCCCCTAGCCTGGGGAAAAGACCTTGACTATTCACCCTATGCATGCCCTTTTGATTTTAGAAACTTCTATAAGGTCATCCCTCAGTCTCCATTGTTCCAGAGAAAATAGTCCCATCCTATTCAGTGTCTCCCTACAGCTCAAACCCTCCAATCCTGGCAACATCCTTGTAAATCTTTTCTGAATTTTTTCGAGTTTAACAACATCTTTCCTATAGCAGGGAGACAAGAACTGCATGCAGTATTCCTATTATGTTTATCTAACTTCTCTTTGAATGCATTGACCTCATTCAAACAAACCTTTTCCAAGTTGTAAAGATTTTTGTCATGCTCTTGACACTTCTTCTTCCCAGACAATAGAGACCTCTGCCTCTCTATCCACCTCAGCCTATCCTGATAGATATAATCTCGTAGTTCTGGCATCATCTTTGTTAATCATTTTTACCCTTGCTTCCTTGATACCTCATGGTCAATGTGTCAGTATATCTTTAAGTGATGGGCTCTTAATATCATTACTGTATCATAGTAGGTAACCCAAGGACATAAAAGTCCCACACTCCATCTTCACTCAAGTCACTTAAAACATGACAGTCTACCTGAAGCATACTGCTCTGTTGTAAACTTATATTATAAGATCATAAGAAATAGGGACAAGAAGAGACCATTCAGCTGTTCAATACTATTCTACCATTCAATAAGGTTATGGCTGATCTGACATTCCTCATATCCATTTTCCTCCATTTTCCCCATAATCCTTGATTCCCCTAATGATCAAGAACCTATTTATTTCAGCCTTGAATATACACAAGCAATCTCTCCCACACCTCTCTGTGGCAAGGGGTTTCGAAGACTCATAACCCTTTCGGGGAAGAAATTCCTCCTCAACTCAGTCTTAAATTGGCACTCCCTCTATTCAGAGACTATGCCGTTTTGTTCTAAACTCATCTAGGAGGGAAACATCTTCTCAGCATTTACCCTGTCAACTCCCTTAAGAATCCTATATGTTTCAATGAGATCAAATCATTCTTCTAAATTCCAATGTGTAGAATCCCAATCCATTTAAACTTTATTCATAAGACAATCACCCCATACCAAGACTATACCTCCATACCATAACTTAATATTAGCTCAGACACTCATGTGCCTGTGGAATGTAATGTTTGAACGTTTTAGGTTAGTTGCAATGAATGTTGGGTTCTTCAAGACCGTGATATCGACAACCAGCCTCTTACATTATGGGAATACCGCCACATGAGGTAAAATACCCTATTGGAAGCAAAGTGACCTCACATTCCTTTTAGCTCCTTCTCAGGTTTTTGCTGAAGAATATGTTGAATTAAAACATTATTGTAAACTCAAGGAAAGCTGTCTCACTTCAGAAATGGGAATTGTTAGGTCTCCACAAACCCTGGTACAATTATCTGTTTTCCAATTAATTTTCGCATGAAGGCTTCACATCATCATAACCTCTTATGTTCAATGAGATCAATAATCACCAGATTTAAGAAAAAATTGAAAGGTCCCCAACTGTTCTAAAATACAAAGAATGGTCGAAGTATTCCTTCAGGTTTGTTCTCTATCACTGTGCAATAGATCAAAGGAATATTTGTTATCCATATTATATATTGACATTTTTCATTTTCATCAAAAATTAATGAAAAAGTGCGATCTTTTGGGTGCAGTAATGGTTATGGGATTGGCAAAACATCCACAAAGATCATGAGTTAACATTGTAACATTAAGTATAAAATACTATGATCTGAAGGTGGGAGTCGTGGAGTTATACAGTCATACAGCACAGAAACTGACCTTTCAGTCCACCCAGTCCATGCCAACCATAATCCCAAACTAAACTAGTCCCAGCTGCCTGCACTTGGCCCTTATCCCTCCAAACATTTCTTATTCATGTACTTATGCACATATCTTTTAGACGTTATAACTGTACCCCCAGCCACTACATCTGGAAGTTCATTCCACACACAAACCACTGTCTGTCATTCATCTTATCTATGCCCCTCATGATTTTACAAACTTGTGTAAGGTCACTTCTCAACCTCCTATGCTCCGTGAAAAACTTCCCAACCTATCCAGCCTCTCCTTATAACTCAAACCCTTCATTTCCAGCAACATCCTGGTAAATTTCTTCTGAACCCTCTCTAGCTTAATTATAACCTTAACTGGATACAGTACTCCAGAAGAGGCCTCACCAACTTCATGTACAACCTCAACATAACATCCCAACTGCTATACTCAAAGGTCTGAGCAATGAAGGCAAGCATGCTATCCTATCCATATGTCATGCAAACTTCAAAGAACTATGAACCTGAACCCCTAGGTGTCTGTTCTACAACACTACCCAAGACCCTACTTTTAATTGTATTAGTCTTCCTTTTTTTTATTTTACCAAAGTGCAATACCTCACATTTATCCAAATTAAACTCCATCTGCCACTCTTTAGCCCATCGGCCCAATTGATCAAGAAAACTTTCCAAACTTAAATAACCTTCTTCACTGTCCGTTATACCACCAATCTTGGTGTCATCCGCAAATGTACTAGCCATGCCTTCTATATCCTCTTCAAAATCATTTATATAAGGACAAACCAGAGTAGACTCAGCAAGGAGAATGGCTTGCTCATTGGAGAGCTGAAGCAGACATGATAGGCTGTGATTGTGTGATAGAGAACCTGAGTTTTCTCTCGTTCATGTGAAGAAAGCTAAAGCAAAGATTCTCTAGGCATGATCAGAATTATGAATGTTTGGGAGAATGAAGATGGGAAAGTATTGTTTCCACTGGCAGAAGGGTCAGCAACCAGAGGATCTTAAGTGTGGAAGATTGACAGAAGAACCGGACTGGAGATGTGGAGTCATTTCTTTTACACGCCAGATTGTGATGATTGGTGGTGTACGGCCCGAAAAAGCAATGAAAAAAGATTCAAAGGGAATTGAACAATTAATTAAAAAGGAATAATTTACATGTCAATAGAGCAGACAAGGAGGAGAGGGACCAATTGGATAGTTCTTTCAAAGAGCCAATAGACGCAGGATGGATTGAATAGTCTACTACTGCAATGTTAAATTTTATAATGCCATGTTGTTTCAAAGATTACTGGTTATAACCTAATAACCTACTCACAGTTTAGTAGAAATTCTGTCTAGGTTTGTTTTGAGAATAAATGTGGAGACAGGTCTGGTATTGGGAGGGGCTTCCATTTTGGAAGGGGGTGATACACATGATTATGAGTAATATGGGTAACATGCCAATTCTTACAGGCTCCAGGGTCCAGAGGCTATTTTTAAAAGGTATCGGGACAGCATTTCACACTCTGCCACTCAGTGTCTGTTCCCCACCTTTCCATCCCCTAACCATCCCCAGATATGTCAGGGACCAGGTCAAAATTGGCACGAGGTTTGCGTGATGCTTCCTGAGAGGTTCTCCTGAAGCTTCCCTGGAACATCCTTTTCCTAGAGATAGCAACAGAATCCCATCCTGGCTCAAGAAAAATATCCTGGACAGAGGTGACTGCAATGGTCAGAACATTTCGATGCCGTGAGAGAAACTGCCTCCAGTGCCAGAGGAATATGAGTCTGACAGAGTATGTGCCACAATCTATTCAATCCCCTATGTGGGTGAGTTACCTTTATAGGTATTTCTAACAAACCTATTCAGAGATGCTATGATACAACTCTGGAGCAGGGGGGACTTGAACCTGACACTCTGGGTCAGAGGTAGGGACACTACCACTGTTCCACAAGAGCCCCCAGTTTGATCAGACTATTCTGTGGCGGGTAAGACTTGAACCTGTATCTTTGAACCTAAAGAGAACACTACAAATGCTTCAGAAGAGCAATTAGATTGAGTTGGCATTATAAGGTTGGCATTACAGTCAGGCACGAGATTAGGTGCCAGACATCTCTTTCAGGTGCTTAATATACGAACAATGTATGCCACTTTATTGCAGCTACCATTGTGGTACTGTTGGCACCACAGCGTTACAATCACTCACACGCATGGCTGGGTTTACACTTAAAGCAGGAAAGGAAACCATAATAATCGCGAGTTCCTGCACCATCATTTCACTCACCTTTCATCACAACCAGGGGAATGTATACACCTGATAAATTCTTACCATTTTTTCACATGGGACAAGTAGAGATTTACCAGGATGTTGCCTGGGTTGGAGAGTTTCCGTTATGAAGAGAGATTGGACAGACAGGAGCTGTTTCCTGGGAGCAGAAGACATTGAGAAGGGACATGATTGCGATGTACAATTATGAAGGGAATAAATAAGTTAGACAGGAAGAAACCTCTCCCCTTGGTGGACCGATCACTGACCTGGGCCATAGATTTCCGGTAAGCGGCAGGAGATTTTAGAGGAGATGTGAAGAAAGGTTTCTTTCACCCAGAGAATGGTGGGAATCTCGAACTCTGTAAGGCTGGTTGATGCAGAATCCCTTATAACATCTAAGAAGCATTCAAATGTGCCCTTGTGATTCCAAGGCATTTATGGTCTTATGTGTTACAGGGAGAAAGCAGGAGAATGGGGTTGAGGAACTTATCAGCCATGATTGAATGGTGGAGCAGTCTTGATGGGCTGAATGGCCTAATTTCTGCTCCTATGTCTTATAGTCTTATGGTGTTAAGGTTATGAGCCAAGTGCTGGAAAATGGGATTAGAATAGTTAGGTGTTTGTTTTTGACTGATGTAGACTCGATGGACTGAAGGGCCTTTTCTACGCTGTAAATCTTTATGACCATACGACACATTAATCAAATCCCTACTGTGTGGAAGCAGGTGATTCAGCCTATCGAGTCCACACAATCCTCCAAAGAGCATCCTACTCAGACCCATCCTGTACCCTATCCCTGTAACCCTACAGTTACCATGGCCAATCCACCCTAACCTGCACATCTTTGGACTGTGGGAGGAAACCAGAGCACCCAGAGGAACAGACACAGGGATAATGTGCAAACCTTACCCAGAAACAGTTGCCCAAGGGTGGAATGGAAGCCTAGAGCAGGGAGCAACAGTGCTAACTACTGAGCCACTGTACCGCACTATAATACAAAGGATAGCCTTTTCAGTTGAGCCACTTTTAGAGTTCAGGCCTACTTGTCTGTTTCAATCAGGCTTGCTAGCAACAGTCAGTGTAACTGCCTTGTTTCTCATCCACCCAGTCAGGCTGCATCCCAAACACCCTATTTAACAACAACACGCCAGACTACATATGACTGAGGTTTCTCCTGAGCTGATCATCATGGGAAGGCTTCACCCCAAACTCTGCAAGCAAAGGAATGCCTTGGCTATGAAACAGCCAAGTGATAGAAAAAGTTTTACATTCACTGGAACTTCAGAGTTCAACCCCGTCAGATGTAGCCCGGTTTGTAAACATGCCTTTCCCATTTCTGCATTACACGATTGTGCTCCTGAAGGTAATTCCAGTGTCAGGGATATGAAGGCGAATTCATGGCATACCTAACAAATACAAAAGCAGAATGCTAACTGCCTGAAAGGTTCTGAGAACTTCAGGGTGAAATTTTAATCCTCTGCTGGGAATCTGAATTTTTGCCTCCATCCAAAGAAGTTCCCAGTTTAGCACTGCTGTCTCACAGCACCAGGTTCGATTCCACCCTCGGGTGACTGTGTGGAGTTTGCATATTCTCCCCTTGTCTGCATGGGTTTCCTCTGGGTGCTCTGGTTTCCTCCCACAGTCCAAAGATGTGCAGGTTAGGGTGGATTGGCTGTGCTACATTGCCCATAGTGTCCAGGGATGTGCAGGCTAGGTGGATTAGCCATGGGATTTACAGGGATAGGGTAGAGGGGTGGGTCTGGGTGGGATGCCCTTCAGAGGATCTGTGTGGACTTGATGGGCTGAATGGCCTGATTTCCTACTGCAGGGATTCTATGATTCTGTTGTCTAACTTCCTCCAAACTCTGTTAACTCCAAAACTTTCCACTGAAGAATTGTACACTTATCATTAAGTTTAAAGGACTGACCTTTTTGACACGTTAAAAGTGTACGTCATTGTTTATACAAGGTTGGAGTCTCCAAAACTTCATCTTGTGCCAGTCACAGGATTCAAAATCTCGCTCTTTGTAAGGAAACATCATGTGGCACTGTAAAGTGGCACTGAGAGTTCCGCAAAGCTCTCTACTTCCCACCTTTTTAAGCGCAGGATGTACCTGTTAGCACCATATTAAATGCAAGTATTAATAGAAGCTATCAGGAGTTATCACAGTCTAATCAGCATGCATTTATAACCCATGCTAGAAATGAAACTGACTTTGAGAAGTTGTGAAAAATGACAGTGAGCTCATGTTAACAAAAGTGGAAAGTGAGACCTTGAAATTTAATCTGTGGATTGAATATATTGGGGCTAAAATACTTCTTCTACAATATCACAAAACCATTAATAGGGAGCTGGCAGGTCATTTTATGCTGTGCACAAATTTTCAAATGTCGTATAATATCTAACAGTGTATAAAACATGTGGACATTCTCTATTACTAATTTTCCATTACCACCCAGATTGAATTTCACTCCACGCTGTGTCTGAACATAAGACCATAAGACATAGGAGCAGAAATTAGGCCATTCAGCCCATCGAGTCTGCTCCACCATTCGATCATGGCTGATAAGTTTCTCACCCCATTCTCCCGCTTCCTCCCCGTAACCCTTGGTCCCCTTGACAATCAAAAACCTGTCTATCTCAGTCTTAAATGTACTCAATGACCTGGCCTTCACAGTCTTCTGTGGCAGTGAATTCCATAGATTCACTACTCTCTGGCTGAAGACAAATGACCAGTAGCTCAGTTTCAGACCGGTGTATATACAAGCGAAATCTACATTCTGCCCTAATGCACAGGAAACACCACACAATCGGCTATGGTATAAATATACCAATCTGATATACGTGCTTGGGAAATTCTTCCTTTTTATCCAGACCTGTAATTAGCAAAAGCAAAGTTCCATGGATGGTGGAATTTCTTTGTCTCTTCCCTTGTCTCATTAACACTGTCTTGCATTGCAACATCATCCCTTTTACCATTTAATCACGCCACTGTTTCTGCGGTTTCAAAAGATCTAAACAACATTAGGAGAAAACCATCTCTTTGAATGTTGAAAAACCTCATTCGAAACTGGCAGTGTATGCACCTACACTTTGCATCTTTCCAAGCTAAATACAATTCACACAGAATCCCTACAATGTGGAAGCAGGCCATTCGGCCCATCGAGCTCACACCAGCACTCTGAAGAGCATCCTACCCAGACCCAACCTCCTTTCTTATCCTGTCATTCTGCATTCTTCATGGCTAATCCACAGAACCTACACATCCCTGGACACTATGAGCAATTTACTCATGGCCAATCCATCTAACCTGCACATCTTTGGGCTGTGGGAGGAAACCAGAGAAGCCTGAGGAAACCCACACCTTGAACCTTGGTCCCTGGCACTGTGAGGCAGCAGGCTAATCACTGAACCAATTCCTTTACCACTCAGCCAAGTTTCAGTTGCTAAAATTCTAATTCTAAAGTGTCTGGTCTTATTATGTATGCGCCTTTCTTGTATCATTTTCTATGAGCTGTAAATACAGTAGTTTTGGTTTTAATCCCTTCAGTAAGCCATGTATATAAATTGAGAGAGAAATAATACCAAACAAGTACATTTGAAACCTCAGGAGGTGCTCATTTGCCTCAGGATCAGATAAAGCTCCCCATGCTCAAAGACATGACCCATGGCCATTGACAGAATTAACGAATTAATTAATTAGCGAAAGAAGGTTGAACTTCAGGGGACAGTGGCTGTACCCATCTCTGTGGAGAGGGTGTAATTCCTTCTACAGTTTTCAAACGTAACTTCATCAGAAAGTAGAAAGTGTTGGCGAAACTCAGCAGATCTGGCAGCATCTTTCTGTGGAGTGTATCTCACTCCATCTTTTATACCTTGTACATGGGGCATGATGAGTTTCCCATCAGGCAGCAGTGATACACCTATTAAGGAGTAATATGGCTGGCTAAATGTGTTGTTGATGGTCCAATTCGCCTTATTAATATTGAGTTTCTTATCTTATCCAAGCACATCAAATAAGCTGGACGTTGAGGAAACTTGACATGGAAACCAGAGCTGGTACTTGGTGGATTCACCTCACTGCTTGTACCTTGTACCTTGTCTTCATGTGGCAGGCAAGGGTCTGTTAATTGCTACACTTGGCATGATCACCTCATGTACCAAGAGCTGTGGGGGAAATGGTGGGCAGGTGTCGGGTCATATAGGCAAGTTGAGTGGGGACCTGAGAAGCTGCAAAGACTTTGGGGTTGCAGGAAGGACCATGAGAAAGGGAAATTGGATGATCACTGATATATTGAGATGGAGGCTGCAAGCCACTGGCTGAGGAACACTCAATGTCATCTTCCATCATGCTGGATCTCAATAGCGGGAGAAAACGGCTGTGACCAAATTCAGAACGGGTAGTGTAAGACTCAACGTGTGAGGAATGAGGTTGTAGCACTCTGACATTCGGCTGATGTTAGGACTTTTAACAGGAATGTACAATGCACACAGAACCATGAACTGTACAGAGCACAGACCTACTAGGACCCTATTCCCTGGCCAACCTAATGCATTGCCCCCGCTCTTTGTGATGCACCTCACAGTCCCAGACATCACTGACCAACTCATAGACATAGAGTTCAGCTCTGAACTCCAACATATTGAGGAAGAACTGTTGGGAAAAGGTCTTTCCACAATTACTAGGCTGCGGTCACCTTTTCAACTCTTAATGTCCACTTACTGCCACTAGCCAGATTTTAGTGCCCACTTGCTGTTTCTGTTGCTGCCAGCATGGTGTGGTTTGTGGTTTTCTACATGTTAGCCCATGTAGCATCTACCACAAAGCTGGGATTCCTATTGAGTCAGAAAACTTGAATTTTATTTACAATACTAACCATTTACATGGCTATGATATCACACATAGTTTAGGTTCTCTGCTTCCTGATGGTACTTTACCTTAAGCACATAACTCATTGACTACACTGGTTCCATTGTATAGAGTGCAAGCAAAGGCAAGGCAGGTATCTTTATACCAGCACATCATAAATCTTTATACTCATAATTATCGTAAATTTCTGGTCTGGAACCTATGCCAACAACATCAACAGCAGAAAACCTGTTCCTTCATAGCCCTTTTAACATCTTTAAACATCCTGATTTACATCATAAGAGCATTGGCCAACAGATTAATTTTTCAAGCCAGCCACAGAGGTATTAGACCAGGTGACCAAACGTCTGGCTTTAAGAGGTAGGTCTTAAGGCAGATCTGAAAGTAGGAAAGTAGGGAAGGAAATTGGAAATGTTTAGGGTGGGATATCCTGTGTTTAAGTTCTTGGGTAGCTAGAGATTTGGCCATCAATGGTTGAAATAAGAGATATTCAAGATGCCAGAATTCTAGCAGTGCAGATGGAATGAGATGGAAAGAGGCAAGGCTTTAGCGTGGAGGAGCGGAATTGATAAGAATAACTGAGAGTAGATGTGAGTGAGGATATGGACAGCTGAGTCTTAGATGAACGAAAGTTTGAGGAAGGTGTAAGATGGGAGAACAACCAGGAAAACATTGTAAGCAAGTCCAGAGGTAACAAGAGAACCTTTCTGCCTTTGTCTGGTTTTCCATCTCTCCTCGTTCTTTCATTATTCTGTTGTAACCACATGCATTGGCTCCTCTCTCTCCATATTACACTGATGAAGAGTCATATCTTCAAACGTTAGCTTGCCCTCTTTCCAGCTCTGATGAAGAGTTATCTAGATTTGAAATATTAGCTTGCTCTCTCTCTACACATACCCCCTGACGCGCAGCAATTTTTTGTTTTCAGTGTGATAATATACTTATCTGATTACCTTTTTGCCTGGCATCAGCGTCCATTTTGTCATTTAATCATACCTTCTCCTTACCCTGTCATTGGACCAAAGGAAAATCAGGAATTACACCCCTCAGATCCATTCCACTTTGGTGGATCTTTCCCATTCATTACTTTCTCTGCCCCTATTCCCCCACCCCCCCACCATCATTACCACCACCCTCCCAATTGCCTCCTACATAATGCACTGACTCTCCATATAGCCTTCATCTTCTTGTTATGACGAAATGTTGATTTTCTCTCTCTCTCCGCAGAAGCTGCCCAATGTGTGGTCTCAGCACTTTCTGTCCTTATTCAGTAATCTGGCAGGGCAGGGTTTATCATCATCATATCCCTACAGTGTGGAAACAGGTCCTTCGACCCAACAAGTCCACACCAACACTCAGAACATCCCACCCAGACCCATACCCCTATAACTCATCTAATCTACACATCCCTGAATACTACAGGCAATTTGGCACAATCAAAGCTCCTAGCCTACCCATCTTTGAGCTGTGGGAGGAAACCAGAGCACCTGGAGGAAACCCACACAGAAACAGGGAGAATGTGCAAACTCCACACAGACAGTCACCCAAGGGTGGAATCGAACCCAGATCGCTAGCGCTGTGAGGCAGCAATGCTAACCACTGAGCCACCGTGCCAGGATTGGAGGGTTTGAGTTATAAGGAGAGGCTAGATAGGCTGGGACTTCTCTCACTGGAGCCTAGGAGGTTGAGGGGTGACATTATAGAGGTCTATAAAATCATGAGGGGTATAGATAAGTTTAATAGTACATATCTTTTCCCTAAGGTGGGGAATTTGAAGACTAGGGGGCAATTGTTTTACACAAAGAGTGGTCCATGTGTGAAATGAACTTCCCATTCACTGACATTAAAGCTTTTATGTCTTCATTGTGGAGTTTGAAAGCCTTCTTTGTGAAATCTTTATTAATTAGTTCCTCTTAAGCTTCAGACATATCACGATTCATAGTGCTAATGTGTCAGTCTCATCCTTCATTACACCAGCTCTCTGGTATCTAGATGTAACCTCATCAAACAATGATTCATATTTCTTTTTATTATCCCAAACATTTATGTTCTATTTCACTGCTCTGTTTTCATTCCACTCTGCTATATTTTAGCTCTTATTCTATCTCGAATCTCTGTTCCATTTTGAGTATTTTATTCTGTTCATTTTTTATCTCCCTGATCTCCGTTTTATTGACTGAAGTGACTCAGCATCATAGTACAGTTAACTTAGTTTTAACAGCACTCTTGATAAACTCTTGGCAAAAATTACACACTCAAATACCATCAAATATACTTTATTATTCTGATCAATTATTGTAGATTTTAATTTCTTTATGCAAATATACTTGTTGTTCAATCAAATATCAACATTTGATTCCATTTCTCCTCAAATACTGTAATTGAACACGATGTCTGAGTGGTCAGTTGAGGGTGTGAGTGAGAAGGCTGTATGCCAATAAGCTTTACTTAAGGCGGTATTATTTAAGTGATTTATGCTGTAAATAAAGTATAACAGTGATGTGTATACATCCTGTATTACATTTCTATTGTACTTTATGTTGAGGTTGTACAGGATATTAGTGAGGCCTTTTCTGGAGCACTGAGTCTAGTAATGGTCACTCTATTATAACCAGGATATTATTAAGCTGGAGAGGGCTCAGAAGAGATTTACCAGGATGTTGTCAGGAATGGAGGGTTTGAGTTATAAGGAGAGGCTGGATAGGCAGGGATTTCTTTCACTGGAGCATAGGAGGTTGAGGGGTGACCTTATAGAGGATTGTAAAATCATGAGCGGTGTTTTTTTTTCATTCATTCACAGGATGAGGACGTCGCTGGTTAGGCAGCATTTATTACCCATCCCTAATTGCCCAGAGGGCAGTTAAGAGTCAACCACATTGCTGTGGGTCTGGAATCATATGTAGACAGACCAGGTAAGGATGGCAGTTTCCTTCCCTCAAGGACATTAGATAAGGTGAAAGGCAGGTGTCATTTCCTTAGGGTGGGGGATTTCAAGACTAGGGGGCATATTGTTAAGGTGAGGAAAGAAAGATTTAAAAAGGACATGAGCGGCAATTTTTTTGCACAGAGAGTGGTTCGTATGTAGAATGAACTTCCGGAGGAGGTAGTGGATGCGGGTACAATAATAATGTTTAAAAGACATTTAGAAAGTACATGAATAAGAAATGCTTGGAGACATATGGGACAAGTGCAGGCAGAAGGGATTAGTTTAGTTTGGGATTATGGTCTGCATGGTCTAGTTGGACCGAACGGTCTGTTTCAAACTGTATGACTATGATTCAATTACTTAGCCTGTATTTCTACATTGATTATCTGGAATATGTGCTCAATCAGCACACTCCTGGACCCATAGGTGCTGGTTAATAAAAAAGTTTACTTTATTTCATGAGTTGGAACGGTGCTATGTAAATGCAGGTGAGGCAGACTCTGTAATTCTCCCCTGTTCATCTCTCAAAACTGACATGGAATCTGAGGGGGACAAACGGGTCCTTGGTTTAACACTTCAGCCAAAAAGCAGGACAGCAGTCCTTCAGAAGTGCACGCAGGAAGTCAACCACTCAAACATTTTGTGCTCAGGTCATTGGGAGTGGGGCTTGAACACACCACCATCAGACAGAGCACTATCCACTGAACAACAGCTGAGGCTCTTGTAAATGGTTTCTTCTCAAGCAGAGGCAATACCATTTATGGTTAAAACTGAATTGTTTTGAATCGCTTTCAATGATTGCGGCAGGGCTAAGGCTTCTCAATGATTCATCTGTCATCTGATGTTCCTCAACTCTTGCCTTAAGCTGTGACGCGCGGCATTTGAGAAATTATTTCTCACAGTGACAGTTTTAAAACAGTCTGCCAAACCCAACAAGGCTGTACTTAAGCTGAGTGTCAATCTACAGAACAGGATAAATAACTGTAGAAGAGAGCATAAGGATCCCGTGTGATAATAAAGTGTTCCATCAAAGCTAAATATTGAAAAGGGTAGTGGTGCTGAAGTTCAGATGGCACATCTCATTTATGTTATATAATCCATCTTTTTAATGTTGAGATTCGTGAAAAACAATTTGTGAATAATTGGTATATTTTATACAAAGTCACAGTGTCAGAGCAAGGTCTTGTGAAAAAAGAGGATTTGTGGTGACTGACCTTTTGTGGAATAATATAATAATGTGCATTGTGGCCTCAGGGATAGATAACGTTGAGTTGCTTGCTGTTTGGACTGAACTAGATACTGCTATTTCTACCTTTTTGTTTGGCTCACTGATTGTACTGATCTCTCGTTTGCAGCACAGGCAGACATTTTTGTGGCCCTCAGCGAGGCATCAGGATGGAGTGTTGCCTCCCTGATGCCAGGGTCAAGGATGTCTCGGAGCAGGTGCAGAATTTTCTAAAAGGGGAGAAGGACCAGCAGGAAGTCGTTGTGCACGTTCGTACCAACAACATAGGTAGGGAAAGGGATGAGGTTCTGCAGAGAGAATATAGGAAACTAGGCAGGAGGTTAAAAAGTAGGTCATAAGGTCTTAGAGTCATACAGCACAGAAACAGACCCTTCGGTCCAACCAATCCACGCTGAACATAATCCCAAACTAAACTAGTCCCACCTGCCTGCTTCTGCTCCAGATCCCTCTAAACCTTTACTATTCATGTACTTGTCCAAATGACTTTAAAACATTGTAATTGTACCCGCATCCACCACTTCCTTAGCAAGTTCGTTTAACACTTGAGCCACCCTCTGTGTAAAAAATGTGCCACTCATGTTCTTTTAAAGTCTTTCTCCTGTCACCTTAAAAATGTACCCCCTAGACTTGAAATCCTCCGTTCTAGGGAAAAAACAACCACCATTCACCCTCTCCATATCCCTCATTATTTTAAAAATTTCTATAAAATCGTCTGTCAACCTCCTCGATGGTAGTAAGATATAGACTACCACTGGTGCCACAGAATAGGAGGATAGAGAAGAAACCAATATCTTTGCAGGGACATTTGCTAGTGTTAATCGGGAGGCTTTAAACTAGTAAGGGGTGAACCTAATCGATATTGAGAACAGAGAAAAGGCTGAGGTTGATACAGTAGTTAAGGAGAGCAAGTCTAATAATCAAGGCAGGCAAGAGCTTGGCAGAGTACAAGGTAAGACTGATAAATTACACTGCATTTACTTCAATGCAAGAGGCCTGACTGGTAAAGCAGATGAACTCAGGACATGGTTGGAAACATGGAACTGGGATATCATAGCTATTACAGAAACGTGGCTCAGGGATCGACAGTACTACCAGGGTATAGGTGCTATAGGAAGGATAGAAAGGGAGGCAAAAGAGGAGAGGGAGTGGCATTTTTGGTCATGAATAACATTACAGCTACACTTTGGAAGGATATTCTTGGGAGGTCATCCAGAGAAGTTATGTGGATGGAACTGAGAAATAAGAAAGAGAAGATCACCTTGTTGGGATTTTACTATAGCCCCAACAGTCAATTGGAAATTGAGAAGAAACATGTAAGCAGATCTCAGGTAAAATAGGGTCGTAATGGTAGGCGATTTTAACTTTCTAAACATAGGCTTGGACTGTCATTGTGTTAAGGGCTTGGACAGAGAGGAATTTGTTAAGTGTCTACAAGAAAGTTTTCTGATACAGCATGTAGATGAACTTACTAGAAAAGGAGCAAGACTTGACCTTCTGTTCGGAAATAAGGCGGGGCAAGTGACTGAGGTGTCAATGGGGGAACATTTTGGGGCAAGCGGTCGTAAAATTCTATTAGGTTTTAAATAATTATGGAAAAGGATAGAACAGATTAAAAAGTTAAAGTTCTTAAGTTGGAATAAGCCAATTTTGATGGTATTAGACAGGAACTTCCAAAAGTTGATTGGGGGAGGCTATCCGCAGTGAAGAGACTGTTGGAAAGTGAGAGGTCTTTAAGAATGAGGAGGGCAAGGCTGGTAGGTGTAGGGAATAGTAGATGAAATTGAGGGTCTGGTCAAGATAAAGAAAGAGACATATATCAGGTATAGGCAGCTGGGATCGAGTGAATCCCTAGAAAAGTATAAGGAGTATACTTAAAAAAGAAACCAGGAAGGCAAAAAGGGGCATGAGATAGCTTTGGCAAATAGAGATAAGGAGCATCCAAGAAATTCTATAAATACAACAAGGACAAAAGAGTTACTAGGGAGAAAATAGGTCCCTTAAAGATCATCCTGGACGTCTTTGTGTGGAAACCACAGGAGATGGGTGAGATACTAAATGAATATTTTCCATCAATATTTACTTTGGAGAAAGACTTGGTAGCTAGGGAACTTGGGGAAATAAGTATTGATGTCTTAAAGAGTGCACAGTACAGAAGAGGAGGTGCTGGATGTCGCAAAAATAAAAATGTAGATAAATCCTCAAGACCTGATAAGGTGTCTCCCAGAACATTATGGGAAACTAGGGAAGAGATTGCTGGGCTTCTTGCTGAGATATTTGTATCATCGACAGCCATGGATGAGGTGGCAGAAGACTGGAACTTGATTAATGTGGTGCCTATATTTAAGAAAGGCTGTAAGGAAAAGCCAGGGAACTGTAGACCAGTGAGCCATACTTTTGTGGTGGGTAAGTTGTTGGAGGGGATTCTGAGGGATAGGATTTACGTACATTTGGAAAGACAAGAACTGATTTGGGATAGTCAGCATGGTTTTGTGTATGGGAAATCGTGTCTCACTAACTTGACTGAGTTTTTTGAAGAGGTGACAAAGAGCATTGATGAAAGCAGATTGGTAGACACTGTGTATATGGATTTCAGTTTAGCATTTTGCAAGGTTCCATATGCTAGAGTGGTTAGTAAGGTTCGATCACATGGGATCCACGGGGAGCTAGCCAATTGGATACAAAATTGGCTTGAAGGTAGAAGATAGAGGGTGGTGGTAGAAGGTGGCATTTCGGACTGGAGGCCTGTGATCAGTGGTGTGCCACAAGGATCAGTGCTGGGTCCACTGCTTTTTATCATTTATATGAATGATTTGGATGTGAATATGAGAGATGTGGTTAGTAAGTTTGCAGATGACACCAAGATAGGAGGTGTAGTGGACAGTGCAGAAGACTATCTCAGAGTACAACAGGATCTCGATCAGATTGCCGTTGGGCCAAGGAGTGGCAGATGGAGTTTAATTTAGATAAATGTGTGGTTTTGTGTTTTGGTAAGGCAAACCAGGGCAGGACTTATATAGTTAATGGTAGGGCCCTGGGGAATGTTGCCAAACAAAGTGACCTTGGGCTTCAGGCACATTGTTCCTTGAAAGTGGAGTCACGGGTAAACAGAGTGGTGAAGAAGGCATTTGGCACGTTTGCCATCATTGGTCATAACATTGAGAATAGGAGTTGGGACGTCATGTTGTGGCTGTACAGGACATTGGCAAGGCCAATTTTGGAATACTGCATCAATACTGGTCAACCTTCTATGGCAAGGATGTTGTTAAATTTGAGAGGGTGCAGAAAAGGTTTACAAGGATGTTGCCAGGACTGGATGGTTTGAGCTTTAGGGAGAGGCTGAATAGTCTGGAGCTTTTTTCCCTGGACCGTTAAAGACTGAAGGGTGACCTTATAGAAGTTTATACAATCATGAGGGGCATGGATAGTGAGAATAGCCAAGGTCTTTCTTCCTAGGATGGGAGAGTCCACAACAAGAGGGCATAGTTTTAAGGTGAGAGAGGAAAGATTTAAAAAGGACCTGAGGGGTAATTTTTCACACAGAGGCCGGTGCATGTATGGAACTAGCTGCAAGAGGAAGTGGTGGAGGTAGGTACAGTTGCAATATTTAAAAGGCACCCCTGGATAGGTCCATGAATAGGAAGGGATATGGACCAAATGCTGGCAAATGGGACTAGATTGGGATGTTTCATCAGCACAGATGAGTTGGACCAAAGGGCCTGTTTCTGTGCTGTATGACTCTATGACTATGAGGCCATTCTATAACCAGCATCGATGGATTCCTCAGTCACAGCCACTCTGTAAAACAGCAACCATTCATAATGCTTCACTTCAGAATGAGGTGACATCAGTCTGTGTGCCTCACTGACTGTGAAAGCAGAAGAAAGCAAGGTTGACCTACTTGATATGCCACCGAAATCTGACTACCAACTGAACAAGATTGTGTGGACAATGATGGTGTGTTAAGGTTCCATGTTAAACAAACATACACGCAGTCACTGTAGATTTATGTCGATTAAGCTGCTGAAACTTCATATTGCACAGCGCAAGTTCTCCATCATACTATGAGCTGTGACTCATGAGGAGAGAAATATCCTAGAATGTTAGGAGAGATTGAGTGACATATGACTAAAAGCAGCAAATGCTGGAAACACTCAGCAGGTCTAGCAACTTCTGTGGAGAGAGAAACAGTTAACTCTAGGAGCCAAATTTGACTCTTCTTCAAAACTGAATAATTTTTCAGTTTGATTGGTCATTGCAATTTGGTTCATTGGATATAGGTGTCACTGCCTAAGTCTGCACTTGTTGCTTATCCCAAATTGATCAGAAGACAGTCAAAAGTCAACCACATTGAGTTATAATCATATGGAATGAGGCTCTTTAGTCAATCATGTTGCTGCAGGTTTGAAATCACATGCCAGCCAGATCAGGTAATGATGGCAGATTTCCAAATGTTAGGAAATCAGATGAACTTTTAACAATAATTGACAGTGGTTATGTGGTCACTGTTAGATGAGCTTTATATTGCAGGTTTTATAGAATTCGTCATTCACCGTTGTACGGTCCTCAGAATATCAGCCTTGGGTTCTGATTTACTAGTCTAGTGACAGTACCACTACACCCCCTGTGATAGGCTTTATGATGTCAAAATGGAAGAAGGAGTTATGAAAACAAAAGGCAAGGACTGGGACAGGGAGGAGGATGGGAGAGATTAAATGACAAAAATGCCATGGAACAAAAGGCAAACGAAATCATAATGGTTTTAGTGAAGAGATAATGCATTTATCAAAGATTGTTTTTAATTGTTTGTGCTCAATCAACTTCTGTTGATTTAATCAATCAACTTAATTGACAAGCTCAATAATCTGTAGGATATTTCAATCAATCCTAAGTCAATTGTTTTCAGTTCCACCCAATAGGATTCTCAGCAACTTTTTAAAATAAGCATAAATATCAGTTGTGATGAAAGGTATGTGGTTTATACATAAATTATCTTTGTTTTAGTTTGTTACCAAACTAATGCATAATTGCATTGGTCTACTTCGTGAAGCAGTTTAATAATTAACTAGGTCTTTCTAGAACCATGATTTAGAACCAGTATGTATCAGAGAGCAGGTGACTGCAAAGGCTCCTGAAGTGTTAATGGAACCTTGTTTGTGATGGTTTATAACAGGAGGGAGAAAATACTAGACGATTAGCTCAGCAGAATCTAAGAAGACCATTTTTGTTTTAGATTTGGTTTCAGGCTTTTGGGCAGTTTGAAAGAGAGGCAGACTGAAATCAGATGCTACTATAATCTATCCCAGGAAAGGAGACTTTTCAGACCAATTAAGGGAATAAATTAACTCTGTTTAAGGGTTAAGATAATGAAAATTTGTAACTAGAACAAAGAACAATTCAGCAGAGGAATAGGCCCTTTAGCACTCCAAACCTTTGCCAACACATTTTGCCCTTCCTTACAAAAACTATCTTCACTTACAGGATCCGTATCCCTCTATTCCCTTCCTATTCATCCAGGTGCTTCTTGAATGTTGCTATTGTGTCTGCTTCCACCATCTCCTCTGGCAACGTGTTCCAGGTACTCGACACTCTTTGTATGAAAAACTTGCCTCATACATCTCCTTTGAACTCCAAACCCTCCCCTCACCCACAACTTGAACCTGTGTCCCCTAGTAATTGACCCCTCCAACCTGGGAAAAAGCCTTCTAGTTTCTGCACTATTGAGATTCTACTGAATATTCAAAGCTGAGAGAGTCTAATTGCTCAGTTGTATGTTTATTCCTCCAAAAAACCCTCACAGTTCACAGGGCAGGTACTGACCAGAAGCAATTAAGCCAAGACAAAGATTGGACAAGGAAGGGGAATTTCCTGTCAGATTTTGATTTAATGTTAAGTGAAAGTGTTGGGGAAATAGTTTGAATTTTGTTTTGCCATAGAATCTTTCAAATGTTTTTTTTCTTGTTTAGACAGCTTGGGTTGTTTTATTTAAATTTTACTTCTTTTGCATAATAAACTTCTGTTTCATTGTTAAAACCAAATCCGTACCGCACCCCAAAACCAGTCCAGCTCGTCCCTGCCTCCCTAACCTGTTCTTCCTACCAACTATCCCCTCCTCCCACCTCAAGCCCCACCCCCATCTCCAAACTACCAGCCTCATCCCGCCCCCTTGACCTGTCCGTCCTCCCTGGACTGACCTATCCCCTCCCTAACTCCCCACCTACACTCACCTTTCTTGGCTCCATCCCCGCCTCTTCGACCTGTTTGTTTCCTCTCCTCTATCCATCTTCTATCCGCCTCCCACTCTCTCCCTATTTATTTCAGAACCCCCTTCCCCTTCCCCTTTTCTGATGAAGGGTCTAGGCCCGAAACGTCAGCCTCTCTGCTCCTATGATACTGCTCGGCCTGCTGTGTTCATCCAGCCCTGCACCTTGTTGTCTCGGATTCTCCAGCATCTGCAGTTCCTACTATCTCCGTAGCCTTGAATGCTTGTTTCAGTGAAAGACGACCTCATTAAATAAAACAAATTTAGAAATGATCTATCAAGCCAGATTTTATTCTGGGAACTAAAACATCAGCTGCGTTCATAACACAGGATTTTGTAACAAAAAGAGGTCTATGGCAGTTAATACCCAACATAATTGTTTAATCCTTCACTCAGCTCTATATGGAATCAAGACAGAAGAGTGGCAATCCTGTGAATGCATTTGGTGTTCCAATAGCCATGTTATTTTTAAGCTGCAGAGTTTCTGCATAGACTATAAATTAAAAAGCATATGGGCTCTCTTAAGCTATGTTCTTGCAAAGGTTAGAACACAGTGAGACCATTTCTTTTTGTATTTAGTAAAGATAAAATTACACCTTCTTTCAGGCAAACCAACCCTCTCCTGATTTCTGAAGTTGCACCAGTGTAATATCCTGCGGTGACATTATAGAGTAAATTGAATGGATTTCAGAAGTACATTTGACATTAATGTAGGTTTGCTCAAGGATAATGGCTGTGAAAATGACTGAGATTGATAACATATACAAGAGATGGAACTTCCATTTATATGGAATTTCTTATCAAGTCCTTAGGATGTCCCAGAGTGCTTTACATTCAATGAATTGCTTTTGAAGCGTAGATGGTCTTATTATGTAGACAGCATTTTCATCTAACAACAGATGCAATAGAAACATACATGAAATAGCATTGAGGCAGCTATGCCTTTCTCTCAGAGTTCTCTCCTTGTGTTAAATTGATCAAAAGAACAGTCTTCTATCGTTTATGGTTAATTTCCTCTTGGTTGGTCATATCAATATGAATGCATTAGTCACTTTTTTCTAATGCAGGTAGTCAATTAAAATGTTACTTGAGCAACATATAACTGCCTTGAAAATAACAATGCATCTTCAGCTTGTGCTTTCAAGTCTGGCTCCATAATTTCTGCTATTTTTAGCACACCTATTAACATATTCATCTAAATTCCTCAACAAAAACAGATATTGCAGGTCTGGCAGCATCTGTGGAGAGAAATCAAAGTTAATGGTTCAGGTCCAGTGACACATCTTCAGAACCGATGGCAGCTAGGAGAAGGATGGTTTTTAGACAGAATGGGGTGAGGGGAGGGGTGAGAGTAAACAATACGTGGGGATAGAGCCCAAAGAGAGAAACACAGTTAGACAGAAAATGGAGTGGTTGAAGGTCAGTCTGAGGGAATGAAAAGCTGTTAATGGTGACTATTA
Organism: Rhincodon typus; assembly: GCF_021869965.1. Taxonomy (NCBI): domain Eukaryota; kingdom Metazoa; phylum Chordata; class Chondrichthyes; order Orectolobiformes; family Rhincodontidae; genus Rhincodon; species Rhincodon typus. The sequence goes on along the minus strand of NC_063367.1, from coordinate 10,738,811 downwards.
GTGGCTAAAAATGGGTTTTGCGTCAGAGCAGACAATGTGATGACAAGGACTAGTGCGTGGGGATTGGGGAAAACATGGGGAAACATGCTCAAGCCTTAAAATTGTTGAACTCGATATTCAGTCCAGAAGGCTGCAGGGTTCCCAAGTAGAAAATGAGGTGCTGTTCTTCCAGCTTGCATTGAGCTTCGCTGGAGCACAGCAGCAAGCCTGAGACAGAGACTTTGGCCAAGAATAACAGTGGTGTGTCGAAGCGGCAGGCAACTGGAAGCTCAGGGTCATTTTTGGAGACAGAACGTAAGTGTTCTGCAAAGCAGTCACCCAGTCTGCGCTTCATTTTCCCAATGTAGAGGAGACCACATTGTGAGAAGCGAATGCAGTAAACTACAATGAGTGAAGCCCAGATAATGCACTGCTTCACCTGGAAGGTGTGTACAGGGCCATGAATAAAGAGGAGGGAAGAAGTAAATGGGCAGATGTTACACCTTCTGTTACACCTAAATCCCTTTCTATGTTGCAGCCATCAATAAGCTCCAACAAACGTTAAAACAATAGGCAGAAATTTATGTAAGTCCACCAACAGTTTCGATAAAATCTGTGCGCTCATGAAATTAACAATCAGTGCTTAATCTATAGGCTTCACATCACATGAGCTCCAGATATTTTCAGCATAAAATTTCCTCTCGATACAGCCCAGACCATGGAAGTTGAAGACCTAGGATTTTATTTATGTTGCTTCCCCACATAGTTGATACACTGTGTTGTTTTTTAAAAATGAAGCAAAATGAAAGCAATAAATGACAATTCACATCAGTTCCAAAGTCACTTGAGTCAAACCTTTTCTCAGCAATCATGCAGACTAAATTACATCAGCTGTTATACATTCTACTTTATATTCATATTCAGTTCTATTATTCAAGGTAATTCAACATTATCTTTCAGCTTGTTTTCAAATTATTTGAAAACTCACAAAATGTTATAATCTGAGAAAGAAAACAGTAAGATTTTTTTTTCTGTAATCTACAGTTCAGCTTCACAATCTGACTGCAATTTCTATTTCTCGATTCCATGTTGATTTTTCCACTGTTTAATTTGTGTTTACAATTCTGTTTTCCTCCCTGAAGCCTCTGATGAAATATATCCTTAAGCCTTCAAAAGGTTCCAATGACTTTTGGGCCCATGTTCAGCTAACTGACTTTACGTGGCTACATCCCTTTAAATTTGGTGCACAGTTCCTATAGAACTATTTCAGTGTGTGTAGCGTTACATCAAGCCTGATGTTTCACTACCGGCTTTCATGTATGAACTATTTGCAGTGTTTTTGTATGAAAAAAAGCTACATTCTTAAGATATGGTTTACCTCAGCATGGTTAATGTTTATTGTCCATTCATTTTTTTCTTGAGAAACAGACCATGTGATAACGAGGCCTTGAGTGTTGGGGTAAAGACATGGGAGAAGGTGCCTCAAGCCCTAAAATTGTTGAACTCGATATTGAGTCCAGAAGCATGCAGAAGCAAGAGGAAAATGAGGTGCTGTTCTTCTAGCTTGTCCTGAGCTTCGTTGGGGCACTGCAGCAAGCCTGAGACAGAGATATTTGTCAGGGAACATGGTGGGGTGTTGAAGTGACAGGGAGCTCTGGGTCTTTTTTGTGGACAGAACATAGGTGTTCTGTGAAGCAGTCACCCAGTCTATGCTTTGTTTCTCCGTTGTAGAGGAGACCACATTGCAAGCAGCGATATTGTGATAACTACATGCAACTACATGTTTCATCAAAAGTCCACAAGTGCAAATATTTAATTGTGTCAGCCTTTTCTTTTATTCAATCTAAACTCATTGGGACTTCAGAAAGCTGAAGAGGCTTGCTGTGTGTGTCTTCAAAACTGTGACATTCCCCAACGGACATTCATTTGCTAGTTAACCCAGGTCTTTTATCTAAGAAGAATCTATGTCTTAGAAAATATAGATGTTATGCTAAATTTACATGTTTTCATTTAGTAACAGGTTAATGGTTCTGCTTGGCAATGCCATGTAATTATAGGATTCTGCTCCAGGAATGAGAAAAGTTGATTGAATTCTTAGCCCTCCATGTGTCAGATATAATCACACTGGCACAGATTCCTCCTGTTCCAAGCATTTTGTCTGAGGGAGGTGTCTGCAAACTCTTTCTGATCATAAACTGTGCTGAGGTTGTACAGGACATTGGTAAGGCCTCATCTGGAGTGTTGTGTCCAGTTCTGTTATAGGAAAGATATTATTAAGCTGGAGAGGATTCAGAAAAGATTTATCAGGATGTTGCCAGGAATGGAGGGTTTGAATTATAGGGAGAGATTAGATAGGCTGGGACCTTTTCCACTGGAGCCTTGGAGGTTGAGCGGTGACCTTTTATAGATGTTTATAAAATCATAAGGGGTATATATAAGATAATCTTATAAACTACTAATTTGTTTCACGCAAGGATGAAATTAAATATTGTGGCTTCGGCTTTTTGATCTTGTGCTTGTCAAACCATTTGATTAATGTAGATAATCCACTGGGTCAATAATGACAATGTTCAGATCAATAAATATTCTGCAAAGTATACATAAGGAAACAGGCCATTTAACCTCACTCGTAAATCGTTATGTTTACACTCTTCATCCCTCTGTATCTAAACCCCACACACAAATCTTTCTGTTCCTTTTCTCATCGTTTATCCAGCTTCCTCCTAATTTCATCAATACTTTCGTGACAGAAGCACACCGTGATTTGGCAATTTGCACATTCTGAACCTCTCAGGGCAAAGAGGCTTTGACTGAAATTCCCTGCTTCATTTACTGGTGACTATCTTATGCTTGTGACCCTTTATTTTGGTCTTTGTCTCACACAGAAACATCTTTTCTATGATAGTAGGAACTGCAGATGCTGGAGAATCTGAGATAACAAGGTGTGGAGCTGAATGAACACAGCAGGCCAAGCAGCATCAGAGGAGCAGGAAGGCTGACGTTTCAGGCCTAGACCCTTCTTCAGAAATGGGGGAGGGGAAGGGGGAAATGAAATAAATAGGGAGAGAGGGGGAGGCGGATAGAAGATGGATAGAGGAGAAGATAGGTGGAGAGGAGACAGACCGGTCAAAGTGGCGGGGATGGAGCCAGTAAAGGTGAGTGTAGATGGGGAGGTAGGGAGGAGATAGGTCAGTCCAGGGAGGACGGACAGGTCAAGGAGGCGGGATGAGGCTAGCAGGCAGGAGATGGGGGTGGGGCTTGAGGTGGGAGGAGGGGATAGGTGTGAGGAAGGATAGGTTAGGGAGGCGGGGACGAGCTGGGCTGGTTTTGGGATGCGGTAGGAGGAGGGCAGATTTTGAAGCTTGTGAAGTCCACACTGATACCATTGGGCTGTAGGGTTCCCAAGCGGAATATGAGTTGCTGCTCCTGCAACCTTCGGGTGGCATCATTGTCGCACTGCAGGAGGCCCAGGATGGACATGTTGTCTGCGGAATGGGAGGGGGAGTTGAAATGGTTCGCGACTGGGAGGTGCAGTTGTTTAGTGCGAACCGAGCGTAGGTGTTCTGCAAAGCGGTCCCCAAGCCTCCGCTTGGTGTCCCTGATGTAGAGGAGGCCACAACGGGAACAGTGGAGGCAGTATACCACATTAGCAGTTGTGCAGGTGAACATCTGCTTGATGTGGAAAGTCTTCTCGGGGCCTGGGATGGGGGTGAGGGGGGAGGTATGGGGGCAGGTGTAGCACTTCCTGCGGTTGCAAGGAAAAGTACCGGGTGAGGTGGGGCTGGAGGGGAGTGTGGAGTGGACGAGGGAGTCATGGAGAGAGTGGTCCCTCCGGAAAGCAGATAAGGGTGGGGAGGGAAAAATGTCTTTGGTGGTGGGGTCGGATTGCAGATGGCGGAAGTGTCGGAGGATGATGCGTTGGATCCAGAGGTTGGTGGGGTGGTACGTGAGGACGAGGGGGATTCTTTTTTGGTTGCTATTGCGGGGACGGGGTGTGAGGGATGAGTTGCGGGAAATGCGGGAGACATGGTCGAGGGCGTTCTCGACCACTGTGGGGGGGATGTTGCGGTCCTTGAAAAACGAGGACATCTGAGATGTACGGGAGTGGAATGCCTCATCCTGGGAGCAGATGCGGCGGAGGCGAAGGAATTGGGAATAGGGGATGGCATTTTTGCAGGAAGGTGGGTGGGAGGAGGTGTATTCTAGGTAGCTGTGGGAGTCGGTGGGCTTGAAATGGATATCGGTTTCTAGGTGGTTACCGGAGATGGAGACAGAGAGGTCCAGGAAGGAGAGAGAGGTATGAGAGATGGACCAGGTGAACTTAAGGTTGGGGTGGAAGGTGTTGGTGAAGTGGATGAACTGTTCGAGCTCCTCGTGGGTGCACGAGGCGGCGCCGATATAGTCATCAATGTAACGGAGGAAGAGGTGGGATTTAGGGTCAGTGTAGGTACGGAAGAGGGATTGTTCCACGTAACTTCCAAAGAGGCAGGCATAGCTTGGGCCCATGCAGGTACCCATGGCTACCCCCTCTGTCTGTAGGAAGTGGGAGGAATTGAAAAAGAAGTTGTCGAGGGTGAGGACGAGTTCGGCTAAGCGGATGAGGGTGTCAGTGGAGGGGGACTGGTCGGGCCTGCGGGACAGGAAGAAGCAGAGGGCCTTTAGGCCATCTGCATGGGGAATGCAGGTGTATAGGGACTGGACATCCATGGTAAAGATGAGGTGTTGGGGACCAGGGAATTGGAAGTTCTGGAGGAGGTGGATGGCGTGGGTGGTGTCACGGACATAGGTAGGGAGTTCCTGGACCAAGGGGGAGAAAATGGAGTCGAGATAGGTGGAGATAAGTTCGGTGGGACAGGAGCAGGCGGAGACACTGGGTCGATCAGGGCAGTCAGGTTTGTGGATTTTAGGACGGAGATAGAAGCGGGTGGTGCGGGGTTGGAGAACGATGAGGCTGGAGGCTGTGGGTGAGAGGTCACCTGAAGTGATGAGGTTGTGGATGGTTTGGGAGATGACGGTTTGGTGCTCGGGGGTGGGGTCATGATCAATGGGGCGGTAGGAGGTGGTGTCGGAGAGTTGGCGTCTGGCCTCGGCGATGTAGAGGTCAGTGCGCCATACTACAACTGCGCCTCCCTTGTCCACGGGTTTTATGGTGAGGTTGGGATTGGAGTGGAGGGAGCGGAGGGCTGCACGTTCTGTGGGGGCGAGGTTGGAGTGGGTGAGAGGGGTGGAGGGTTTGAGGTAATCGATGTCTCGATGGCAGTTGACCTCCCCCACCTCAGTGGTCGAGAACACCCTCGACCATGTCTCACGCATTTCCCGCAACTCATCCCTCACACCCCCTCCCCGCAATAACAACCAAAAAAGAATCCCCCTTGTCCTCACGTACCACCCCACCAACCTCTGGATCCAACGCATCATCCTCCGACACTTCCGCCATCTGCAATCCGACCCCACCACCAAAGACATTTTTCCCTCCCCACCCTTATCTGCTTTCCGGAGGGACCATTCTCTCCGTGACTCCTTTGTCCGCTCCACACCCCTCCAGCCCCACCTCACCCGGCAATTTTCCTTGCAACCGCAGGAAGTGCTACACCTGCCCCTACACCTCCTCCCTCACCCCCATCCCAGGCCCCAAGAAGACTTTCCACATTAAGCAGATGTTCACCTGCACATCTGCTAATGTGGTATACTGCATCCGCTGTTCCCGTTGTAGCCTCCTCTACATTGGGGAAACCAAACGGAGGCTTGGGGACCGCTTTGCAGAACACCCTGGTGGGGTCGGATTGCAGATGGCGGAAATGTCGGAGGATGATGTGTTGGATCCAGAGGTTGGTGGGGTGGTACGTGAGGACGAGGGGGATTCTGTTTTGGTTGTTATTGCACACTAAACAACTGCACCTCCCAGTTGCGAACCATTTCAACTCCCCCTCCCATTCCGCAGACGACATGTCCATCCTGGGCCTCCTGCAGTGCTACAACGATGCTACCCAACGGTTGCAGGAACAGCAACTCATATTCCACTTGGGAACCCTGCAGCCCAATGGTATCAATGTGGATTTCACAAGCTTCAAAATCTGCCCTCCTCCTACCGCATCCCAAAACCAGCCCAGCTCGTCCCCGCCTCCCTAACCTATCCTTCCTCACACCTATCCCCTCCTCCCACCTCAAGCCCCACCCCCATCTCCTACCTGCTAGCCTCATCCCGCCTCCTTGACCTGTCCGTCCTCCCTGGACTGACCTATCTCCTCCCTACCTCCCCATCTACACTCACCTTTACTGGCTCCATCCCCGCCACTTTGACCGGTCTGTCTCCTCTCCAACTATCTTCTCCTCTATCCATCTTCTATCCGCCTCCCCCTCTCTCCCTATTTATTTCATTTCCCCCTTCCCCTCCCCCATTTCTGAAGAAGGGTCTAGGCCTGAAACGTCAGCCTTCCTGCTCCTCTGATGCTGCTTGGCCTGCTATGTTCATCCAGCTCCACACCTTGTTATCTCAGATTCTCCAGCATCTGCAGTTCCTACTATCATAGAAAAGATGTTTCTGTGTGAGACAAAGACCAAAATAAAGGGTCACAAGCATAAGATAGTCACCAGTAAATGAAGCAGGGAATTTCAGTCAAAGCCTCTTTGCCCTGAGAGGTTCAGAATGTGCAAATTGCCAAATCACGGTGTGCTTCTGTCACGAAAGTATTGATGAAATTAGGAGGAAGCTGGATAAACGATGAGAAAAGGAACAGAAAGATTTGTGTGTTGGGTTTAGATACAGAGGGATGAAGAGTGTAAACATAACGATATACGAGTGAGATTAAATGGCCTGTTTCCTTTTGTATATTTTGCAGAATATTTATTGATCTGAACATTGTCATTGTTGACCCGGTGGATTATTTACATTAATCAAGTGGTTTGACAAGCACAAGATCAAAAAGCCGAAGCCACAATATTTAATTTCATCCGTGAAACAAATTAGTACCTTATAAGATTGAATCCATGATACCTCGCCAAAGTACAGGTTATCTTGCAAATTGGCAGGTTTGAGCCAGTGATAATGTCTATGTTGCCAAATCTGAGTGTTCTGGATTTAATGTTACCAGGTTGAAATATCTACACGGTACTGAGGGAGTATAACATTGTCAGAGGCACCACTTTTCAGGTGAGATGTTAAACAGAGACCTGTCCAAATGGTTATAACATAATCCCATGGAAGTAGCCAAAGAAGACAAAAATAGGTGAATTGTCTTGGCTGATGTTTATCCTTCACTGCTCCATCAAAAATACAGTCTCTCATTGCTGTGAGTGAGACCTTGCTGTGTGAAAAACTGAGAGCTCTGTTCCCGCACTTTAGACTGTACTTCATAAACTTACCCATTTTCTTTGAAGTACTTTATCTTGTACATATGCTAGCCATCCTATAAATTCATATATATGTTTCCTTATATATTGTTTTTAAAATGTTTTCATCATATGAATAACCATATTTATTGCTCAATCCTATCTGCCCTGAGCAAAGGTGATCATTTTGATGAAATTGTTGCACTGTTCCCATACCAGGGAATGCTGAGATTTTGACCCAGCAACGCAATGAAGGGTGTGCAATGCATATTAGTGCAAAAATGATGTGGAACTATGAGGAGAATCTGGAAGTGATGGAGTTTCCATGCCCCTGATTCTCCCAATTTCCAGTTAAGTAGATTTCCCTGTCAGGAAGTTGTGGGCTTCTTAACTGTATTGCAGCTGAGATAACATTCTGGGGACCCGGGTTCGAACCTGCTACATCAGATGGTAACATTCAAATTCAATAAAATATCTGAAATGAAGAATCTAATGATGACGATGAATCCATTGTCAATTGTTGGAAAAGCCCATCTGGTTCACTAATGTCCTTTAGGGAAGGAAACTGCCATCCTTACCTCGTCTGGCCTACATGTGACTCCAGATCCACAGCAATGTGGTTGAGTCTGAACTGCTCTCTGGGAAATTAGGGATGGGCAATAAATGCTGGCCTCGCCAGCAATTCCCTCATCCTGTTAGAATGAAAGGACAAGGAGATGCCATCAATAAGCTTGGTGAGTTGCTGCATCCTATAGATCACACAGAGTGCTCAGGTTATGAAAGAGATTGATAATAAGTGCAATTTCCAATTAAGTAGACTTCTCTATCAGGATGTTGTGGGCTTCTTAACCATATTGCAGCTGAAACCACCTCATGGAGGATATTAAGTCAAAATCTTGATGGAAGCCTTGTTGATGGTGGAGATCGCAACAGGATCAGAGGGTGGGTCATTCATTGCAAACTTTCCAGTTTCTGTCCTCTGCTTGTCTGCATATTCTTGACATTGCTTGACCTGTTGAGTGTTTGATGAGTGCGGTTTCTTCATCACAAAGCCCCACCTGATCAAGACTCCCCAACCCCAGGGTAGATATCAGAGAACTCAGAGATGGTGGTGCACCAAGGGAAGGTGGCTCTTGTTGGGACATCTATTCTCAGAGATGGTCTTTGTGTGGTCCTTGTCTGACACAAATGTTGTTCAAAGATGCTGTTTCGACCCTGGCATATGACTGCAGAGGCTGCGTCATAATCAGTTTTGTGCTGATTGGAGTTGAACGCAATAGAACTATGAGTGTACTGCTCCAATTTTTTTAACTATGAGAGCATCGCTGGCTGGACCAACATTTATTGCCCATCCCTAATTGCCCTTGAGAAGGTGGCAGTGAGTGCCTTCTTGAACTGCTGCTGTAGATAAACTCGCAGTGCCATTTAGGGAGGGATTTCCAGGACCCAGCAACACTAAAGGAATCACTAAAGAAATGCCTTAAAATATAATTTTAATCCTAAAATAAAGAAAAGATCACTGATGGCAGCAGCTAAGATGCCAGGCTGCCTTGTAGAACTCTGCGATTTCCAAAAGTTGCGATCTATGACCTTCAGCGATCATGTCAGATATATTTCCACTAGCTGAATGGAAAATTACTCAGAAATGGGTTGTCCACAAACAATCACAGTCAATAAATGGATTTCATCAGTTGGTCGAGTAGGACCTTCATTTTATATGAAGATACTCTGCATTTAAACAACCATTTTTATACTGATCATGGATTCCTTCATATTTATATTAGAGAACTTTGCAATGATCTGAAATTACAGTGCAGTGCAGAATGGGGGTTAATGGGGAGAATCTATGTTACAATGAGATGGACTGGCATCACAGAGGTCAATCTGACTGCGGTAAAATTGAATTTAAAAATTGGGTTGAAATCAAGTAAATTGAAAGTTACCTTTTTTTGAAAGAGGGTACAGAAACGGTTTACTGCGATGTTGCCTCATTTTGGAGGATGTTAATTATGAGGAGAATTCGAACAAACTTGTTTTGTTTTCACTGGAACATTGGAGGCTGAGAGGTGACCAGATAGAATTTTTCAAAAGTATGAGAGGCTTGGACAGAATGGATAGTCAGAGTCTTTTGCCCAGGGTAGAAATGTCGTTACTTGGGACACAGGTTTAAGGTAAAAGTGGGAAAGTTTAAAGGTGATATGAGAGGCAAAAGTTTTTTACGCAGAGGGAGGTAAGTGCCTGGAATGTGCTGCCAGACAAGTTGCAGAAGCAGATACAATAGCAACATTTAAGAGGCATCTTGACAGATGCAGCTACAGGCAGGGAATAGAGGGATATGGGCCATGTTTTTAGGTTAGAAAGACTTCATGTGTCACACAGGCTTCGTGGGAGGAAGGGCCTGTTCCTTGTTCGTTTTTTGCTCAAAGCCCTCTAGATGGATTATTAATGTACTTCAGCGAAAGTAGTGTTATTCTAACCATGCCCAGCCACACATGGAACAGATTTTAATTCTCTGGGGCAGGAGACAGGGAGGACTGTTTAAATCAGAGAATCAGAATCCCTACAGTGTGGAATCAGGCCATTCAGCCCATCAAGCCCACACTTACCCTCAAAAGAGTGTCCCACTCCCCTCCCCTATCCCTGTAACCCAGCATTTCCCATGGCTAACCCATCTAGCCTGCACATCCCTGGACACTAGGGGGCAATTTAGCATGGCCAACCCACCTAACCTGCACATCTTTGGACTGTGGGAGGAAACCGGAGCACCGAACCCATGCAGATACAGGGAGAATGTGCAAACTCCACACAGACAATCGCCCGAGGGTGGAACCAAACCCAGGTCTCTGGCGCTGTGAGGCAGCAGTGCTAACCACTGAGCCACTGTGCTGCCCACACAAATGATCAGAAAGAAACAGGATAGAGGCCCCGTTGCCTTCTCAACTCCCCAAGCTATGTCCAAAATGGGGAGGCTTAAAGCTGATGTTCCGATTGAGGGTCTCACGTGGTTCAGGGTTTAAGGGTTATTTAAGAACCATATCTCACTTGTGCTGGGCCTCTCAGTCTAATACTGCAGCTGTTCAAGAAGGTGGAAGATCCCTTATCTGAGCAGCCAATGCCCAACAGACGACTTTGATGGGCCACCCATTGATTAAGATATTTTACCTCCCTTCCCCAAAATCCCCCAACTCACTTTCCTTAAAAATAACACAACTCCTCTCCCCTCTATGGGTCTACTGAACGAGACGTTATCAGCCTTTACTCCAGGATGAACCTGCAGTATCAGCAGTGGCCATAGCTCCCAATGGCACTGACAATCTGTCAACCTCTGATTGGCCAAAGGTGAGATTATGTATCCTGAGACAATGAGTCCCCAGTGCCAATCGTACAAATGCTTAATTGGCACAAAAAAGCGCGATAGGCACAGATGGAAGTTTTAAATCCCACTGCTACATTTGACTCTCAAAGCTCATTGCTGACAGGGAGTGGGCAATAAATGTGTTCTTGCACAAACCAGCCACATCCTGCTAAACAATTCATACCTTTTCAAGTGTATTTTGTACGTAATGTTTGAAAGAACTTGTGTTCAGAAGAGTTACCACACACCTCTGGGATGGTAGGGATTTGAGCACTAGCTTCCTGGGTCAAACATAGACACTCTACCACTGGGGTGGTGACATGGTGGCTCAGTGGTTGGCATTGCTACCTCACAGCACCAGTGACCTTGGTTCAATCCCAGCCTTGGGTGACTGCATGGAGTTTGCGCATTCTCCCCACGTCGGAGTGGGTTTCCTCTGGGTGCTCTGGTTTCCTCCCACAGTCCAAAGATGTGCAGGTTAGGTTGGTGCAGACTTGATGGGCCGAATGGCCACTTTCCTCACTGTGGAGATCGATGATTCATTATCAATGTGCTTTCACCAGTCTGTAAAGGATATTCTATTCTTGTGTTTTAGATATTTTCAAAGATGTTATTGCACACCTCCAGAGTAGGTGGACTTGAACCCAGGCCTCCTGGTTCAGAGATAAGGACACTACCACTGCAGCACAAGAATCTTTAAAATTAGATTCAAATTTCACCATCTGCCATGGTGGGATTTGAACAGCTGCCCTCAGAACATTAGTCTCTGTATATGGATTACTAGCACAACAATATTACCACTACAATACTTAGGAGGAAGGAGGAACGAGAATTATTCAGTCAATCTAATTTGGGATGTAATGTGAACTAATTTATGTTACTAAGATTATCATAGCATCCCTGCAGTGTGGAAGTAGGCCATTTGGCCCATTGAGTCAACAGCAACCCTCTGAAGAACATCCCACCCAGACCTAGCCTCCTATCTGATCCCTGTAACCCTGCATTTACAATGACCAATCCACCTAATCTACACATCCCTGGACACTATGAGCAATATAGCATGGCCAATCCACCTAACTTGCACATCTTTGGACTGTGGAAGGAAACTGCAGTATCTGGAGGAAACCCACACAGACACAGGGAAAACATGCAAACTCCATACAGACAGTTGCCCAAGGCTGATATTGAACTCAGATCCCTGGTGCTGTGAGGCAGTAATGCTAACCACTGAGCCACTGTGCCATGCCCACAGCTTTTTGAAAACCCAGCAACACAAATGACCATTCATTGAACAAGATTGTTTCTGAATATTTGCGATACAAGTCGAAGACTTTCTCCCATTCACATCTGATCACAATACTTTTTTTTTCATTCTCCAATGATTCAGATAGAAAATATATTTTAAGATTCTTGGAAATGTTATGGTTAATAAAACAATGTTTTCTATTCTTAGCCTATCAGGAATTACTACCTTCAAAACCTTTATGTGTAAAGGTTAATGTCACTATGGTCCCAGAGGACTGCTGTCCCATTGGAGAGAGAGAGAGAGAGAGAACACATAGTGGTGGCTTAACCTGAGGGTAATCACACTTCAGGTGAGGGTGATGGTGAGGGTGAGAAAGACAGTCCCTCATGGTAACCTGAGCCAGGAACTCAACTCATACTGTTGGCATCACTCTGCATTACAAACCAACCATGCAGCTAACTGAGCTATAGAAATAAGAATCGTCTTGCTCGTTTTTTGCAGCAGAAAATTTCTGTTCCATAGTCCAAATTTAAAGCTAAATTCTATCAATACTTCTTTACTTTCCATGATGGGGTTACCAGATGAGGCTTGTTTAGGAATATCATTCTTTTCTGAGTGTATACAAAGGCATCCATACCCTCATGAAATTTGAAAATTTGGCCTTTTTTTATGTTAATAGTTGAAAATTTCAACATCACGAAAGAACCTATTGACTTGTTTTGGAGATAGTAGGAACTGCCGATGCTGGAGAATCTGAGATAACAAGGTCTAGAGCTGATGAACACAGCAGGCCAAGCAGCATCAGAGGAGCAGGAAAGTTGACGTTTTGGGTCGGGACCCTTCTTTTCTGAAGAAGGGTCCTGACCCGAAACGTCAGCTTTCCTGCTCCTCTGATGCTGCTTGGCCTGCTGTGTTCATCCAGCTCTACACCTTGTTATCTATTAATTTGATCTGATTTGATTTGGATTGATTTATTGTCACGTGTACCTAAATACAGTGAAGTTTTGTTTTGCGAGCAGTACAGGCAGATCATAGTAAGTAAGGACCTATAGATCATAGGGTGAAAAAAAACTTGGACAGAGTGAGGCATACAGGTTTCTTATGGCCCTGGGTAGAGGAATTGCCGTACTAGACCATCATGCACCTGGACAGTATACTTTCTATAGTGCATCTGTAAAAGTTGATAAGGGTCCTTATGAACATGCCAAATTTCCTGAGCCACCTGAGGAAGAAGAGGCATTGTTGTGCCTTCTTGACTTTCACATCTACGTGGGAGGTTCAAAACAGGTTGTTGCTTATTGTCACTCTGAGGAACTTGATGCTCTCAACTCTCTCAATCTCCACTCCGTTGACATCACTGGGGGCATGTTCTCCTCTTTTCTTTCTGAAGGCAATGATCAATTCTTTAGTTTTACCAACATTGAGGGAGAGGTTGTTATCTTTGTACCATGTCACCAAGCCCTCCATCTCCTTACTGTATTATGACTCATCATTGTTTGATATCTGTCCTACCATGGTGGTGTCATCAGCAAACTTAGATGGCGTTCATTCAGAATTTGGCTACACAGTCATGGGAATACAGGGAGTACAGTAGGGGGCTGAGGACACATCCCTGGGGGGCTCCAGTGTTGAGTGTAATGATGAAGGAGGTGTTGTTGTCTACCTTCACTGATTGGGGTCTGTGGGTCAGGAAGCTGAGGATCCAGTTACAGAGGGCGGAGCCGAGGCCTAGATCTCGGAGTTTTCAGGTCAGTCTGGAGGGGATAATGGTGTTGAAGGTCGACCTGTAGTCAATGAACAGGAGTCTGACGTAGGTGTCTTTGTTGTCCAGATGTTCCAGGGATGAGTGCAGGGCTAGGGATATGACATCCCCTGTGGATCTGTTACATCAGTAGGCAAACTGTAGGGGATCAAGGCAGGCTGGGAGACTGAAGTTGATGTGGGCCATGACTAGCCTCTCGAAGCACTTCATGATTATTGAGATCAGAGCCACTGGGCGGTAGTCATTAAGGCACATTGCATGTGCTGTCTTAGGTACTGGGAGGATAGTGGTCTTCTTGAAGCAGGTGGGGGCTGCGGTTTGTTGGAGGGAGACATTGAAGATGTCAGTGAATACCTCCACCAGTTGGTCCGCACAGGACCTAAGTGCACGGCCGGGGACTCCATCCAGGTTCATCGCTTTCCTTGGGTTGACTCTCAGGAAGACCAATCTGATGCCCACAGTGTTGAACGGGTGCATTCGGGGTTGTGACACCGCGTCGCTGGCATTCTGTCCAAACCAAGCACAGGTGGGTGTTGCTTCATTTATTGTTCTGTATTCATACTGCAATGTAACCACAGCCTAGCGCTTTCTCATTAACAGTGCAAGTAAGTGCACTTTTTTGAAAAAATCTTTTAATCCTGGCCTCATTTCTGTCATTTTATGAGTTAAGTAGTTTAGTTAGAGTTTGAGAACTAGGCATTGCGTGGTCAAATTTCTAGCAGAGAGTTTGCTAAACAACTGTTATGGCACACATTTAAAATCAATGAACCAATGCTGATGGTAAGATATAAAAACAGCGTTGATGATTTAGGAATACAAAATAATTTTTCTAGGCCTGAGAATCTACAGCTAAGATAACGAGGTGTAGAGATGGATGAACACAGCAAGCCAAGCAGTATCAGAGGAGCAGGAAAGCTGACGTTTTGGGTCTGGACCCTTCTTCAGAAATTCCAGACCCAAAACATTGGCTTTCCTGCTCCTCTGATGCTGCTTGGCCTGCTGTGTTCATTCAGCTCTACACCTTGTTATCTCAGATTCTCTAGCATCTGCAGTTCCGACTATCTCTGAATCTACAGCTAAGTTATCCTTGTAGTGAATAATCAATCTTTCTGATTATATTCGTTACACAATTCATGATATATACACGTAGTCAGCCTGTGTTAACTGAATGGTATTGTTGAGGTAAAACAGTTTGCGGCATTAATTTCTACATCAGTATAGAACCATTCTAAGCAGAAGTGGAACAGCAATGGCCAGGTTCATACTTCTAGATCATAAAGCAGTCCTGGCACTCTGTTACATAGAGTCATAGAGATGTGCATCATGGAAACAGACCCTTCACTCCAACTTGTCCATGCTGACCAGATATCCTAAATTAAGCTAGTCCCATTTGCCAGCATTTGGACCATATCCCTATAAACCCGTTCTATTTATATGCCCATCCAGATGCCTTTTAAATGTTATAATTATACCAGCCTCTACCACTTCCTCTGGCAGCTCATTCCATACCACCCTCTGTGTGAAAAAGTTGCACCTTAGGTCCCTTTAAAATCCTTCCTCTCTCACCTTAAACCTATGCACTCTGTGGAAGAATAGATGAATAGCAAATATTAATAAGGGATAATTAATCACTTTAAGTGGTCAGATACATTGCGTAACTTGGTCATAAAAAAGTTAATATTGAAGTTGTGTGAGTTCCCCTCAATCTGAAGGCATCATACAGTTGGAAAGAAAAAGTCAGCCTCTCATGAGGTCCCAATGGCGACAAACATGGCATACCAGGTTCATGACAGATATAATAATGCCTGACTAATTAATGTTAACTGTACCTACTGCTATAATTGCAATAAACTGCACCTTGCAATGTAAGATAACAAGGTGTAGAGGTGGATGAGCACAGCAGGCCGAGCAGCATCAGAGGAGCAGGAAAGCTGACGTTCCGGGTCTGGACCCTTCTTCAGAAATGGGGGAGGGGAAGGGGGTTCTGAAATAAATAGGGAGAGAGGGGGAGGCGGATGGAAGATGGATAAAGGAGCAGGTAAGTGGAGAGGAGATGGACAGGTCAAGGAGGCAGGGATGTAGCCAGTAAATGTGAGTGTAGGTGGGGAGTTAGGGAGGGGATAGGTCAGTCCAGGGAGGACAGACAGGTCAAGGGGGCGGGATGAGGCTGGTAGGTAGGAGATGGGGGTGGGGCTTGAGGTGGGAGGAGGAGATAGGTGGGAGGAAGGACAGGTTAGGGAGGCGGGGACAAGCTGGGCTGGTTTTGGGATGAGGTTGGGGAGGAGAGATTTTGAAGCTTGTGAAGTCCACATTGATACCATTGGGCTGCAGGGTTCCCAAGCGAAATATGAGATGCTGTTCCTGTAACCTTCAGGTGGCATCATTGTGGCACTGCAGGAGGCCCAGGATGGACATGTCATCTAAGGAATGGGAGGGGTAGTTGAAATGGTTCGCGACTGGGAGGTGCAATTGCTTAGTGCGAACCGAGCGTAGGTGTTCCACAAAGTGGTCCCAGGCCTCCGCTTGGTTTCCCCGATGTAGAGGAGGCCACAACGGGAACAGCGGATGCAATATACCACATTAGCAGATGTGCAGGTGAACATCTGCTTGATGTGGAAGGTCTTCTTGGGGCATGGGATGAGGGTGAGGGGGAAGGTGTCGGGGGAGGTGTAGGGGCAGGTGTAGCACTTCCTGTCTCTTCTTGTTCAGACTCTCTATAGTCTATCATCTACTGCTGCTAAATAGACAGGTCCTTGGACTCAGCAAAGTACTGCTTGTCTACAGTGAATTAGCCTAGCCACAACCCACCAGTGGTTAGTGTCCAGACCTCAATATGCTAAGACATTTAATCATTACAGAAAGTGACATATTTGTGTTAACAATATGGTGTCTGTAAAGCAAATATTTGGTCTGCGTATTTACAAGACATTACAGGATTTCCACTAGGAATCTTGTGAATTTTAAAATTCTTTGCACACCATCGCTGACAAAGCTGGTATTTGCCATCCATCCCTAACTGTTAAAGCTGAGGGATGTGCCAAGCCATTTAAGAACAAACACATTAATGTGGGTCTGAAGTCATGTGGAGTCAGACCAGGAAAAGACAGCACATTTTCTTCCCAAAAGGACATTAGTGAACCAGATGAGTTTTTAAACAAGAACTTACGATAACTTCATGGTCGCTATTATGAAGAACTTTCAACTCCAATTTCATGAATTAATTGGATTTAGATTTCACCAGCTACCATGGTGGGATTTGAACATGTGGCCTTGAAGTATTAGCCCGGGGCTATGGATGACTGGTCCAGTGACATGATTAGAAGGCCACCATCAGACCCTATGAGCTATCCATCCGTCCAATATATTGCTGTCCTCATCAAATTGCTGCTGTCGCTGACTCTCTGACCACCTTAAATTTGTTCCCAGTCTTCTGGTTTCCAGTAACACAAAATCAGCATCGTCAATATTTTCTTGGAATAAGATCTTCCCAGATTCCAGTGGAATAAAGCCTGAGCTAAATTGAGGGATAGATTTGTGTTGGAACTGTTTGCAGAGTTTGGGTTGGAAACAAATTGAGGGTTAGAATTTGGCTAGAGGCCAAGGTTGTGGTGAGCGGCATAGTCTAGCTAGCCTATAACTGAAGACTATTGTTGAACTGGGGGTTAGAGTAGAATGAGGGTTCAACTGGGAATAAGATCAATTTTAGAAATGGGGTGCAGATCAAGGTAAGTTTATCTTGAGACCAGCATGCAACAGTCAAAAAGCTTATTTCTTTTGATGGACCATAAGTCCATAAGGTATAGAAGGAAAAGTAGGCCATTCAGCCAAACAATTCTGCTCCACCATTCAATGAGATCATGGCTGATCCGATAATCCTCACTCCACTTTCTTGCCTTTCCCCCCGTAACGCTTGATTTCCCCTTACTAATTAAGAATCAATCTGTCCGAGGGTAGTGATTCGAATGAGGACCACGTGGCTGTCATTGATTATGAAATCCTTGTGTCGGGTTGTTAGCCAACCAGGGAGCCCTGGCTGACAGATATAAACAGCTCCAGGCAGTAGGCCATGGAAGGGGTCATTTTGGCTGACTGTCCGCCCCTGTTCCGTGGCTACATTTGAGTCCAGGTGCCCTTAAAGAGGGAACATGTAGTGTCGACCAATGCCCTCGTTACCTTTGGAGAGAGGTGGGCACCGTTGGAGGGAGGGGGGGTGTTGGGATGGTTTGGAGTGCCATATTTCCCCCTCCAATTCTATTTCAATTTGAATCCCAACCCTGCCCCTTCTTCCCTTCACTTTTTCTTCTTTATTCATCCATGGGATGAAAGCGTCACTGGCTGGGCAGCATTTATTGCCCATCCCTTATTGCCCATAGGGCAGTTCAGAGTCAACCACATTGCTGTGGATCTGGAGTCACATGTAGGCCAGACTGGGTAAGGATGGCAGTTTCCTTCCCTAAGGGGCATTAGTGAACCAGGTGAGTTTTTCCAACAATAGACAATGGTCGTTATTAGAATCTTAATTCCATATATTTATTGAATTCAAATTCCACCATCTGCCATGGCAGTGTTCGAACCCAGTTCCCCAGAACACCATCTGGGTCTCTGGATTAATAGTCCAGTGATAATACCACTAGGCTATTGCATTGCCCCATAGGTCTTTGCTTGTTACTGGTTCCCTGGTCACATCAGTGGTTTTCCCTGACAATAGAAGATCAAATAAAATTAAGTAGTGTCAAAAAAAAGAGAAAAAAATATATATATAACCAGGAGATTTAGAATCTCTTCAGTTCAGGGCACTGACTCCGAGGTGGATGGCCACAGCTAGTGCACTGTGCACAAAAAATATATATATAAACAGGAGATTCCGGGAGTCTCCTGATTCTGGAAGCTGGCTGGAGAGCCCATGCACTGTGCGCACATAAATAAAGGGTGACTTGGTAACAGGATACCAGCCTCTACGCAGTTATTTCACTGAGCATCTTTATAAATACCTTACACAAAGTTGAATAGTCATAGCAAGGTTGGGAAGATCTGTTGATATGGAACTTCGTACATTTTTTTTTTAACTTTGATACCACTACTCACTTTATTGCTGCCAGGTCTTTTCCTCAATGTTCGCCATTTTGTTGCTGACTTCTGCACTAAGAGTTGGGTATCAGGCCACAGTCAACACCATCAATCTCCGTGACACTATCGTACCTTATCTCGGGAAACAGATGTTCATTAACATTAGCCGGGTTGATCTGTTCAATGTCGGAAAATCTTACATTAACTGTACTAGGCCGAATCCACCCACCACAACTCCGACCCACAACTGAACCTCCACCTGTTCTCCAATTTGCAACTCACATAACAACGGTTGTGACAGATGTGGGGCCATATGATAATCGACGTCTCATTTAATAATAGTCCAGTCAAACTGAAAAAGCATCAAAAAGTCGAGGATAATTGCAATCATGCAAAGATCAAACCTACATTATGTCCTTGCACCATTAGAGGTGAACCCTGCCTGATCTATGAGAAGGGTTCAGATCAAGGTGGTTCCAGTTGGTTATGTTTCTGAGACAGATGGGTAGGATCCAGACAGTCAGGCTGTCTTCAGTCTGCCCTAAGTTTCAATAATATTAGGCGTTTATGCAAAGACAACAGGAACATGACATCCAACGTGGGATTGTTACTCGCACAACCCTTATAGGTTACTGTATTACCTTCCTCTTCAAAGAAATGAAGCCAGATACTTTAAAATTAATTTTTCCACAAGGTTTTTGGCAGCGTTGCTTGCCAAGGTGACCAGTGTTTGACCTTACCTGTCCAGCAACCTCGTTATTGTCATCCTTAAACGGGACACTTGATCCATTCTTATCAAGTAACTGCTTTACGTTTGTCACATGTCCATCTCTCGTCAAACATTTGCAGTTTGATATGCAATAAGATAAACCAAGAATTGAGTTTAAAAGCAGGGAGGTTATGTTGCAGCTGTATAGGGTGCTAGTGAGGCGACAGTTCAAGTACTGTGTACAGTTTTGGTCTCCTTACTTGAGAAAGGATGTACTGGTGCAGCGGAGGTTCACTAGGTTGATTCCAGAGTTGAGAGGATTGGTTTATGAGGAGATACTGAATAGACTGCGATTATATTCATTGGAATTCAGAAAAATGAGGGTGGATCTTATAGAACCAGACAAAATAATGAAAGGAATGGATAAGATAGAAGCAGGGAGGTTGTTTCCACTGGCGGGTGAAACTAGAACAAGAGGGCATAGCCTCAAAATTAAGGAAGCAGATTTAGGACTGAATTGAGGAGGAACTTCTTCACCCAAAGGGTTGTGAATCTGTGAAATTCCCTGCTCAGTGAAGCAGTGGAGGTTTCCTCATTGATTGTTTTTAAAGCTAAGATAGGTAATTTTTTTGAACAGTAAAGGAATTAAGGGTTATGGTGAGAGGGTGGATAAGTGGAGTTGAGGCCATGAAGAGATCAGCCATGATCTTATTGAATGGCGGAGCAGGCTCAAAGGGCCAGATGGCCTACCCCTGCTCCTGGTTCTTATGTTCTTATGCCATCAGTGTAAATTTATTGAATAAAAACCAAAAGAAATGTGGATGCTATAAATCAGGAACAAAAATAAAGTTGCTGGAAAAGCTCAGCAGATCTGGCAGCATCTTCACAGATGCTGCCAGACCTGCTGACCTTCTCCAGCAACTTTGTTTTTGTTCCACCATAAATTATGTCAACAAAAAAAAATTATGTCAATCTATCCTTACTTGACTTCCAATATTCCTACACGCCTACAATTTGATACAGTCCTCCAGTAAGGCTTGTAAGGCATAAAATTACATGGCAAGGATATATAAAAATGGATTTAAAACTTTTTTAAGTACAGTAATAGCTCAGTTTATAGCAAATTAATGATTTGAGAAGCATGCCATTTATGCTGGTGGGTAGTAACAAAAAAATGAGCTATTAAACTGATCTGCTTGAGTGACTGTGTCATAAATCAGCATTTTTCTTATCTGAAAACAGGAGTCATTAATCTGTTGTTTCTGTGTTTATTGTGACCATATACTGTAATATGATAGATTCTCATGAAAATGTCTCGAATAAACATTGGCCATAGGATTTTCCACTCATCAGTTGTTATTTCATGAGAACGTTGCAATCAGGAGTTCTTCAGTGTGAATGTCAGTGAGCATCAGAGACATCAAGTAAACAGCCTCGATCCTGACGCTTGCAAAAATGCAGATGCAAATGAGAATAAAGTCACCTGACATGTTGCACAATGAATTACCTTAGAACCAAGTCATCTTAGGGTCGCAATTTAAAATTCCGATAGAATCAAGAAGCATGTTTGAATGATTATACTCACAAAACATTCACCTAATTTATTGCGTTACTTGAAAGATGGCACCTTTGACAACACAACACTACCTCAATCCTGTTCTGTGGTAGGAAGAAGACAGAAATACCTAATTGATTTATATAATGTCTTTAATTATCTCAGGAATTTTGATAGTGCTTTACAGACAATTAAGTATCTCTGAAGTATTGTAATGTTAAAGGAAAGCAATATCGGATATTGCACGCAGTAAAGTTCCCACAAAAAGCAATGGGACAATGACCAAATTATCTAAGTATTTTAGGGTCAAGTAGTGGAGATTTAGTAATCATGTCCTGGAGTGGAATTATCTTGTTCATATGCTTTTTTCTGATTATACATAGGAGCACTCCAGCTGATGTTTAAATAGTGTGCTAACCGATATTAAAAAAAAGGGTTAATTCTTTCAATCACGTACAAAGGAAACTCATCCCATGACAAATGTACACTTCTCATTAATACCACAATCTGCAATTTCAGATGCTCTGCTCTGAGCCCATAAATGGTAAACGAGGAATCATTTTAACAACAACTTGCATTTATATAGTGTAAAACATCACAAAGCACTTTGCAGAAGCATCACAAAATAAAAATATTGACACTGCACCCTATAGGGCAATAGTAGAGCAGATACAAAATCAGAAATTGCTGGAGAAACTCAGCAGGGCTGGCAGCATCTGTGGAGAGAGAAGTAGAATTAATGTTTTGGGTCAAGTGACAATTCTTCAGCAATTTCTCCTTTGTGTTTCTGATTTCCAGCATCCACAGTTCTTTGGATTTTTTTTTAGTACAGTAGATGATCAAAGGGTTAGACCTTAAGGGGAGTCTTAAAGCTGGAAATGGACAAGGAGACACAGAGAGGTTTGAGGAAAGAATGTCAGCATTTAGGACATTGGAGCTGAAAACACAGCCATCCAATGGTGAAGTGATAAAATCATAGATGTACGAAGGATTAAAACTGGAGGAACACATATATTTCAGAGCATTACAGGCTGAAAGCAGATTGCAGAGATAGTGAGGGTTAGGTTTTTCAGCAGTGTCTACACTTCATTCACGATAAAGCTGTTTGAGACCTTCTGAGATGATTGAAGATACTATATAAATACAGTTCTTTCTCTTCCTTAGACCACAAGGCCATTCCTGGCACAATGATGAACAGCTAAAAAGACAAAGTGCGCACAGACACAAACCATTCATCGTTGTATGGAGCTGGAAGTGTCATCAACCTGCCCATCGGGAATCAACACTAATACAACAGAATGTTCCTAGATCAATGGCCAGGTGTAGATCACTAGGATGACGATCATTTATGCAAAATATAGCATATCCTCATCCAATTGATTTTCACTTTCCTGGCAACATCATATTTTTATCTTAGGAAGTCCCTACTGGCAATGCTTTGTGATCTGAAAAACATGTGGCTAAGTGACTCATCCACCATCTTCAGTGATGATACAGACACTCAACCATAATAAAAATAATTTGCCAATAATATAACATCATAGGAATATGAATGACTCACTTTGGAAGCTTAAATCTATGAGGGGTGTCCTACAATATTGTCCACCATAGATTTCTTTTAAGGATCCTGGTGGTCTGGTATAGGTTGCACAACATTTCATTGCAAATTAAGTTATTAAATGAAGGCCAACACACATTTGTTAAATACAAGCAGCTTTTGACTATTTTGATGAACTAATGGAGGGAGTTGATGAGGATAATATGGTTGATGTTGTGCATGCAGACTTTCAAAATGCATTTGACACAGTATCATGTTATATATTTGTTCATAACGTGGAAGCCCATTGGGTTAAATGATCGGTGATTGCATTGATATTAATTGAGTCCATTGGTCTGAAAGGAAAGTGTATGGCTGAACAGTTGTTTCAATTAGAGTGTGATTAAAGGTTGGGATTAGGGCCTTGTTGTTATTTACTAATGATGTGGAGGTGCTGGTGTTGGACTGAGGTGGAAAAAGTCAGGAGTCACACAACACAAGGTTATAGCCCAACAGGTCTATTTGAAATCACAAGCTTTCAAAGCACTGCTCCTTCGTCAGGTAAAGGCACCTGATGAAGGAGCAGTGCTCCAAAAGCTTGTGATTTCAAATAAACCTGTTGGAGTATAACCTGGTGTTGTGTGACTTCTGAAATTATATATTAATGCTCTAGACATGATTACAAAGTTTGAACATGCAGTGTAACTTGGAAATACTGTAAACAATGAGATTGATATTAACAGACATCAGGAAGATTTGCCAGATCAGTGAAATTGCCAGATACGTGAAAAATATTAATGTAGAGAAGTGTGAAATCATATATTTGGATACAAGGAATAAGGAGCATTGATACAAGCTCAAAGTTCACTCAGTTATATAGAACCTGTTGCAAGAAGGAGCATGCTTTCAAAGGCTTTCATCTTACCCTCATCAGGATAGAATTGCAAGAATGCCAAACCTCTGAGGGAATAACAGTTTATATTACTTGAGAATAGAAGGCTGATTGGTAGGCAAATGGACTCTGATTGTTCATGATATTGGTATGGTAAATGCACCAGGGAACAGATAACATCAAGGTATAGTTTAAATGCAAACCAGGCAAGCCAAACCTGATTGGTTGAAGTGTTGTCATGAGAATTCACCAGGGAGCTGTTTTCCCCGAGCTCAATCAAGCTCCCCCTTGGAGCCAGTATGTGAGGTCTGAGATTTCAGACCTAACCTGCTCATCTTTGTACTATCTGAGAGTAATGGGAATGAAATGTGACTTGCTATGGTGTGTCAGGAGGGATAGTCTTTGCATGAAAGTCACCTTTGTCTCACAGCAATTATATTTAGAGGACTCACTACAGCTGTATTTGAGGTCATGCCATGTTGAAGAGGGACTACTGGGAGCGTGTATATGTCCTATTATCCTGAAAAGCAGCACCATCAGCTGTGAGGTTGTTGACTTGCTCGCTGAGCTGGCTTGTTCTCGTTCAGACATTTCATCACCATGCTAGGTGATATCATCAGAGACTCTATTGATGATGGGCTTCATCAGAGGCTCCACTGATGATGTCACCTAGCATGGTGACGAAACATCTGAACGAGAACAAGCCAGCTCGCCGAGCAACCAATGACCTCATCCGTAACCCGAGCTACAGATCTTTGCCAAAACTTTAAACCATCATCTGTGGCATAGCTTGAAAAGTTGTCAATGGTCTTGGACCCATAGGAAAACAAATTTCGCATGGTCAGTGATTTGTGGTGTTCACCTATCACCAAAGGCCAACATTCTCTGATCAATTACTTAAGGTTGAAAATGTAATTTTCTCCTTTCAGAAAAGAAAATGGGTGTGTTAGATGTTGTGTGTTGAGGGGTTGCTGAGCTCAGTTCGCTGAATGACTGGTTTGTGATGTAGAGTGTTGTCAACAAAATGAGTTCAATTTCTGTACCAGCTGAGGTTACCATGGAGGTTCCACCCTGTCAACCTTGCCTGAGATGTGGTGATACTCGGGTTAAAACTACCCACAGTCATCACTTGATAATGTGAGAGCATAACTATGATACTTTTACTTACTTTCGTTATCTCCCATAAAAACGAGTGGACCAAGTGCATGATATAAAGTATGTAAATCACAAAACACAATTGCAACCTGTCAGTATACAAGACCATATTAATACCAAGGAGGTCTAATACAAAAATATGTACATAAGACCGTATAATACCAAGGAGGGCTAATTCAAAAGCATGGACACAAGATGCTCTGTGGCACAATGGAGACCATGTTGGACTTCTATATGTTACTACTTGCCACTCAGCCAGATTCAAATTTAAGGGGTGGTACAGTGGCTCACTGGTTAGCACTGTTACCTCACAGCGCCAAGGACCTGGGTTCGATTCCACTCTAGGGCAACTGTCGGTGTGGAGTTTGCACAAATGGGTTTCCTCTAGGTGCTCTGGTTTCCTTCCACAGTCACAAAGATTTATGTAAATGATTTGATGTGAACTTAGGAGGTATGGTTAGTAGGTTTCCAGGTGACACTAAAATTGGAGATGTAGTGTACAGCAAAGAAGGTTACCTCAGAGTACAATGGGATCTTGATCAGATGGGCGGATGGGCTGAGGAGTGGCAGTTGGAGTTAAATGTGAGGTGCTGCATTTTGTTCGGCAAATCAAGGCTGGGCTAATACACTTAATGGTAAGGTCCTGGGGAGTGTTGCCAAAAAAATACACCTTGACTTGCAGGTTCATAGTTCCTTGAAAGTGGAGTCACATGTAGATCGCATAGTGAAGAAGGCATTTGGTATGCTTGCCTTTATTGGTCGGTGCACTGAGTATAGGAGTTGGGAGGTCATGTTGTGGTTGTACAGGGCATTGGTGAGGCCACCTTTGGAATACTGTGCTTGAATCTGGTTTACCTGCTATAGGAAAGATGTTGTGAAACGTGAAAGAGTTCAGAAAAGATTTACAAGGATGTTGCCAGGGTTGGAGATTTTGAGCTATAGGGAGAGGGTGAATAGGCTGGGGCTATTTTCCTTGAAGTGTTGAAGGCTGAGGGGTGACCTTATAGAAGTTTATAAATCATAAGGGGCATGGATAGGGTAAATAGACAAGGTCTTTTCCCCATGTTGGGGCAGTCTAAAACTACAGTGTACAGGTTTAAGGTGAGAAGGGAAAGATTTACAAGAGACGTAAGGGGCAACTATTCATGCAGAGGGTGGAATATGTATGGAACGAGCTGCCAGAGGAAGTGGTGGAGGCCGGTACAATGAATAGGAAGGGTTTAGAAGGATATGGGCCAAATACTGGCAAATAGGAGTAGAATTATTTAGGATAACCGATCGGCATGGACGAGTTGGACCGAAGGATCTGTTTCCGTGCTGTACATCTCTATGACTCTATGACTCTATGTGCAGGTTAGGTGGATTGGCCTTGCTAAATGAACACAGTGTCCAGAGATGTGCAGGCTTGGATTAGCCATGGGAAATGCAGGATTATATTGAAAGGGTATGGGATTGTTCTGGGTAGGATGCTCTTCAGAGGGTCGGTGTGGACTTGATGGGCTGAATGGCTTGCTTCCACACTGTAAGTATTCTATGTTCTATCATTGAAGACCATGTCAATATCTAGGAGGGCTAATTCAATATCATGTACACAAGACCACATCAATACTAAGAAGGGCTGGTTTGAAAACACATGTGCCAATCATTGTCGATCACTGTGTGCTCCTTTTAATAATCACAACAAGACCAATTTTGACAGCTTGTTGTACCAAAACCTACCTTTGAGGTTATTGATTGACATTGCCAGGCAATGACTGAACACAGATTAAAGGATCAGCAGCTCGTCAAATGGCTGTAAACAAAAGTGTTCCTTTCCAAACAGTGATTAACAGGCAGGCCTCAAAATACAACAGGGAAACTGATGCAATGTCTCCAAGATATTAATAGTATTTTCCTTCCACTAATGTTTAAGTGTGTACAAAAAACCTCACTGAATATTAGGTTATGATATGATTCTTCATTTTCAATTCTTCTTTCGAAAGCAAGATGGAAAGGAAAGGCAGTTTCGTCCTCTTGCTCTTGAAAATTATGGTAATTTTCCATCAACTGTCTTCACTTGATTTTCCTCCCCTTCAAATATTCCATTCCAGAGTAATTTCTATCTCTTTCTCTGTTGAATTGGAAATGTTTTCCTTCAGGATTTCCAAGCTCTTTCCCTTCCTCACCTTTTATCCTTTGGTATTATTTCGAAGATTTGGAAAATAACATTTTCACCACCATCGCTAGGATAGATTTACTTACTCCATACCTCAAGGAGGAAGCTGTGCTTGAAGAGGCTGCTTGAGTTCTGACAAAGGATCACAGGACTCAAAACTTTAATTCTGTTTGTCTCCCCACAGCTATTTCCAGACCTGCTGGATTTCTCCAATATTTTCTGTTGTTGTTGCTTAAAGAGATCGCCCTACAAACTCTGCAAAGGAAGAAAGAATTTGCAATTCTACAGCTCTTTTGGCAACCTTAGGATATCTCAAAGTGCATTTCAGATGAGCACAGTGCAGTGCTATGGACCAGGCCAAACCTCATCAAAATATATTAAGAAGATAGCCTAGACCCTAACTTTTTCTTGTTTTAAAGGTAAGTGTAAGATGCAACTCAATTGGTCAAGGTGCTCAACATTAAGCAAAACACTTTTTATTTAAATACTATAATTAAAATACAGCAAAAGAAAGAATAAATTGACATAACAACTCTTTTTGCAAACTTAACAGAGTAATTGATTATTTTACTACCAAACAGTAACTGTTCCAATATAGTAACATTCCATAAACATACCCTGGCAAAAGCAAATTCAGAAAACAGATTGTCTCACGTGCAACTCCAACAGCAGGAAGAGAACCTGCGGCTTTTGGCTATAACTGAGAAAGATAAAACTAGCTTCCACTTCTTCAAGACCCCAACAGCAGCTGCTGAAAGCTAAAACTAAATATCCTGGTTCTGTGAGAGCTTGACGACACTGCTTCTATTGTTCCAACTTTAAAATAAAAACCCAAGGCCTCACAAGTTGTTTACTCTACTGCTTGTCACCTCTGCCTTAAAACCTGTCTTCAAAAAAGTCCAAGATAAAATAACTCTTAAAGCCATAGTATCATCACTGTGGTCACTGTAGGAATGCAGAAAATTATAGCAGCCAATTTGCACAGCAAAGTCTTATAATCAGCAAAATGACGATGACCAGTTATCTTTTTATTGATAATGTTGGCTGTGCAATGAATATTAGCAAGGGCACTGGAGGAAATCTTACCTGCTCTTCTACAAAGTGTACCATAGAATTTTTTACACCTGGGAGGGGAGGGGGCCTCTGCTTAGCAACTCATCTAAACAATAGAACACCGAGCAATGGAGATCTCCTTCAGTCTGCACCACAGTGTCAGCCTGGATTTTGTGTTAAGCCACCGATTTTCAGATTAATTAATTGTATCTATTTTATGCACACAGAACGGTTGCCAGCTGGATGGAAAATTGAAAGATCTAACTGCAGCCAGCAAGGTTATAAATGTAAGTCTGAAACAAAAGCAGAAAGTGCTGGAGAATCTCAGCAGGTCTGGCAGCATTTGTGCAGAGAGAGCAGCACTTCAAGTACAATAAGCCACTTTTGATTTTTTTTATTTCAGATCTCCAGCATCCACAATATTTTCGTTTATCTAAGTCTTTCACTTGGCAGGATTGCTGGAGAAACATGAATGATGGCGGCTTTATAAAATACAATACCTCTCTCCTTCAAGTATACAGCAATAAGCATTATTATGAAGAACTTGACTGATGTAAGTTAGATAACAAAAGAAACACAGCCACCATTCCATTTCAGCCTGCTGTTATCTGATACCTGTAGTTAACTGAATAAAAGCAATTGTACTTAATCCAACAAAGCTTGGCATACTGTGTTAGTGCCACTGATACAACAGCTGTACATGTGTTAACTGTAAGCACTAATAAACACAGAATATTGTGTTGATGTGTCGGCAAGAAATCTGCAGATTGTCTGGGTGGCATTTTGCTCAAATAGCGTAAACCAGGACATTATTTTCAGTAGGAAGACTGGACTCTCAGAAACCATTCTTTCCTTTCAAAGTGTCCCGTTGAGTAAGAAGAGAGAGAGAGATGGAAAATGGGCATCTTCTGAGTGATGGCTAGCATCCAGTGGAAGAGAAAGGGAACAAGCTCTTTTGCTTCAAATTTAGCCTTTACTTGAGGTCAGTCAACAACAAAAGAATTTTCAGGTTGCACTGATATGAAGAAAGGAGGCACACCGGCCCAAAAAATACCAGAAAATTTCTCAAAATTCCTTTCCTGATGCTAGCCATTTTCCAGGATCCATGTGGTGGAAGAATTCGTAATTATATAATGCCTTTTATGATCCTTGGATATCTCACGGTGCTGTTCAGCTGAGCATAGTGTAGTCACTGTTGCAATGCAGGAAAATACAGTGGTCAATTTGCAAACAGCAAAGTCCTATAATCAACAAAGTGATGATGAGTGGTTATCCTTTGTTTGGCTAATGTTAGTTGTGCAATGAATACTAGGAAGGACCCTGGAGAAAATGACAGGATCCATGTGGAGGACAGACACTTAGGCTCGTTAATCACCCAATAACAAGGATCTCAAAGGGAGGGGTAGGGGGTTTGGAGTTTTCCAGTCAGCATCTGTAGTGTTGAATTGTTCTATGTTTGATTATGTGAGTCTGCTTACTACTGATGCTCACTGTGGTTGATTGATTAAGTCTGGATGTGGACTTGGGAAAATGGAGTTACAGTTATACAAAAAGCTAGAAGCAAGAGATGAAGCATGGAATAGACAGAGGATAAAGCTGTGAGGAAGATCCGTTATACAGGTGAAAATGTGTGTCATCTCTGAATAGATCCAATGTATAAAATTATGCAACAGTTTCCAATTTCTCAAAGCAACAGAGGACTAGTTGACTGCCCATAGGCAGATACCCAGTGCCAGGTTGGTATGGACGCTGTTGGGAGGGGGGAGAAGGGGCAACATTTCAGAAAGGTTTAGAGCCCCTACCTACCTGTCTGAGTGTGGGTGTAGCCAAGGGCATCCCCATCCCTTTATCCCACACCACCCCAATTCCCACTAGAGTGTCTAGATTCTTTTATTCCTTTTCTAATTCTTTTTCAAAGGTTAGTGAAGAGAGGAGCCCCCACCTCTTGCTGTTGAAGCCCCCTCTCTAATACTGACACTTTACTATAATCTCTTGCCCCTCCAACTTTAAGAGCCAGTCTGCCACCTCCATTTAAACAAGGAACCTGTTTTTCCATACCCATGGATGTCTCCCTGAAATTTCAGTCATTGCTACCACCGACCCCACTCCCCACCCCTCCCCCCACTCAGCCCCCCCGCCAGATGTTAGTTCAGAACCTGGAAAAAGCTCCTGTTCCTGTACCCCACCCCCACCCCCTCCTCCACCCCCAACAAAAGGAACTCCATTTGTAAGTCAGATGCTCCTAAATCAATGACTCTGTAATTATGCACATACAGGCCTCAATAGATTCCAGGTCAGGACACTTGATCATTGGTCATCCCAATCTTATTTTTATTCATTTGCAGGCTGTGGGCATTGCTGGCTGGACAGCAATTATTGCCCATCCCTAGTTGCTCTTGAAGAGGCTTTGTAGAGGTTGGTACAATGGTTTGCCAGGCCATTTAAGAGGGCATTTGAAAGTCAACCACATTGTGTGGGTCTGGAGTCACGTGTAGGCCAGACCAGGTGACGATAGCAGATTTCCTTCGCTGAAGCACATTAGTGAGCCATGTGGCTCCACACTCCACTAATGGGCTTTTCCAACAAACGACAATCATTTCATGGTCATCAGTAGATTCTTAATTCCAGATATTTTATATTGAATTCAAATTCCACCATTTGCAATGGTGGGATTCAAAACCAGGTCCCTGGAACATCAGCTGAATTACTGGATTAATATCTAGTGATAATACCACTCGGCCATTGCCTCCTTTGCCCCAGGACTTAATTTTGCCAGAAGTGGGAAGACAGTAGGATCTTCAGATAACAAGGTGTAGAGCTGGATGAACACAGCAGGCCAAGCAGCATCAGAGGAACAGGAAGGCTGACGTTTCGGGCCTAGACCCTTCTTCTTCATTTGCCTCTGTCCCATCTGTCCAAACATCTTCCCCAGCCTCTGAATCCCCCAAGAGATGTCACAAAATTCTGAACCCTTAGACCATCATCATTGGTCTCCACCTTTTCTACGTTCTGGTGTGGTGCTATGATTCCAACTATGTTACAATTTATTGGATTTTTTTTGTGGATCAGGACAAATTCAAAACCAGTTAATCGAACAAAGTATGATTGTATGAAATAATGGATGGTGATTACTGTGCCATAATCCAGTCAATGAGCTTGTCTTGTTTAAGAAACCGTGAGCTCAAAGCCTGACTGGTTTATGTCAGATAATCCCTGGAATGTTGAAGCACAAAAAGCAAGATGTATTGTGTATGAAATATTGGATCTTTTAGTTCATAGTATTAGATGTTGTTGTTGCTGCTTAGAAACTGTGTAAAAAATGAAGCAATAGATGAAATTCTCAGCAATTGCCAGTGGCAATATTTTAACTTGTGAGTAAATCTATTAAAAAGTGCCTCGTTCCAGGCAAAAATCATCAGCGTTTTTG
Organism: Rhincodon typus; assembly: GCF_021869965.1. NCBI lineage: Eukaryota > Metazoa > Chordata > Chondrichthyes > Orectolobiformes > Rhincodontidae > Rhincodon > Rhincodon typus. The sequence continues at coordinate 10,707,590 of NC_063367.1, read as the reverse complement.
TTCTTGGCATTTAGAAAATTGTGGCCATCGTTTTTGATATTCACATAATGCCTCTGTAATCACACCCATATACCACTCATGCCCATTTTCAAACCATCCATCTTAAAAACAATCATTTGGTGGTATAGAACCTGAGTATCGTTAAAAAGAGAGAGAAAGACACACACGTTAGGCTAAATTGCCAGAAATGGACCATGTGTTATTTTTGTTGAGTTTCACAGAGGGTTTCTCCCTGTGAATCCCAGCCGGTTTTCACATGCCATCCTTCCAAACCAACCTCATTAACCAAGTACCATGCAACAATGTTAATCCTCTCGTCCAATGCTAGTCTGATTCTCTCACTCGCCGTAAACAGTCGGCACTGCCCAGACATCGTGGGATTCCTGGTGCCATTTGTAACTTGTGTTCTCAGTTAAGTCCGGAGCTGCCCTGCCTAGTTTGTGACATTTGCCCCAGACGCGACAGGAGAGGGGAAGTCAGTGCCCAGCTTTGTAGACAGGGACCTGGAGGCCTGGTTTGGACATTCACCACCTTCACAGGACCAGCAGGAGTCTACACTGGGCACTACCCCCCATTTGATTTTGGGAGATGGTCGTTTTGTTGATGTGCACGCAGTATGTCTGCGGGTAGGCAGCTGGCACATGCTGTGGGTGTGACGTTGAGTTAGAGCAGTGTCGTGCAGCAAGTTGGCCACCCTCTCAGACTGATGAATGTTGATGAGCTGCCTGGCATTGTGTCTGCGCTGAACGCTAAATCAAGGCAGAAGTGCTGTGAGCTTTTAAGCCTTGAGGTGGAAAACTGCAAATTGGCAAGGCTGTGAGCATCCAGGTGGGTACAAAGTGAGTGGATATTAAGAGGGGGAGTGAGCAGTCCTGAAGTGCTCTGACATCTAGTCCATGTACTGGGAGTATGGCACTGCCCCTGAACAGGATTCTGGCCTTTAGGAGGCCAACGGTAGTAGATATGTAGGAGTGCCCACCTGCAAGTTTCCCTCCAAAGCATACCACATCCTGACTTGGAAATATATCATTGTTCCTTCAGTGCCACTGGGTCAAAATCCCGGAACTCCCTCCCATTAAGCACCATATGTGTACCAATACATGGGCCTTCTCAAGGGTAATTAGCAATGGACAGAAAATGTTCACGGCCCATAGGTAATTTTAAAAAGTAAAGAGAAGGTGCAGATGATAGCTTTGGGAGCTGGCTGCACTAAAATGAGACTTCTTGTTTGCCAGCAATGAGGTAACAACCTTTTCTATTCTTTCCCCATCTTCCAGATCCTAATTGAAGAGGAGAAACTCATCAGCCACGATCGAATGGTGGAACAGACTCAATGGACCGAATAGCCTAATTCTGCTCCTATATCTTATCATCTATTATGGTCTTAGCAGAGAAACGGATCTCAAGGCAAACCCACAGAAAATAAGAAGCTTCAGTCATTTTGCTTTATCCATTGGATTCTGGCAATTTAGCCTAATGTTTCTCTCTCTCTCTTTTTTTTATCAATACTCAGGTTCTACACCACCAAATGCTGGCCCAGCCAGCATTTATTGCACATCTCTAATTGCCCTGAGGGCAGTTGAGAGTCAACAATGTTGCTCTGGTTCTTGAGTCACTTGTAGGCTGGATCAGGTAAGGATGGCAGTTTCTGTCCCTAAAGGACATTAGTGAACAAGATGGGTTCTTCCTGACAATTGACACATGGTAATCGTTAGACTTTTAATTCCAGGTATGTACTGAATTCAAATTCCACAAACTGCCATGGCCAGATTCAAACCCAAGCCCCCAGAACATTACGTGAGTCTCCGAATTAACAGTCTAGAGATAATACCACTACACCATTGCCTTCTCAGATGGGTTCAAGTATAACCTTTTGCCTCAGCAATGACCAAAATCTCAAGGAAACAATCTCAAAGACAAAGCCAGTCATCCTCTATTGATGTCTATTGACCCTGATAATCCGACTTTACTAGAATAGACTAGAGAGTAGCCAGGGAATACTTTCCTACTGAATCTTAGGGGAAATACCCAGGATTACCGCTTTGTGTCAGTTTCACACCATTTCTCCTCACTGACAGTAATTAGTTGCTAATGAAAGCAGGGAAGCATTTATTTAGAACAGTTCACAATGGATGTAATTGGGCAGAAAGTAGATCAGACTCCTGCTGCACTCTGCTTGCATCTTTTTGGCCTTAGAGGTACTTGCAAGTTAAACACACCTCCATCATAACATCTGCTACAATTCCCTGCAGAGGATCCATAAATCAAATTTACCAAACAATTCTAATTTGAAGAAATTACCAGGCAAGGTTTCACTTTATCTAACTTTCACTTCAATGCAAATCATATACAATATAATTAAAAGGAAAATCACAGTCAGTTTGAACTATACATGACACATAACAAAGACAATACAACAACAAAGATATCTCACAGAGTTACTGGACAATCCATTCCCTCTGTCTAATTTCAGTCATTTGGTTATTCCAAGCTCGAATCTTCCTCAAGACAAATTTTCATCCCTTTCCTTCAAAGGTTTAGCCATTTTTTTTATTCACTCATGGGACATTAGCATTGCTGGCTGGGCCACCATTTAGTTCCTGTTCCATTTAGTGCCTGCTCCTACTTGCTCTTCAGAAGGTGATGGTGAGCTGTCTTCTTGAACCACTACTGTTCATTTGGTGTAGGGACACCCATATACTGTCAGGGAGAGAATTCCAGAAATTAGTCCAGACCCTCAACAATACCACAGCAAACAGAGTGTCTCCTTCAGCAAAATAACACATATTTCCAGGGCCATCACAACACTCAGCTGCCATTAGTCATGACAGTATGGATCTATCAGATCGATGATGACCACATACAGTTCCCCCACCCACCAGCTAATGATTCAGCACTCCTCCGTATTGAACATCTTTTAGAGGGAGCACTGAAGGAGCCAATGTACTCTGGGAGGCTGGTGGGGAACTTTCAATGTCGATCAGCAAGAGTGGCTTGGCAACACCAATATTGTCCGAGCTGCTGAACTAGAATCTTTGGCAAGTGGTGAGGAAGCCAACAGTGGAAAACATAATTGACCTCATCCTCACCAACTTGTCTGTCCAACTCATCTGTCCATGACCATATCAGTAGGAGTGACCACTGCACAGTCTTTGAGGACACCAAGTCCCATTTTCACTTTAAGAACACCTTATTGCTACCATGATGAATAGGATAGTATTTGAACAGATTAAGCAACCCGAGACTGGGCAACATGAGGCACTGTGGACCAGCAGCAGAATTGTACTGAACATACAATCTGCAACCTCATGACCTGGCATATCCCTACTGAAGCATTACCATCAAGACAGGGGATTAAACTTGGTTCACCGTGGAGGCCATGCCAGGGGAGCACCAGATATAAATCAAAATGCAACATCAACCTGGTGAAGCTACCAAACAGGAGCACTTGCATGCCAAACAGCATGAGCAACAAATGATAGGCAGAGCTCATCGATTCTTCAACCATCAGCTCAGATTGTGAATGGTGGTGGACAATTCAACAGTCCATCACTCAAACCAGCTTTCCATCCATTGACGCTATCTGTACTTCCCACTGTTTCGGGAAAGCAACTAACATAATCAAAGACCCCTCACACCCTAGTTATACTCTCTTCCATCCTCTTTGTCAGACAGAGGATATAAAAGTTTGAATACACGTACAAATAGGTTCAAGAACAGGTTCTTCCCCGCTGTTATCATAATTTTTGAATGGACCTCTCAATTGTTAATGTTGACCTCTCTCTGTCTCTCTGCCCCTTCTCTGCAGCTGTAACACTGTATCCTGCACTCTTGCATGGTATGATCTGCCTGTATAGCACGCAAAACACTTTCCACTGTATCTCTGTACATGTGACAACAATAAATCAAACTCAACCTCATCAAGGAGGAGGTTCCACAAATATGTCCATCCTCAATGATGGGGAAGTCCAGCATATCAGTACAAAGGATAAGGCTGAAGTATTTGCAATATTCCTCAGCTGGAAGTGCCAAGTGAATAATTCGTGTTGGCCTCCTCCATAGGTTCCCAGCATCAAAGATCTCAGCTTTCATCCAATTCGATTCACTCCATGTGATATCAAGTAACGGTGACTGAAAATACCATGGGACTGACCATATTCATACTTAAGACCGTGTTCAAACCAGCTGGAACCCCAGCCAAGCTATTCCATTACAGTTACATCATTGGCATCTATTCAACAATGTGGGACAATACCCAGGAATTTCCTGTACACAAAAATTAGGACAAATCCAACACATCCAATCACCACCCCACCAGTGTTCTCTTCATCATCAGTAAAGTAATGGAAAGGATCATCAATGATGCTATCAGGAGCAAGTCTAAGGTTAGGAATCCTGCAGTGATTAACTCACCTCCTAAGTCCTGTAATGCACAAGTCAGGAGTTTGGTGGAATACTTCCCAATTGCCTAGACCAGTGCAGTTCCAACAACACTCAAGAAGGTCAACACCTTCTAACAGACTTCTGAATTTCAAATCTAATGTCGATCTTGCTTTTTGGACACCTTCTTCACAGCTGTAACTTTGCATTCCTCAATATGTTCGATCACCCTCTGATCTTTATGTCTTTATCTATTATGATCTGCCTGCACTGCACACAAAACAAAACTTTTCATTGTACTTAGGTGACAATAATAAATCAAACCAAATCAAACTTTCCAGGACAAAGCAGTCAAATTGATTGCCATCCCATCCACAAACATTCACTCCCTGACACTCAGTCGCAGTAGTGTATACCACAAGATAAACTGCAGAAATTCATCACGGCTCCTTAGGCAGCACCTACCAAACACATGAACACTACCTGCAAGTTTCTGTCAAATCCACACTCCTTTCTGGCATGGAACTATTTCACTGTTCCTACAGTGTCATTGAATTAAATAACTCACTGGAGACGGAAGCTCCACAGATATCCCTATCCTCAATTATTATGGGGAGGGAGTTTTGCATATTGGTCTAAAAGATAAGGCTGCAACAATCTTCAGCTGGAAGTGCCGAGTGAGTAATCATAGAGTCATAGTCATACAGCATGGAAACAGACCCTTTGGTCCAACTAGTACACACCGAATACATTCCCAAACCACTTGCCTGCATTTGGCCCATAACGCTACAAACCTTTCCTATTCATGTACTTATCTAAATGTTGTAACTGTCCTCTCAGATTAATTGAGTGGTGAACTGAATATCAAGTTCCTTTATCTCCCTCTACACCACAAGGACTGTAGCAGTTCAAGAAGGCAGCTCAGCATCTTATTCTCAAGGGTGACTAGGGATGGCCATTAATGCACCAGAAATACCCACATCCTTTCAATGAATGAAAATAAAATTGTTTTATTTATTCATTTAGACCAGTCTAATTGAATGCTCATAAAATTGCATATACTCAATTCACAAAACACACAGCGCAATTTAGCACATTTTCCCCTCACAGATTAAAGGGCCAGGTTTAGTCCTGAGGAAGGTGTATAATTCTATCACATTCAACAATACAGGAAAGTTGCCCTCTAAAGCACCAGAGAAGAGGGGCGGGTTTGAAGCTGGCAGGCTGGCATGGTGGCTCAGTGGTTAGCACTGCTGCCTCACAGCGCCAGGTGGGTTCGATTCCACCCTCAGGTTACTGTCTGTGTGGAGTTTGCACATTCTCCTCTGTGTCTGCGTGGGTTTCCTCCAGTTTCCTCTCACAATCCAAAGATGTGTGGGTTAGGTGGATTGGCCATGCTAAATTGCCTGTAGTGTTCAGGGACGTGTAGATTAGGGGGATGGGTCTGGGTGGGATGCTCTGAGGGTCGGTGTGGGCTGGTAGGGCTGAAGGGCTTGTTTCCCCACTTTAGGGATTCTATGATCTATTCTAAGAGTTTGGCAACATAAAGTGAAGCAACTGAACTCTGGTGTTCTTCAGGTGTAATGTCAACCTATTGCAGAGGACATGGTTGACTTGAACCACGCTTGCAAGTTTTTGTTGTAGAGTAAAAGTGTCTTGTTGTCCTTTAGAAGAACCAGAGTCAGGCAAAAAGTGTCAAAACATTTCATCTTCATCAACACAATTTGCAAGGTGTGAATGAGGTGCTTTTTCTTTTGCCGATGTTGTCTTGCATCGTTTTTAATGAAAGGCTGAAATAAGACAGGCATAAATACCAATGATGTGATGAATGATTCATACTTAAATCAAACAGCCTGTATCTGCTGAAAATCTGATGAGGCCACATAATCAGCAATTTGTGAAGGCAGTGTTTTTATTGCAGTTTAGCTCCTAAATTTCCAGTGAGTCCATCTTGACACCTTGTCAAGATGATCATATGTCATGTTCAAAATGTACACCTTTTGTGGAAACTGTGAAATATTGCATTGACCTGTTAGAAATGTTCAAGGTACTTGATACAAGCAGAAATCACTCTCTTTTAAAAATTCATGGGTTTCACCTGCTAGGCCAGCTTTTATTGCCCATCACAAATAATTAATATAGCAAGTAGTTAAGGTTAGAAGGGAAAGAGGTGACGGTTTATTGCTTCATGTATGTCTTGATATATAATGGGGGACTCAAAAGGGCTCTTGTAGCACAGCGGGAATGTCCCTAACCCTGAGCTAGGAGATCTGGGTTCAAGTCCCACCTGCTCCAGAGATGTGTAGGTGCCCTGGGGAGGTGATGGCCTAATGGAATTATTGCTGGGCTGTTATTCCAGAGACCCATGTAATGTTCTGGACACCTGGGTTCAAATCCTGCCATAGCAGGTGATGAAATTTGAATCCAATAAGAAGCTGGAATTAAGAGTCTAATGATGACTGTGAATCCATTGCTGATTGTTGGGGAAAAACTAATTTGGTTCACTAATGCCCTTTAGGGAAGGAAACTGCCATCCTTACCTGGTCTGGCCTATTTGTGACTCCAAACCCACAGTGATGTGGTTGATTCTCAACTGCTCTCTGGGCGATTAAGGATGGGCAACAAATGCTGGCCTACCCTGCAATGTCTTCATCCCATGAATTAATTTTAAAAAACTCTGAACTGTTTTATTAGAAAATATAAAAGGGGAACAGCTGGGACTTGGGTAGAGAGCTGGACTGGTATCATCAATAAGCTCTCTACACAAACAACATTTATGGGTGGAATCTTCCAAGCCTCACAACGATGAGGCAGCTGGATAAACGTGCTGAGACCAGCAGAAGTGAATGCCTGAACATTGAGGAAATGTAAAGACTGATTCTACAATTAGGTTTTGAACAACGAGATGAGAATCTCACTAGTGAGTGGCAAGAGATGTCTATCTGCATGCACTTGCAAGTTGTTAGTACCTCATTGATTTTTAATCTCCCACCCACAAAAGAGAAACTAGACCTTGCAAATTCCCAACATGAGAATCAGAGTGGGTACCTGGCATCCGCTTGCCCCTTTGGACCTCTATCTTGGACTGTAGACACCACAGCTCAGGGCACACTCCATTGGCATAGATTTTCTACAAAACCCCCACCTCCTTCCACAGAGGTTGGCATTGGACATGTCCCAACATCAACCCATAATGGTGGCAAATCTCTGGCCTACTTACAGTACAGTTCTCCGCTTCAATGTTGCACTGTGAGGCACACCAGCATCTTTCATTATAATTTTGCTGCCAAGCCACTCTGCATGCAAGGATAGGAACCCATCTCCTGGATTGGAATAGGGTGTGTCTCCAAGCTCCTTGCTTGCTGACTCATTTTGCGCCTACTTGGATGCCCACAATATCTCTGCCTTGCCTTTTCTTTCAGTATGTTTCTCCCCATTCAGAAACTAAAGGCTCAAAATAATTCTGTCTTGCTTTGCATTTTAGCACAGACAGAATGTCAGGTAGTGCATCGTGGCTGTCAGCAAGGATCACACAATGAACTCGACACGTTGCTGTGTGGTACCATGCTACATGTGCTTCAACCAAAAGGCCATGTCTCAAGTCTAAGAAGAGAAGCCCTCAGTCAAGTCAACAGAGGCACCCATTCTGTCAGGGGGCCCTAGGCCCAGTAAGTCAAGGGCATTGTCTGATATTATTTCAGGGACTTGGATATGTTCAGTCAGCTGCTTGGGTGCTCTGGGTCATGTTGATACAGTCTGGAGGGTGGACCACAGATAGTCCTGTAGATCTAGTGCGACCAGTAATTCAGTCAGGGTTCTGGTCACTCAGCAGTCGGGGCTGTCCTTCCAAGTCATTCAGTCGGGTGGACCATCGTAAGTCCTAGGGGAATGGGGTCAACTCAGTAAAATTCAAGGGCCATCTCTTGGGGCTACAGCTGTGGCAGGGAGGTTGGGGAAGTCTGTTATGATGATTAGAGGCAGGATGTTAGGTTGCAGAGGGAACAATAATTGAGAATGGAGGGATCTCACCATATAAGGAAGGAAGGAGATGATACCTGAAATAATTCATTGTTACTCCTTCATCATCTTTCTAATTTAATGCTTATTTCAGTGGAACTAAATCATAATTTATTCAGCACTGGATATATACCATCAAACACTAATTTTTCTCTTTCTGTTTTTATTGATTCCCCTTCCCACAGGGGTTCCCGACTTATGAGCGGCTGACTTACAAATGCGAACCCATCCAGGGTGTAATCGTAAAGATCTGACATACAAACGTTTCCCACACTTACAAACGGCTATTTTATACAGTTCTGCATTGTGTTCTGACTTCTGTACAAATTGAATTCCAAATGGATTCAAGAATGGAACCCATTTGCAACCCAGAGATTGTCTGTACTCTGCTTTACAAAAGCAAAAGCAAAGTACATTAATCTAAACTACATAGCTAAACCACTTTCAAATTTACCTTTAATTATAGATCACACTTTTCACAGGCAAGATTATTTCCTTCATTATAACATTCAAAGCACTAGGGAAAAATGCATAGAACTATAAAAGAACACTACAGAATGGTTAGAAGCAGATCATTTATAGTAACTGAGGGGTCTGTATTGGCAGGCCACAGATACAAGATGAGTGTCAGTGAGTTAAGACAAAGAGGAATTTCTTCACGTCAATGAATTGTGAGGATGTGGAATTCATTTTTTTTCAGGTAATGGATTGAAGCAGAGACTGACAACATTCAAAAGAAGGCTGGAGAATCTGGTATAACAAGGTGTAGAGCTGGATGAACACAGCAGGCCAGGCAGCATCAGAGGAGCAGGAAAGCTGACATTTTGGGTCTGGACCCTTCTTCAGAAATGGAGAATCTGATAGTGTTTTCCTTAGAACAGAGAAAGTTGATAGAAAGTTGCTAAGAAATTTGATAGAAGTGCGATAGAAATTCCAGCAGAGGAGCAGACAAACAAAGGATTTCTCAACCCAGTGCAAATAATAGGGGTCATTCCACGCAAATACTATAAATTCTTTCCTTTGTTTAGCCTTCAATTTTCCTGCAGTGGAATAAAGAATCTCTGCTTTGTGATCTTTAAACACATGGCTGTCCATGATTAGAGAGTGAAGGTGATTGGCAAAGAACCCAGGGTGATATGAGACAAATCTTGTCTTTATATCATAAGTGGTTACAATCCAGGATATACTGCCTAAATCAATGGCAGGGTTGGAAGGGTGGTGGTGTACATGGGAGATTGGTGGATGCAGATTCAATATAAGAGGGGGATTAGGTGAATCTTTGAACAGAAGAAAAAATGTTGTGCTATAAGGGAGTGAAACCAGTTAGATTGATTTGGCAAAGACCTGGGACCAAATGGCCTTCTTCTGTGGGTGTTTTATGTCTCTCTGCTTGAGTAAAGGATAACACGGGTTGGTGCTTTTATTTCTTTGCCCTGACCTGTCCGTATTAATGATATGTATCTAAGTGGGGGTGGGGCTGGAAATGGAGTTTAGAAGAATGAGAGGTGATCTCATTGAAATATGTAGGATTCTTAAGGCATTTGACAGAGTAAATGCTGACAGAATATTTTCCCTGATGGGTGAGTCTAGGACCAGACAGCGTAAAAGGTGAGCGAATATAAGACTGAGATGAAGAATTTCTTGTGAGTCTTTGGAACTCGTTGCCAGAGAGAACATCAGGGACAGAGTCCTTTTGTATATTTAAGGCTGAGATGGATTGTAGATCAATACTGAAATTAAAGTTTATGGAGAAAGGACAAGAAAGTGAATGAGAAATGTTGGGTCAGCCATGATCCAATTGAATGGCAGAACAGGTTTGAGGGGCTGGAAAGGTCTATTTCTTATGGCTACTGGATTATTATCAAAAGGCCCAGTCTATATATCTGAGGACATGGGTTTGAATGGCAGTTGGTAGAATTTAAACAAAGTTTCTAAAATCTGGAAAAAAAAAATCAGTTTCAATAATAGGAATCAGGAAGTTATCATTGATTTTTGCATAAACCTCTTGAGTTCACTAATAACCGTTTTTCAAAGGAATTTGCAAGAAAATCTGTCTTTTTTACCTGGTCTGGCCTAACTGTGACTCCAGACCCACAACAATATAGTTGACTGTTTTCTGGCCTCTGAAATGGTCCTGGCAATCCATTCCATTCAAAAGCAATTGCAGATCGACAGCAAATGCAAGCCTTTCATTAATGACTAAAGGAAAAAGAAATTTTGCTCCATTAAAGTGAAAGGGTCTTCTTGTCAAAATTCTGACTAAAGGGATGTTCTTGAGTTACTGCCTGGTAACTCCTGATTCAAAACAGACCCCGTAGACTTGACTAAGGATATGTTTCTTCCCCAGTTGACTCACTATTGCCGACATTATTCACTGGCTTGGGACCATTCAACCCATTAACTATTTTTTTCTCCACAAATGCAGCCTGACCTATTCAGTTACTTTAGGACTCCCACTTTTTAAATACTGTTTGCATTGTTTTAAGCACTTTTTCAACTCATAGAATTCTTACAGTGTGGAAGCAGGCCATTTGGCCCATCGAGCCAACACTGACCCTCTGAAGGGCATCCCATCCACAACCACCCCTTACTCTATGCCTGTAACCCTGCATTTTCCTATGGCTAATCCACCTCGCCTGCAAATCCCTGGACACTATGGCCATTTAGCATGGCCAATCCATCTAACCTGCACATCTTTGGACTGTGGGAGGAAATCAGAACACCCAGAGGAAACCCACACAGACACAGGGAGAACACGCAAACCCGACACAGACAGTCACCCGAGGGTGGAATCAAACCCAGGTCCCTAGCGCTGTGAGGCAGCAGTGCTAACCACTGGGCCACCTGTGTCTCACTTCTCCGCCATCTTTATATCCATTTTCTGTCCCTATAAACTGTGAATAAGTGGAATTTGGACACAAATTGGATGAAAAGGCATACCTGATGCTTTGCATGGCTTATCATAAACAAATTATAAATGGCAAAGACCTAAGTAGTGGGAAATAATTGTACAAGGCAATGCTTGATTTCTGTAAAAGTCAATCCCAAAACTTTGGCCATGAAGCCCAAACTCTTTGTGCTTCCTAACTTCTTTCTGCTGAAGTCAAGCTCACCCTAGTGCAAGTCCACACGTAGATTAGCACAACACCAAAGTTGGCTTTCCATCTCCTCATGTTTGCAAACATCAACACACAACATCAAGGTGACATCCTCACTTATGCACGCTGCGTTTGTATTCCAGTTTATTTTATTCATTCATGGGATGGGTGTTGCTGGCTAGGCCTGCATTTATTGCCCATCCATAATTACAGTTAACAGTTAACCACATTGTTGAGGTTCTGGAGTCACATGTAGGCCAGACCAGGTAAAGATGGCAGCTTCCTTCTCTAAAGGACATTAGTGAATCTGTTGGGTCTTTCCAACAATCAACAGCAGTTTCATGATCATCATTAGATTCTTAATTCCAGATTTTTTTTTGAACTGAATTCAAATTCCACTATCTGCCATGGCAGGATTTGAACTCAGGTCCCCAGAACATTACCTGGGTCTCTTGATTAGTGGTCTAATACCACTAGGGTATTGCCTCCCCGATAATTCGTGGGGGCAGGTTTGACAGGGAGCTTTGTGATAGCAAAGCAGTCAGAGGGTGGATTTGAACCTCTTGAACATGTTACCTATGTAAAAGTTGACCCCTAACCTTTAAGCTAAAAATTAACATTTGAAGAAGGCAAGTGGTATGTTGATCTTCATAGTGAGAGGATTTGAGTACAGGAGCAGGGATATCTTGCTGCAATTGTACAGGGCCTTTGTGAGGCCACACCTGGAGTATTGAGTGCAGTTTTGGTTTCCTTATCTAAGGAAGGATGTTCTGGTTTTGGACGGAATGCAGTGAAGGTTTATCAGAATGATTCCTGGGTTGGCAGGACTAACGTATGAAGAGATTGGTTAGGACTATATTCACTGCAGAAAAGAAGAATGAGGGGATCTTATAGAAACCTATAAAATTATAACAAGGCCAGATAGGATATATGGAGGAAAGGTGTTCGTTATGACTAGAATCTGGGGTCACAGTCCAGGGATACAAGATAGGACTGAGATGAGGAGAAATTTCTTCACCCAGAGAGTTGTGAGCCTGTGGAGTTCACTACCACCGAAAGCGGTTAATGCTAAAACATTAAATGTTTTCAAGAAGGCGTTATATAGAGCTCTTAGGACTACAGGAATCAAAGAGTATGGGGAGAAAACAGGAACAGGGGATTGAATTGGATGATCATATTGATTGGCAATTTAGATTTTAATAGGCTGAATGACCTGCTTCTCTCCTATTTTCTGTTTCTAGGAACTTGACTTGAACATGAGTAAGTACTGTATCGTTTCTAGTTACCTCCCAAATTATGTGGCCATTTGTTTTGTTGAGAACCCAGTCACAGAACTCATTGCTTTGAATGCAACAACAGCTTGCATTTCCATCATGCCTTTTAATTTGTTGAAACAAGCCAAGACACTTTGCAGGAACAGTATCAAACAAAATTTGGAATCAAGCTACATAGAGAGATATAATATCCAGCTGGTCAAAGAGGTAGGGCAGAGGTAATCACAGAGAAGTTTAGAAAGGGAATTAGAGAACTTACAGCCTAGGAAGGTGAAGGCACAGCCACGAGTGGTGGATCAATGTTAATCAGACAGTGCTGGAGGCCAAAATCAGAGGTGTGCAGAGATCCCATAGGATTGTAGACATTCCTAACTGAGAAGGACATTTTCAATGGATGAACTAAGATGGATCCAATAGCCTTCCTCATTCATAATTATCGTCTCAAACCTGCATTTTTACAAAAGCAGTAAGTATCAAAATTGGATTTTTTTTTAGCTACATCACTGACTGTTCAATTAAATAACATGCCAAACCAGGCAAAATGTGTTAGTTTCTCAACAGCTCATCTCTTGAAAGTTTGTGTTTATAAATATTACAGTCCTTTTATTTCTTTTTAAAAGGCATTGCAAGTTGGAGCTGAGTGGCTGATCATTTTGTTGATGCTGATTACATGTACACAGTCGGTACTCCAATCTGCTCTGATTAGGCTCAACTTTTACATTGGTTTCATTCATCTCTGAGCAACTGAAGAGGCCTTTTTTCTATCTTTCTGAATATTGGAGTAAAAGTCACGAACCACCAATCTTCAGGCAGACTGCCTGTGTTTATGATGAAATAAACAAGGGAAACTCGTGAATAATGTCAAGTGTTCCAGAGGAAGTTGCCATCTAATCCAAAGTCCTACAACTGACAACTGTAAATCACGCTCAGTAGGAGCACAGCTTAGACAACAGGGCAGTGGACATATTTGTGGCATTTTGCAATCTCCTGATATTCTGGACTTTAAACTGAACAAGAAGTATATCACAGAGTAATGAATGAAACACAATAAAGGTAAAGTTGACATAGCCTTACCAGACTGCTCTCACTAGAGAGAGAGAGAGATGACTGGTGATGGTTTAACCTGAAGGTCACCATGTGAGGGGACAGGTTAAGAAGGAGAATCCTTTATGGTAATCGCCAGTGCAGAAATTGAACCCACACTGTTGGCATCACAACCAAGCTAAACCAACGCCCAAACATTATATCTTCTACAATCTTCCAAAATGAACCCTTGTCAATTTGAAATTCTTCATCTGAAATAGTCTCACAATTTTGGGTACTACATTTCCAGGGTTTCTTCAGTGCTATGCGGATCCTGATGCTCTGTTTGTAAGGCAGCACCTCCAACAGTACAGCCTCGAGTTATTATCAGATTCCAACAGCTATGTAGGTGACCACTATGGCCAATCAGGTTCTGCTGCAAATAGGACAGGCTACTACAGGTTTCGGACCAGTTGAACAAGGCCAGGATTTGCTGTCCTTGCGTTTTCTCTCTGCTTCTGATATGCATTTGATTTTGAAGGCGGCTATGCCGTTTTTCCTTTGCTCACACCGGGAGCCATTCCCAGTATGTCTAAACTCAGAGGTCAAGTCTTCAGAGAGCCTTTGTAGCATTTTCTTTGACCGTCAGGACAGACCCCCACAATCCAAGGCAATTCCATCCAAGTTCCACTGGAACTCACAATGTTCTGACGCTGAGAAGTGCTCCCGCTCAGTAGGTGGAGGAAGGTTTTTGTGGATCTGGCTTCTGGTGAAAATCTGAGATGTCTTCCAACACTCTCGAAAGAGATTCAGAGAATGATCTGAGGAAAGAGGATCTACCAGAGCAGGTTTGCTCCTTCATAAAGGCTACGTTACACTGATGGATTCATCTTCCTCCACCTATTGAATGGGAGCACTCCTCACCTCAGAGTCAGAACGCTGAGGGTTTCAGCCCCACTCTAGAGTTTACCACACAACCTAGGTTGACATTCAAATGCAATACTAAGGGAGTGTTGTGCCATCAGATTTAGATACAACGTTAAGCTAAGGTTCTCTCAGGTGGATTTTAGAGTTTCAAAGTATTCCTCTAGTGTCACAATATTTATTGCTCTCAGCCAGAATTATTACAACATTACAAATCTAAATCCTCAAAAGAAAGTATAATGTAAACTGAAGCTATCGGTGATTCAAGACTTTCCTGTAAGGAAACGTCTCCTTGCCATTTTGACATACACAGAGGGAATTCCCTTAAGATGGCTCAAATAGCAGGGCACAAGTATGGGTGGCACAATGGCATGGCAGTTAGTACTGCTGCCTCACAGTGACAGGGACCTGGGTTTGATTCCATCCTTGGGCGACTGTCTGTGTGGAGTTTGCACATTCTCCCCGTGTCTGTGTGAGTTTCCTCCGGGTGCTCCGGTTTCCTGCCACAGTCCAAAAATGTGCAGGTTAAGTGGATTGGCCATGATAGGTTGACCATAGAGTCCAGGGATGTGCAGGCTAGGTAGATTAGCCATGTTGATGTGGGGTTACGGGAATAGGGTGGGGTACTCCTTTAAGGGTTGGTGCAGACTTGATGGGCCAAATGGCGTCTATCTGCACTGCAGGAATTCTATGAAGAACCCAAAGATGGGTTTGGGGCCAAATTCCAGTCAGACAGGGGTCAGTTCATATGGAAGCTCACCACGTGCTTGCACTGCCTTGACCCCTTATACAGGCTTGCAGCTAATTAATATGAACATGAGGCTATATATAGACTTGGCCACATATTGGATGTTAAATACTGCTCTAAAAGCTGCAAATGCACTGTCCCTTCGTCTGCCATCTGACACGTCCCTGAATTAACAACATGGCCGTGGGTTTGAAGCCATGTGCAAGTCACACTGTGTAAATGCAGCGGCAGATTTTCTTCCCTGAAGGTTATTCGTGAACCAATCAATAATAGCTGTTACAGTTGCCATAACTGAGACTCTCAATCCGGATTTATTAATTACAAAACCCATCAACTGCTATGGTGGGATTTGAACCCATGTCCCTAAAGAATTAGGCCAAATTGCTGGATTACTCAAAGGATATTCCCGCAATGTCACTGTCTTTGTTGATAGCGGTGAAGGAATGGTGATAGAATTCCTCACCAGGAATGTGTGTGGAATCTGGGAAAGGGTCACCGGACTCGAAACGTTAACTCTGTTTTTTTCCTTGTCCTTTTGGGGTGCTGTAAACCACCTTACAGAACCTTTTTTTTTTGGAGATTGGCATACTCAACACATTGGATGCCCGAGATGAAGCCATGCCTTCAATAAGCTGGAGGTGGGTGCAGGGGCATATGTAGAAAGATGCTGTAGCTGCCAAAAGTCCATGTCCTCTCTTGTTTATCAATCTGCAGGGGAGTCTGATGTCCACAAGACCCTTCATCAATTCCCCTGTTGACACCATTTAGATTGCAGCAACTCAAGATAGCAGATCACCGCCACTGTCCCAAGGGCAACTAGGGATGGACAATAAATACTAATGACTCCCACATCCCCACGAGCGAACAAAAATACAAGAGTTCCAAAGCCAACTCAATTCGGCCACCACACTCCCACACTTGCACAGGTATGGGAGGTGACTCTGCGGAGTATACCAGAAAAACCATGCTCTCTCGAACACATTTGAAACTTTCTTTTCAAAATATTGGCAACAATTTCTTCCATAACTTACAGTGATTAGTAGAACATACGGCTAAATTAGTTGGTGTTAAATATTGCGTTATAGATTTTAATTTCTCACTTCATGAAATATTAATGTCCAGAAATGCAAAAGCAGCAAATTGTGTGATTTGGCAAAGGCAAGGCAAATCTGATTATGGTCTGGCACCAATCAGCTGCTGTGTCTTTTTCTGCCACAGTGCATCTACAGTGCATATATCACTGCACAGTGTTACCCTGGGGGCCAACACAGTCACATTTCATTTTTATTGAAGGCCCTCTCAGAATTTTGCCAGGCATGTCTGATCGGATTGTGAAAACGTAAATCTTGCTAGAAGCTGAGAGACAGGTGATGAGTGAGATAGGGAATAGTGATGTTGCCTGCTGGGCCCTGAGCTGTTGTTGACAAGGATCACTCGTTCCCTTCAGTCATGGTCTCATGCGTGACCTGGGCTGTGACATCGCTGCACTATCACCAAGAGATTCAATTGAGGAAGAACGCAATTTCACCAGCAGCTTATACTTGACCAGCCTGTGGTAGCTAAGACATCAGTCCCATTGTTGTGGGGTGGGGGGCTTCTCATGATGCTTTTGGACCTCTACATTGTCTCAACAACTGCAATAGAAACTACTTAACTAGGTGGCAACACCATATAGGTTGTGACAAGGCAATCGATAACCTTGGAAGGATGCAAATCGAGGAGGTTGTGTGTAAACATTGTTGACTGGTATCTCCACCCTTAAGCGGGGATCACATATCCTTCTGAAGGAACATAAATTCCACAAACTGCCATGGCTGGATTTGAACTCATGAACATTATCTGTGGGCATCTGAATTGTTATCACCAGAGACATTAGCTCAATCGAAGTTATCCCCAGTGATCAGGTTCAATCCACAGAAGGGGAGCAGATACATGTGAATACCACTACTCAAATCAGAGATAGTAAGATCTGCCAATGTTGGAATCAGACATAACACAGTGTGAGGCTGGAGGAACACAGCAAGTCAGGCAGAGGAGTAGGAAAGTTGATGTTTTGGGTCAGGACCCTTCTTCACGTCTGAAGAAGGGTCCTGACCCGAAATATCAGCTATCCTACTCCTCCGATGCTGCCTGGCCTGCTGTGTTCCTCCAGCTCCACGCCCAAATGTTCCCTTCCACACCATCCTAATTTGAACTACTTCTCAATTTCTTGTTGGGTCCCTTCCAAACAGAATTGTGAGTGTCCCTACACTACAAGCATTGCTACAGTTCAAGAAGTCAGCTCAATGCCACCTTCTCAAGGGCAATCAGGGATGGACAAAATTGCTGGCCTAGCCAGTAACAGCAACACCTCTTGAATCAATTAAAGAGAAAGGTCCCTCAATCAACATCACAAAACAAAACCCAATTTATCTGGTCAATGTTATACTGCTTTTTGAGAGAATTTGCAAAGGGCAAATTAGCTGCTGTGTTTCTTACATTACAGTAATGAATAAAATGAAAAAATGTACTGATTAGCTGTGAAGCACCTTGAGACATTCAATTGTTGCCAAAAGCATTATATAAATACAACTTTATTTTCTTCTATTAAAAAAAATCTGGATGTATGTGAAGAGTTGTGGATTCACTATCGCTTGTTCTGTGTGACTAGCAAAGAAAAATCTCACCTCTAATATATATCTTTCTCTCTCCCCTTAAATATTCTCACAACATTTTATCCACCTCCTATTTCTCTGGCAATACATCTCTATCTCCGTCTCTCCATCTACCTATCTCCCTTTTCCTTTCTGGAAGTCTGACGCTCTTTGCCATGACTCAGTCTAAAAGTACTTTCCCTAGTCTTTTCTCTCCAATGAACTACACTATTCCTGGTAATCCTGATAAGATGAAAATTGAAATTTTTCAAAACTTAAAAACACATCCATCAATCCTCATTGATTAATCCCGATGGCAAAAAATCACACACAAGCACTTTATAATAAAGCAAGAATATAATAAAATTCTATAGAACCAACTGTGAGACAATCGATGTAGGAGCAGTTTGATGCTAATGAGGTTTGGAATGCAGTAAAGCAACAAACTGTTCACAATGAATTTATTGTAGTGGTTTTATATTTATCATGGCTTCAGTCCATTTGTGGGAAGTGTGTTCCTGTCTTTGTATCCAGCTGCCTCACTATAGTTCCTATAGAATTAGGACTTACAATACCTTACTTTGAAGTACATTATATCATAATAGTTTCTGAATAAGATGACCTGGGAGCAATAACTGTCACGAGCGAGGCAAACATTATTAATTTCTATTTGATTTGTCTGCCACTTTTCTTCTAAAGTCTCACTTAATCAGATGGTTAATGGCACAAAAGTAGGCCATTCAGCCCATTATGACAGTGCTGGCTTTCGGAAGGACAAATTCATCCAGGGCCATAACCCAGGCTGCTCCTTGTAATCCTACGCATTGTTCCCTAAATTTCTGATAAGAAACCAATTCCCTCTTGAACGCCTCAAATGAACCTAACTCCACCACTCTATCAGGCAGCCCATTCCAATCCTAATCACTGTTTGCACGATGAAAACTTTCAAATGTCTCATACTAATGTGGAATGTATTTAATGTGAGAAGGGGAAAGTTCAAAGGAGATGTGAGGGGCAAGGTTTTTAACACAGAGAGTGGTAGGAGTCTAGAATATGCTGCCAGGGATGGTGTTTTAGGCAAATACAATAGGGGCATGTAAGGGACTTTTAGCTAAGCACATGAATGTGCAAGAAATGGAGGGATGTGGACCAAAGGCAGGCAGAAGGAATTAGGTTAACTTGGCGTCAACATCGTAGGCCGAAGGGCCAGTGCCTGTGCTGTGCTCTTCTATGTTCTATGTTCTATGTACATGTATATTTTTTGCCTGCAACACGTTACATTTTCACTTCCCTGCTATACAAATAAATGGAAGGAAGTTTACTCCATTAAGATTAGCATTTCCTGTTGTTAAAGCTCCTCTGATTTATTTGGTCATAGAGTCATAGAGGTCTGCAGTGCAGAAAAAGACCCTTCAGCCCTTCAATTATGCGCCAGTCAAAAACAAGCACCTAACTATTCCGATGCCAGCTCGCACTTCTTGGTTGGGGAATTGTATTGCAGTTTGTTACCTTTCTCTATTTTTTCTTGTGAGCTAAGTGCCTTAGGCTTCAATATTTTTCAAAGTTTTTGATAAATGTCTCATGGTTAAGATTGTTCTCTATGACCAAATACTTTTGCTACGAGTGTTGTTACTGACCATTGTTCACTGATTTATTCCTATTTGTAAGATCCCTAATCTTATCATATACACCATCTCAGTCTCAGCCAGATACAAACATCTCTTTCTTTCTCTCCCTGGGGAAATATTAATTGGACTCAGTGCTGAAACAGCAGAGCTCTCTTATTTATGTATAATTTTCAATCAGACTACGTTCTGATAACAACTGAGAGTTAAATCCTGGGTTCCACACACATCTTTCCATTAATAGGGAATGGCATTGTGCCTTGAGCCTTCACCATTTAAATAGGATTAGAGGATTTTTCCAATGCAGGTAAGTAGCCATATTTTACAATGTCTGCACATACTTTAAAGCATTTAGGACAAGAGACACATGGCTCAGTAGGTAGCACCCTGTTTTTTACACCCTGAGTAAAAGAGAGTCATGGTTCCTAATGCACATTGATGTGCCAGTGATTTACTGAAGGAGTGCTGGCCTTTGGAGGACTCTGGAGGACATCAGCATTCCTGTGAAAATGATTGACAATTGAATTGAATAGAATGTCCTTCATTGTAAGTACGGAAGCAAAGGAGTACAGTGAAAAGTTCACAAAGTCGCCTCCCATGGCACCATCAAAGTACCTGGGTGCAAATCTCAGATACAAAAAAGAGGAATAAAAAAGAAAAGAAGTTGCATTACCTTACAGTGATTCATATGCCAATGGTTTATTGGCATGAATGCCAGAGTTGTGTATAATTTCCATTGATACATGCCATAGTTTTCCATGATCAGCCTAAAATGTCTAAAAATCGAGGCAAGCACCATGTTTTTGCATTGATTTATCAATGATTGTCAGATTGTCTCTTGTTAGAGATGGTCATTACCTGACATTTCCTTGGCACTTATGTTACTTGCCACTAGTCAGCAAAAGCCTGGATGTTGTCCAGGGCTTGTTGCATTTGGACATCAACTGCTTCAATTTCTGAGGAGTCGTGAATGATACTGAACATTGTGCAATCATCAGCAAACATCCCACTTCTGACCTTATGATAGAGGGAAGGTCATTGGTGAAGCAGCTGAAGATGGTTGGGCTGAGGACACTACCCTGGAACTCCTGCAGAGATTTCCTGGAGCCGAGATGACTAATCTCCAACAACCACGAACATCTTCCTATGTTTCAAGTGTGAGTCCAACAAGTGGAGAGTTTGTTCCGACTCCAGTTTTGCTAGGTGTCCTTGGTGTCACACACTGTCAGATATGGCCTTGATGTCAAGGCTGGTCACTCTTACCTCACCTCTGAAATTCAGCTCTTTTGTTTATGTTTGAACCAAGGCAGTAATGAGAACCAAGGAACTGAATGGCCCTGGTGGAACCCAAACTGGGAGTCACTGAGCAGGTTGTTGCTAAGCCCTGACTGTTGATAACACCTTCTGTCACTTTACTGATGATCGAGAGTAGATTGATGCAGCAATCGTTGACCAGGTTGGATTTGTGTCCAGAACATACCTGAGCAATTTTCCATCGCATTCTATGGATGTCAGTGATGTAGTGCCGAAATTGTAAGCTGATAACAGTGCAGAGAAGTCACCAGATCATCTGAGTATAATAATTTTATCTCTTCAAGCAATAATATGTAAGGGTAGAGAAAGGAATGGAAGACCAACAAGTGAATAAGTTAAATTGAGCACAGAAAGAAACGTAGAGAAGAAAGTTTAGATAGTGAAAAAAAGGGATAGAAAGAAAAATGTTTTGAACTTTTCAATTTATGGAATCTCTAACAGCAATTTGCAACCTGTGAGAATGAGACTCCACCTTAATAATTATTCACTTGGAGAGGTTTTGTACCTGACAGGAAGAAAGATTTTGTTGTTAGAAGTGTCCTCTGCTGTTAAATATCATCCTAGAATTAATCAATAATTTTAAAGCTATGTATGGGCTGCTGTTTTGCAAGTCTAACGTTGGTGGAGCACCACAAATTGTTCAGCAGCCCGTGGTGTTTTGGAATTATTTAATTTACAATTAGCCACAAGTCCCTGGATGTGTTATACATTAATCACAGTGTTATTAATTTGTTGTTCATTCCCAGGAAAATTCTGGATTTATATTTAAGTTGCTGAGTTAGTTAATTCCAGACTTCTTTACACTTTGTAGTGATCAAGTTAAGTATCCAAACTGTGAAGTTTTTATTTTCCCAGGTGAAGGAATAAAACAGGTAGTTGAGCAGTGTATTGAGGCTCTTCACTACTCAGCAGTACATTGCAGTGTTGAAATGCTCACTAATCAGCTGGTTAAAGTATCAATGGAATTTAGAAGGATGGGAGATGACCTCAATGAAATGTACAATAAAGGTATTGTGTATCAAGGTCAGCCAGGTGGACCTCATAGAATATGAGTGCCCTGATTGGGGCTGTTAACCTGGTCCAATCAGGGAGCCCTGGCTGAGGAATATAAGCAGGCGTGTCAGAGTTTCATGCCATGAGGTGTTAGCACCTCACTTGGGGAGCCTCTGGCCTCAATACTGAGTTTAACAACTTTAGGGCTTGAGACCTCCTATGTCCATACCCCGAACCCCACACACCAGGCCTTATTATCACATAGTCTGCTATGGCACACAACCTATTGTTAGCCACTAACAGTCCCTATTAATAGCTATTCACCCTCCTAGGCAGGTAGTTATCCACTCCTTTGTCCATCCAACTGTTCTTTCTCTTTGGGCTCTCTTCCCACTTATCATTTACTCTTTAACCCTTCTCCCCACCCTATCTTCTGCATATAATCCAATATTTTCCTCATTACCATCAGTTCTGCAGAAGGGTCATAGATCATAAAATCATAGAATCCCTACAATGTGGAAAAAGGCCCTTTGGCCCAATAAGTTCGCACCAACCCTCAGAGCACCCACCCAGATCCATCCCCCTATAACCCATCTAATCTACACATCCCTGAACACTAGGGGCAATTTAGCATGGCCAATCCACCCTAACCTGCACATCTTTGGACTGTAGGAGGAAACCCATACAGACTCAGGGAGAATGTGCAAACTCCACACAGACAGTGGCCCAAGGGTGGAAAAACAGAAATCGCTGGAAAACTTCAGTCCTGAGGAAAGGTCACTCAATCTGAAACATTAACTCTGATTTTTCTCCACAGATGCTGCCAGATCTGCTGAGCTTCTTCAGCAATTTCTGTTTCTGTTTCTGACTCACAGCATACGCAGTTCTTTCAGTTTTTATTTCATGTCAGAGGTTCTGCTCCCTCTGAGAGAAGTTGGACGAGTGTCAAGTACTAGGCACGTGTAAATAAATGGTGACTTGGTGACAGGATACCAGCCTTTGTAGATTTATTTTAGGCATCGATGGTGATCAGGACATCTGAATCACAAAGACACAATTCGAGGATAGGGTGCCAATCATTATTAATGTGAGACTTCTTTGCTCAAAAGGTTGTAAATCTTTGGAATTCTATCCCTCAGAAGCTCGTGGGAATTTCTATTGTTAAATACATTTAAGGCTGGATTGACATACTTTAGATCTCTCAGGGAATGAACTGATTTTGGGAGTGGACAGGAGAGTGGGGTTGAGACCCAAGATCAGCCAAGATCATACTGAATAGTGAAGCAGCCTCAATGGGCTGAATGGCCTACTTTTGTTCTGATTGCTTGTGTTATTGTGAATAGTGTGGGATAAAAGGTTTGATGTGGGCATATTGAAGAGATAGAGGTGCGGGGGCTTATATGCTTCCCCCACCTGCAACTGGAGCCTCTTAATGTAGCAGCGGAACAGCAGCAAGCTATTTATCCTCGAGCCTGTTCCACCATTTAGCTCAATCCCAACTGATCTGTATCTTAACTCAATTCTCAACAGCAGCAAACTCAGTGTCGTGCACTGCCAAATCTCCTTCATTGAAATAAATGCAACCGTACTGGTGAATGATAAGACACCTGCTTCTTTAATTTCCCTGAGGAGAAAACCTAATGCTTCTTTCTTTGAGAGTCTGTAAACAAGCTCCGCATCAATAGTAGCGGGCGTTGCGTTTTTTGAGGGAAATGGCAATCGAGGAAAAAACAAATCTATCACGGAAAATGGTCCTCTAGTGCCCCCTTAAAGACTGTCATTCCTGGTGTTGACTTTAAAGTCGGTGTTCCCTGACTCCAATAGGTAGAACATTGTTGAGTTTGGTTTCAGTGTTTGTTATTGTAGAAGGATAATTACATTAAAATCTAGCTGTTTGGAATTTCTGGTCATGACTTTGCCATGCTTACCTTCTCTAGGCACATCTTTTATTTCTTTATGTGTCCATTTGCCCAAGCCCTTTGATTTTTATCAAATCCGTCTTGTCATTTTATCATCATAGAATCCCTACAGTGTGGAAGGAGGCCAATTGGTCTATCGAGTCCACACCAATACTCTTAAGACACCCTATTCCTGTAACCCTGCATTTCCCATGGCCAATCCACCCAACCAGACTGACCTCCCCTACCCCATCCCTCAAGGAGCTTTTACTATGGCTAAACCATCTATCCTGTACATCTCTGGACACTAGGGGGAAATTTAACATGGCCAATCCATCTAACCTGCACAGCTTTTGACTGTGGGAGGAAACCCATACAGACATGAGGAGAATGTGCAAACTCTACACAGACAGTTGCCCGACGGTGGAACCAAATCTGGGTCCTTGGCGCTGTGAGGCAGCAGTGTGAGCCACTGAGACATCATGCTGCCCCAATTAGGGCAGATATTTGGGCATTTGGAAGGAATATGTGGACCTTCAATGATGATGGGTGGGATAATTCTCATCCAACAGATTCTGATTTTTTTTTTCTGGAGGAGAAAGAGATGGGACACAATTCACACAGGAGGGAAACACAACTCAGCAAAGCTTTTTAAGTTTCATTGAAATAGACCCTGTTTTAGCTGCTAGGCCTTAACCCAGAGTATGGGAATCATAATTTAATGGAATAGATGTAATCCCTCCTGAATGCCGGATAAGGTCTGTATAACTGCCATAAGCCAAAGATTTTCAAATCGCTCGGTCTTCAAACTGTAATGAATACTGGCTGCATCTATCTGTTATTGTTAATAAGAAAACATTTGCTGGACTTCTTTGATTGACAGGTCACCTGGTGTAGCATCTATTAAAACAATTTCTGTACAGTTCCTTGTTGACATTCTTTAAGAACTATTCCTTATGAATGCTTTCTAAAAGCTAGAATTTTCTCAGCAGAGGATTCTGAGTTTAGAGTTTGATTGACAGCATAAAAGGACTATTAAATGAGTAGGTGTTTGAACAGAAATTTGTTTAAATCATCCTATGGTCGTGCATAACTTCAAAATTGCTGATAAAAGACCAATATTATTGTAGCTTTTCATCCTGCACTCGTCACTCATCGTTATCGTCAATTTGCCAACTAAACAGCATTCCCTTCTCATTCAATATGAAATTTGCCCTTTATATGCATACATGGGTACGTGTAAATGTCCTGATAAGTGCAAAATGAAAAGCTCTACTTATTTTTTATTCAGCAATACAAAAGCATCTTTGTTTTTAATAAGAAAATAAATTTTTCAGATTGAAAAATTTTTGATGTTTTTGTGAACGGGAATTTTTTTCACTATCAACTCTATGCAGTGGGAGATGCATTAGATAGTCAAAAATTTATTTTATTTCATTTTCGCAAGGTCCTGAAGTCTTCCCTTCTTAGTTTCTGGGCAGTAGTGATGGAGAAGTGTTAGAGGGTTTGAGGAGCCTCTTTAGATTTTCCCTGTCAGTATCCATTCTTCATCCACTCTCTTTGGATACAAGAATAGATTGGAGAAGTTGGAACTAGAGATTTCCCAGAGAATTGAGAAGGCTTTAAAAACCAGCAGAGGATACCTAAAAAGCAATAAAAGGGGAGGAGATGAAATATGAGAGTAAGCTAGCTAGTACTATAAAAGAAGATTGCAAGAGTTTTTTTTTAGATATCTAAAAGGTGCAAGAGCAGACACTGAGTGCTGGAAAATGAGGTTAGAGAAGTAGTAATGGGGAATAACGTAATGGTGGAGGAACTGAAAAGGTATTTTGCATCAGTTTTCATAATGGAAGACACCATCTGTATACCAAAACTTCAAGAGAGTCGGGGTGGGGGGCAGAGGTGAGTCACAAAAGAGAAGGTACTGGGGAAGCTGAAATGTCTGATGATGGTTAAATCACCCAGACCAGACAGACAATAACTCAGATTTCTGAATGAGATCAGTGAGGAGATTGTGGATGTATTAGTGGTGATCTTTCAAGAATCATTGGAGTCAGGGAGGGTCTCAGCAAACTGGAAAATGATTAATGTAACCCCCTTGTTTAAGAAGGGATGGAGGTAGAAAACAGGATATTATAGGCTGGTTAACCTGACCTCAGTAATTGGGGAGATTTTTAGAGTTCATTACTAAGGATGAGATTGCGGAATGCTTGGTAGTGCCTGGTAAAATAGGGCTGAGTCAGCATGGCTTCATCAAGGGGAGGCAAGGCCTGACAAATCTGTTAGAATTCTTTGAGGAGGTAATGAGCACATTAAACAAATGAGAGTCGGGGACACAATCCAGTTGGATTTTGAGAAGCCCTTTGACAAGGACCCACACAGGAGGCTGCTAAATAAGGTAAGAGTCCATGGCATTAGGGGCAAGGTACTGGCATGGATAGAGAATTATCTGACTGGCAGGAGGCAGGAAGTAAAGATAAAGAGATCTCTTTTAGGATAGCTGCTGGTGAGTGGTGCAGTTCAACAGGGGCCTGAGTTGAGGTCACAACTATTGACGTTGTACATTAACAATTTGGATGAAGGAACTGAGAGCATTGTTTGCAGATAGGCAGAGGGGCAGGTAGTGTTCAGCAAGCGAGTAGGCTGCAGAAGGACTTGGACAGGCTTGGAGAGTGAGCAAAGATGTGGCAGATGGAACACAATGTGAGCGAGTTTGTGGTAGGAAGAATGGAGGTGTAGATGATTTTCTAAATGGGGAAAGGCTTCAGAAATCTGAAGCACAAAGGGACTGGGAGTTCTAGTTCAGTATTCTCTTAAGGTTAACGTGTAGCTGAGGAAGGCAAATGCAATATTAGCATTAATTTCAAAAGGCTAAAGTACACGAGCAGAAATGTACTGCTGAGGCTGTATAAGGCTCTGGTCAAACCATATTTGGAATATTGTGAGCAGTTTTGGACCCCATATCTAAGGAAGGATGTGTTTGCATTGGAGGGGTTCCAGAGGAGGCTCATAAGAATGATCCTGGCAATGAAGAGCTTGTCATATGAGGATCGGTTGAGGACTCTGGGACTGTACTCGATGGAGTTTAGAAGGATGAGAAGGGGGATCTGATTGTAATTCACAAAACACTAAGAGACCTGGATAAAGTGGACATGGGGAGGATGTTTCCACTAGTAGGAGAGACTCAGACACAAGGCTATGGCCTCAGAGAGAAGAATGTGTCTTTAGAACCGAGATGAGGAGGACTTTCTCCAGCCAGAGGGTAGTTATTCTGTACTCATTGCTGCAGAAGGCTGTGGAGGCCAAGTCATTAAGTGTATTTAAGACAAAGAGAGATAGGTCCTTGATTAGTAAGGGGATCAAATGTTATGGAGAGAAGGCAGGAGAATCGGGTTGAGAAATATATCAGACATGATTGAATGGCGGAGCAGACTTGATGGGCAGAATGGCCTAATTCTGCTCCAATATCTTGAGGCCTTATAGAGAATTCAATAATCACTTGAAGAAATAAATAATAGCAGAGCACTGGGGGGAAATGCAGGGGAATCAGTCAGGATCAGCTGCTTTAACAAAAAGCTGATATGGAATATATGGACCAAATGATCTCAATCTGTACTCAATCTCAATCTAACTGGTTGTCATGAGCATCAGTCATATTTGAATTGTCTGCGTATATTTGATCACAGTCTCTGTTAGGTTTGCGATATCTATCTGTCATAGATTTACTGTACCCTCCTTTGTGATTATTCTAAAGCAAGTATTGTATCACAAAGTTGAAGCAATTTCCAGCTATATCTCCGTAACAAGCTTATTATATGCATGATGTGAACTTTACAGCAGGAACATTGGAAAACCCTGTGGTTTTCTCTTTGTCCTCTTCAAGTTAACATAGTGCTTGAATCACAAACAGGCACAGATCAATTTATCAGGACACAGGGGTAGAAATGTTCTAAGAGTTTAGTAGCAACAGCCAAATTGTCAACAGGCTTGTATCGAAAGCAGTGTGCTAACAGCTGCTGAGCTGAGGAATAAGTAATAGAGGGTGGAAGCTGTGTAGAGTCAGGTCAATTGTACAATTCGGCATTGAGTGAAAATTCCTAAGTGAAGCAAGGAGTAGGTTAACATTGTCTGTGTTTGTGACTGACTCCAGTCGCCCATTGTTTCTTATTGTGTTTTATATTAATGGATTCAGGTAAATAGTTTTCTACTTCTTCAGAACAAACAGCTCTCTCTGCACTCTCCTTTGGAAGCTGTTCATAACTCAAGAAAATCAATTATAGCATCATGAATAGAAAAACAGTCTGCTGGTGTTAGCAGCACCAGTGCAGCAGAGGGAAATGCACCCAGTAGTATCTGAGCCGGCTGCAGAATGTGCTTATAGATAAGACTGTTTGAAAGCTTATATCCTCAGTTCGATGCTTTATTTTCCAACTCTTTTAATAAGCCACAGTCGAGTCACCATAGGAACAATCTGCCAGGTCTTTTTATGTGGTTTCTAGAGGACTGGGGAGGGTGGGGGAGATTCAGTCACGTACTTCTTGAATGGTGCATCTGAGCAAACAACACAGGTGCCAGTCAATTAATGTTCCCGAGTCTTCCTGTTGTTTCTTATCAGCAGAAACACTGCTCACTAACAATGCTTACACAGATTTTGCTGAAGAAAAAGGCATTTTGTCAACGTTTTTTCCCTCTTGCACTCATTGAGTCACAGAATCATAGAGTTGTACAGTATGGAAACAGACCCTTCGGTCCAACTTGTCCATGCCGACCAGATATCCTAAATTCATCCAGTCCCATTTGCCAGCATTTGACCCTTATCCCTCTAAACCCTTCCTATTCATGTACCCATCCAGATGCCTTTTGAATGTTGTACCAACATCCACCACATTTTAAACTTCCACCTCACTGTTCTCTTTCTCTTCCTTTAAAATGTTACTGTAAACCTCATTTTCAACAAGCTTTCGGTCTCCTGGGAGGCACAACAGGGAATTTTACTATGTTAAAAGGTGCCACATAAACTTATGCTGTTGTTGTTATCAATGTAGAAAGAACATCTCAAGATGTTCCAGAGGGAGGTAAGGATAAATGGGACACGGACAGAAAGATGGGACCTCAGGGATCTCGTGCGAGCGCGCGCGTGTGTGTGTGTGCTCACGTGCACATACATGTATGTGTGTGTGTGCGCGCATGCGTGTCTACATGTGTGTGTGTGTGCGCGTGCATGTGTGTATTGTGTGTGTGCGTGCGTGTATGTGTGCGTTGTGCGTGCGCACGTGCATGCATGTGTGTGTGTATGTGTGTCCGACCTCTCTCTCTCTTTCTTCCACTTGTCCCTCTCTTTCTCTCTCTCCCTTCTGGTAATGGGGAAAATAAAAGAAAATTCCATGAATAGCCAGGTACGCTCTCTCTCCCTTTTTCTTTGTCTCTTTCTCTCTCTCCCTCTCTCCACTTTGCTTTCTGAGGGACCCGTGGCTCCTTTCTCAGATGCAGACAGGAGATATCTTGTGGGTCAGTTTCTTGGATGCCAGTACTGAAGCCACAAATGCCTGCAGGAGACAAAAGAGAGAATGCACTGTGAACAAGACCTAGTAGTTCAGGCATGTTAATAGTAAATTCACAGTGATAGTAATGAGAGAGCAGCACGTCAATAGACAATGCATCTCAAACAAAACCAGAAATTGTCCCTTCTACATCGGGGAGATGAAATGCTAATTGGGGGACCACTTTGCAGAACACTTACATTCTGTCGACAAAAATGACCCTGAGCTTCCAGCTGCCTGCTGCTTCAACATACCACCTTGTTCCCTGGCCAACATCTCTGTCTCAGGCTTGCTGCAGCACTCCAGAGAAGCCCAGCGCAAGCTGGAAGAACAGCACCTCATTTCCTTTTTGGGAAGCCTGCAGCTTTCAGGGCTCAATACCAGGTTCAACAATTTTAGGGCCTGTGCACCTCCTTCCATCCTTACACCCCAGGCCGTGTCATCACATGGACTGGTTACATCACAGCTAACCCATTGTCACCCACTGATGGTCCCCAGTCACAGTTTTTCTTTTACCATTATCCATTCCTTTGCTGGTGTTTTCTCTCTCTCTCTCTCTGGGTTCCACCTCCAACCATCGTTCACTGCCTTCCTATCCCCCTCCCTCCCCACCCTACTCTTCAGCATATATGCCACCTTTTCCTATCAGTTCTGAAGAAGGGTCACTGGACCTAAAACATTGCCTCTGCTTTCTCTCCATAGATGCTGCCAGACCAGCTGAGCTTCTGCAGCAAATTTGTTTTTGTTTCACATTCCCAGAATCCAGAGTTATTTAGTTTTTTTTGGACAATGTCTCTTATTTTAATCACCACAACATGGAGATTTCAGCATCTCCACATGAGTTGTTTTGGTCCTCAGAAGCCAGTGCCAGGGTCCTCTCCTTGTAACAGGTGATAAGCCGAATGTAGGACATTCTATCATCGATCCTGGATCCCTCTATTATGAACTGTTTGCCCCTGGAATGAGACAAAGTGAGGAATAGAGTGGGGTAGGGGGTGGGCGAGAGTATGTGAGGGAAGATGCTGCGTGCAATAATGAGAGTGGTAGTCTGTGAGCCTTGTTTGGAGATAGGTCCATCAGCAGAGATAGGTGCATGTACCTTTAGCTGTATAAGATTTTGGTCAGGCCACATTTGGAGTACTGTATGCAGTTCTGGTTGCTGCACTGTGGGAAGGATGTGAAAGCTGTGGAGACGGTGCAGAAGGGGTTTACCAGGTTATTGCCTGGACTGGAGTGTACTAGCTTTAAGGACAGGTTGGACAAACATGGATTGTTTTCACTAGAGGGTCGGAGGCTGAGGAGCAACCTGATAGAAGTATATAGAATTATGAGGGGGCATGGGGATGGGTTGGATAGTTGGAATCTAATTCCCAGGGTAGAAATGTCAAATATTAGGGGCATACGTTCAAGACGAGAGGGGGAAAGTTTAAAGGAGATGTATGAGCAAAGCTTTTACGTTGAGGATGGTAGGTGTCTGGAATGCACTGCCAGGGGAGGTAGTAGAAGCAGATACAAAAGGAGAGTTTAAGAGGCTTTTAGACAGACACATGAACAGGCAGGGAATAGAAGGATATGAACCCTGTGCAAGCAGCTGGGATTGGTTTAGAGTAGCATCTTGGTCAATACAGGTATGCTGGGCTGAAGGGCCTGTTCCTATGCTGCACTGTTCTATGTTCTATGTGAATGGCACATACCTTGGTGAAGTACACAAGGTCATTGACCTTGCAGCACTGGAAGGTGTCCCTCCGGACCATGGGTATTGCACTGTTCCAGATGGCAACCTCAAACCAGGCTGACGTGGTCCAGTGACATGGCCTCCTCTGCCAGTCCTGGAGGAAGAGGACAAGCTGCCTGTGCACTACCCCACGCCCCCAACCCAGTCGGACCTCCAGCTCTCTATCCACAAGTCAAGGCACCATTTTGTCTAGTCTGCCGTGTCCAGGTCAGATGAAATGAATTGTGCAGGACAGCTCCAGACAACCAGCATTTGCCTGGGTGCGTGACTGCTTCCTAAATATGCTGCCAGCCCCAAGAGATCTCAGGACGTTCCAGCAGTGGCTTTCGTTCCACCTCTGGTGAGTAGTAGAATGCAATGAAAGGGCACCCTGGGAGGATGGTACTCAGGTAATGAGCCAAGTTTGGGAAGGTGGCATGAGAAAACCTGCTGGGCCTCATGGAGAGAAACCACACGCCAGACCATCCCACCCACCCACCCCTCAAATGAAATTCACAAAATAAAGCACAGATTGCCGATTTCTGATTTAGATTCAACCCAAAGATATGGTGCAGAATATTGGAAAGTCAACACTTGAATCAAATGAAATTTGAGGAGGTCTCTGTAAAGTATATTCGACAACACTTTTCACTGTACCTCGGTACACATGACAGCGATAACTCAAATCAAATGGGAGGTCATAACTAGTTTATTTTCCCTGCACCGAAGAACCTGCATGGCAGAGGGTGGACAATGGGTGAGGATGAGATTTTAGCCAGAACACCAGGAGGTAACAGACAGAAATCGTCTTAATGGTGTGGCAAAAATGTAAACAACACAGCATGCCTCCTGCACACAATCTGCAAATTCCACAGAATGCAGATTTTGTCCGTGCTGACATAGTTTGGATTGGTTCGCTATCTAGTCCTCATGGAGTTTTGTTCAGCGATTAAATCAAATAAACTCACAAAGTAAGGCTTGTGTTACATTAGGAAGAAATGTGTGAGTATTTTCTGTGATTTAACACTTGGATTTATAAATGTGCAAATCAATGCTGTATTGAAACCATATGAGAACGGTGAATAACATCATGCACCACACTGCTTTGGAGTCCCAGATTAATTAACCTTTGCAGGCCTACATATCTATAAGAGCATCTAATGTTATCATACATCCATGTTTGTTGCTTTAACACTGATCGATACATTTTATTTATTCTCTTCATGTTGCAACCGAAATTTTAAGATTGAAACCAGAACAGAAATTATTGGGAAAACTCAGCAGGTCTGGCAGCAACTGAGGAGAGAAAGCAGAGTTAACATTTCGGGTCCTTCTGATCATAGCTGGAAAGCTGAAGATGGGGTGGGGAAGGGGAAGGAGTAAATGATAGGTGATATAAATCCCAAATAGAGAGAACAGCATCTGGACAAAGAGATGGTCAGATTGGGAGAAATGGGACCATTAGTGGCTGACAATGAGTTGGATGTGGTAGCAATCTGTGTGATGGTAAGGCTTGGTGTATGGGGTTTAGGGAGAGGACATGGGAGAAGGTGCTCAGGCTGAGGGTCATTATACCTGAAACATTAACTCTGCTTTCTCTCCACAGATGCTGTCAGATCTGCTGAGTTTTCCCAGCTATTTTGGTTTCCGTTTCTGATTTCTAGCATCTGCAGTACTTAGCTTTTTTTTCTAAGACTGAAAAACATCCTAAAGTGCCTAACATACTTTGAGCACTTAGAATCAGAGAATCACTACAGTGCAGGCCATTCAGCCTATTGTGTCCACATTGACCCTCCACAGATCATCACCCAGAGACCCATCACCACCCCCCCAACTTTATTCCCTGTAATCCTGCATTTCCCATGACTGCTCCACCTAACCTACACATCCCTGGACACTATGGGCAATATAGCACGGCCAAACCACCTAACCTGCACATCTTGGGACTGTGGGAGGAAACCAGAGCACCCCGAAGATAGAGACCAACCAATGATGAAATGTCCAGTGGCAAGTAAAATTAAATCTTTCAGAATTTATTAATCGACCTTGACAGCCAATAGCATGGCTCTCACTTCTGAGTTCTGAACTGGAGAATTTTAGTTGTGAAGAGAGACTGGATGGACTCAGGTTGTTTTTCTTAGAACAGAGGAGACTGAGAGCGTGACATGATTGAGATGAGTAAAATTATGAGAGGCAAAGACTGATCAATGACCAGGGGACATAGATTAAAGGCAAGGGCAGAAGGTTTAAAGGCAGCATGAGGAAAACATTATTCACCTGGAGGGTTTAAGAAGTTTTTAGATGTACACTTGTGATGCCAAGACTATGGGCCGAGAGTTAGAAAATGGGATTAGAATAGTTGGCAGTTGTTTTTGACATGGCACAGAATCGATGGACTAAAGGGCCTTCTTCCTGTGATGTGGATGTCTATGAATCTGTAACTCTTAAAAGGTTATGGATTCGAATCCCATTCCAGAGATTCAAGTAAATGAATGTAAGACTGTAACTTTTGGGAGCATGGTCTCTCAGAGGAGATGTTAAACTCTGTTCAATCTGCCCTCTCAGCAGATCACAAGTTACCATGTAACTAAAGATTCAAACTGCACCAGCCACATAAATACTGTGACAATAAATGCAGGAGTAACTCACTGCCCAACTCTTCCAGAACTGTTCAAAAATTTGTTAAAAGACCACGTCTGCTTTAAAATCTGTAATTTACGACAACTTCTAAATTAAGTTCCAAAAGTCCTTTCAAGATGAAGATCAAAGCTGACAACAACTTCCTCCATTGGATAGACTTAGAATACGATTGAACTGTATTATCAATCATAAAGGAGGATATTTAGAATTCAATCAACCCTTGGACAATACAATGCATTCTTCTAAAAGTGTGAGAATTCAAAGCTTCTGAAAGAACAGGACATTGCAAGGACACCATAGGGAAATCCAGATTTTTATTTTACATTGTGGAGCAAGGGCTCATTTGAAATTAACATGGCAATTATTTTGCTTTGCGTGTGATAAGACAGGCAGTGAGCCATCACATTAAGCCACATTCTGAGACACCATCAGGAAAAGGATTCTCAAATTGAGGAATGCAAACCATCTCTGGGACTACTGCTCTAAATAGGTGATCAAGAGCCACGACCTGCCGTGCTATAAAAACAAAATAAAAGAGCCTGGCTCCCTCCCAGGTCCTGTTCTGCTCAAACACTTATGAGGAAAATATCCAATTAGTTCACTAGAGAAGGTATTGCTGAATTATAAATTCAAATTTTCAAGTCCTTCACTTCAAAAACAAAGGCTGTTTCATCTGTACTTTCATCTTTACAAGTTCTGCTTGTCCATACTTAGTTTTAATCCTTGCATTTTAGTTAATAACTGTATCATCTTCACATTGTAACTTTCAGCAATAATTGTGCAATAAAGTAACCTTTGTTGTTTCAAGCGTTTAGCTGTGTCACTGGTTCTTTATCAATGGAGATATCAAAAAAAATTGAAAAGGGACTGAAAGAGCTATGGAAATTCCCAGCTCATAGATATCTCTGAGGACATGCCCAGTCCAGTTGTGAGGCTCTGAAAAACCTATCCACAGAGCACAAGTCAGAAATCTGATGGAATACTCCCCCATTGCCTTAATTGGCACACCATCTGCCAGCTTAAACAATCATTCCATCCACCGATAATGCACAGTGGCAGCAATGTGCCATCTATAAGATATACAGCATCAGCTTTGCTCGTTTAAAAGCAACTTCCAAACTCATGACCTCTAGCATGGAGAAGTACATTATCAGCAGAAACATTTGAAAACCAGCATCTGTAAGTTTCTATCGAAGCCACACACCATCCTGACTTGGAACTACATCACTGTTCCTGGAACAAAATCCTTTCCAAACAATGCTGTGGGTGTACACACACCATATCGGCTGCAGCAGTTCAAGAAGACAGCTCACCATCACCTTCTCAATGGTTAATTAGGGATGGGAAACAAATACTGTCTTCACAGGCAAAGCTCACATTCTGGGAATGAACACTGTTTTTTCTAAAGAAGTCCAAAGCAAGTTCTTGCCTGTGTCCTGGCCAATGTTCAAACAAATATTTCTGAAAGTAGATTATCTGCTGTTTGCAGGTACTAACTGTGAGCAAATAGCCTATCACATTTCCACATTAAAAGGTAAAGTCACTATAGTCCTATCAGACTGTAGGCTGCTCTCTCATTAGAGAGAGACAAGTGGTGGTGGTTTAACTTTGCTTTTGGCAAGAGGAGAGATTGAGAGGGAGAAGAAAATTACTGCAGATGCTGGAATTTGTACTGAAAACAAAAATTGCTGGAGATCACAGCTGTTCAGGCAGTATCCGTGGCAAGAGAGCAAGCTAACATTTTAAGTCTGGATGACTGTTCATCAGAGCTTTGATGAAGAGTCATCTAGACTCAAAACATTAGCTTGCTGTCTCTCCACGATTGAGAAGGAGAGTCTTTCATGATAACCACATTTCTACAGTACAATAGTGACGACTCTCCAAAGTTACTCATTGTCTATGATGTATTTCAGGACATTTGTGAGGTGTTGAATTGTGCAATATGAATGGAAGTCTTACTTTTTAAGCTGCATTACATAAATGATGTAATTGATGCTGCAGAAGATATGCTTTTCAATCCTGTCTTTAAAATAAAAGGTCTAGGAAAAATGATTTCTGGTGTCTGTAATTAATTTGCCAACACATTTAGGAAAGTTCATTTTTGAAAAGTCTTGTGAAAAAGATAGATTAAAAAAATGAGAGACATCAGCTCAACGAACTAAACATAAAGTGGCATGATGGTTCAGTGGTTAGTACTATTACCTTGCAGCATCAGGGATTCAATTCCAGCCTTGGGCAACTGTCTATGTGGAGTTTAAACATTCTCTATCTGTCTGTGTGGGTTTCCTGCGGGTGCTCCTGTTTCTTCCCAAGTCTAAAAATATGCAGATCAGGAGGATTGGCCATACTAAATTGCCCATAGTGTCCAGGGGCATGCAGGCTAGGTGGGTTAGACACGGGAAATGCAGGGATGGGGCGGGTCTGGGTGGGATGGTCTTTGGAGGGTCCAATGAAATACCCCGAGCAAAAACAAAGTTGCTGGAAAAGCTCAGCGGGTCTGGCAGCATCTGTGAAGGAAAAAACAGATTTAACTTTTGGGGTCCGGTGACCCTTCCTCAGAAATATCCTCCCTGTCACAAAAAGACAGGAGATGTTGTCCGTACCAATCGAAGGAGCACATCCACTTGCCTGGATGGGTGTACTCCAACAAAACTCAAGATGCTTGACACTATCCAGAACAAAGCAGCCCGCTTGATTGGGACTACATCCACAAACATCCACTCTCTCCACCACTGACTCTCAGTAGCAGCAGTGTGTACTATCTACAAAATGCACTGCAGAAATTCACCAAAGATCCTCAGGCAGCAGCTTCCAAGCCCATGACCACTTCCATCTAGAAGGACAAGGGCAGCAGATGTGTGGGAACACCATCCCCTGCAAGTTCCTCTCCAAGCCACTCACCATCCTGACTTGGAAATATATTGCAGTTCCTTCACTGTCGCTGGGTCAAAATCCTGGAATTCCCTCCCTATGGCATAGTGAGTCAACCTACAGCACATGGACTGCAGCAGTTCAAGAAGGCAGCTCACCCCCACCTTCTCAAGGGCAACTTGATGGGGAGGCAATGGTCCTAGTGGTATTATTGCTGGACTGTTAATCCAGAGACCCAGATAATGTTCTGGGGACCCCAGTTCAAATCCCGCCACGGTAGATGGTGGAATTTGAATTCAATAAATATCTGGAATTAAGAATCTAATTATGACTATGAATCCATTGCTGATTGTCAGGAAAAACCCATCTAATTCACTAATGCCCTTTAGGGAAGGAAACTCCCATCCTTACCTGGTCTGGCCTACATGTGACTCCAGACCCACAGCAATGTGGTTGACTCTGAACTGCCCTCTGGGCAATAAATGTTGCCTAGCCAGCGACACCCTCATCCCATGAATGAATAAAGGAAAAAAAAACTAGGAACGGGCAATAAATGCTAGCCCAACCAGCAATTCCTACAAATGACTAAAAGTAAATTAGACACTTGAACCTTCAGCTTTAGTACGATCATGAATGCATTGTAATCCCAATCCTTAGAATCACATGTGCACTATATCCTTTATAACATTTAGCTCACAAATCTCCAGCAATTTCAGCCTCAGACTGATTTCTAGAAGGGAATGCTAACCATTTTGTCTAGAAGTGATTCCAAATTTCACCTCAAGAAATTCTAACGCTAAGTGATAGACTGTAACCTTTAGTTTGAAACCCTACTCCCCAACCAGCGGAAATAGTTTCTCTCCATCAGCCCTCTCTGTACCATTTAATATCTTAAAACTTGAATCAATTCACAACTTAAAGCTCAAACCTTATTTGTGTAGTGGCTCCTTAGCTTGACTTAACCATGACTCTACAACTGGACTCCTTCCAAGGACAGTGCTCCCTCCTCAGGTGTGATGCCTTAAGGCAAACTAAGATTTCTTTTTAGTCATTTTCCCTGTGTGCCTGCAAGAGAGTGAAAACGTATTGCTTCAGTATGGTAACAAGAACCTGAAAACCCAA
The DNA here is from genome assembly GCF_021869965.1 of Rhincodon typus. Lineage (NCBI taxonomy): Eukaryota > Metazoa > Chordata > Chondrichthyes > Orectolobiformes > Rhincodontidae > Rhincodon > Rhincodon typus. The sequence continues at coordinate 10,669,776 of NC_063367.1, read as the reverse complement.
CTGTTTACTAAATAGATGATACAATAGTTCCTGCTGATGAACACATGGTAATACACAAACCCTTAAAGTTTCACTTCTGTCATCTGCAAGTATATTGAGAATTGCTGACTTGAGAATGCCGAGAGAATGTATATATTAAATCAGTTTGCTTCCTAGAGATTGGTGTTGCTTTGTCAGCGCAGCACCATTTTACAGTAGAATTAGAATTAGCTTTATGGTCACGTGTACTCAAATGAGTAAGTAAAAAGTTTATAAGTTGCCACTTACAGCACCTTCTTAGGTACAAAGGTAACTACGTACAGCTTCTTCAGTTACAAGATCTTGGGAAATTAGGGAAAGAAAAAGTTACACAACGTTCCCTTGTTCATTGTTTTAGCCAAGGCACTAGCCCGTTCGTAATGCTATAATTTCAAGAGTCAGAGAAGTTTGTGGGTTCAAGCCCCATTTGAGGGATTTGAGCACAAAATCCAGGCTGCCGATTCCATGCAGTGATGATGGAGTGCCGTACAATCAGAAGTGTTGTCTTTTGGCTGGGAGGTTAAATTGAAAGTCCACCATCCTCTCAATTTGGGGAGTTTAGAACCACGGACCACGACCTTAAAGATAAGGAGATGCTCCTTAGGCCCGAGATGAGGAGAGTTTTTTTTTACTCTGGTGTTATGAACCATTGGAAGTCTCAACCACGGAGGCTTGTGGAAGCTCAGTCTTTCAGTATGTTTAAGGTAGAGATTTGATAACCAATGGTGTACAGGATTATGGGGATGGGGTGAGTAAAAGGCATTGAAGTGTTCAATCAGCCATGACCATATCAAATGGCAGCGCAGGCCTGATGGACTGAATGTCCTACCCTTATGAATTAAGTATATTCTGCAACATTATCAATCTCATTTTCCTATTTAAAGGAGAGTGGAAAACTGCACCGCAGTGTCCTGGCCATTAACGATCTCTCATCTAGTATCAATAAAAGACATTGTCCTGGTATTTATTTCATTATTCTTTGTGGAATCTTGCTCAATTGCAAATAGGCTTCTTTAATTCCCCAAATTATAAAAGAGTCATCTTCAAAAACACACAGCTTGCTATCAAGCATAAAAAATGTTATATAAACACAAGCTACTTCTGTAATGGACCAAGAATCTTATCAGGCCACAGACTCTTGGAAGTGTTACAGTGCAGAAGGATGCTATTTGGCCCCTCATGTCTGTACTGCCTCTCTGAATGTGCATTCTGAACGAGTGTTATTCTCCTGCCTTTTCCCCCCTATCCTTCCATATTGTTGATATTCAAATAATCATCTAATAAGACCATAAGATATATGAGCAGAATTAGGCCATTTGGCCCATTGAGTCTGCGCCACTATTGATCATGTCCAACATGTTTCTCAATCCCATTCTCCAGTCTTTTCTCCATAACCTTTGAACCCCTCACTAATCAAGAGCCTATTTATCTCTGTCTTAAATACACTCGATGACTTGGATTTTGCAGCCCTCTCCGCAAGTGTTTCACAGATTCACCAAGTTCCAGCAGAAGAAATTCCTCCTCAGCTCATTTGGGGCGGTACGGTGGCTCAGTGGTTAGCACTGCTGCCTCAAAGCACCAGGGACCCAGGTTTGATTCCACCCTTGGGCAACTGTCTGTGCGGAGTTTGCACATTCTCCCCGTATCCGCGTGGGTTTTCTCCTGTTTCCTCCCACAGTCCAAAGATGTGCAGGTTAGGTGGATTGGCTGTGCTAAATTGCCCATAGTGCCCAGGGATGTTAGGTTAGGGGGGTTAGACGTGGGAAATATGGGGTCTGGGTGGGATGCTCTTCAGTGGGGCAGTGTGGACCTGTTGGGCCAAATGGCCTGTTTCCACACTGTAGGGATTCTATCTCAGTTCTAAAGATTGTCCCTTCACTTTGAGGCTGTGCCCTCAGTTCCTAGTCTCTGCAATAAAATTTGTATAGATTTGATCTGTTTTACATTGTGACATTCTTTCGAGCCTGCCCTTCGTAGATAAAGTTAAAGAATGTATTGGCTGCACAGATCAAGCAGCAAAGTAACATTTTCATATTGACTAAATAAATCAAATTAAATGCCTGAGATATTCATGCCTTTAAGCCTAAGTAATGTTCCATTGATGTCAGTGTTTTAATCATTTTTATTACAGTTTTCCAAAATTATTTTTTTCACATTAAGCAAGCACAAGTTGCCTTCATGTCGGCTGCGTAGGATGGGAGTGGCTTCTCATCCTGAGATGTTTGCTCTCTCTTGCATTCCTGTACTTAAGGCTGATATCTTTGAAGACTGAAAGTGAGTAAAAGACATGGGGATCACAGTTGCTGCTTGCATCCTTGCAGCGCAGTTTGTCACAACAGACATAGGCAGCACGGTGGCTCAGTGATTAGCACTGCTGCCTCACAGCGCCAGGGACCTGGGTTCGATTCCACCCTCACATGACTATCTCTGTGGAGTTTACAGGTTCTCCCTGTGTCTGCATGGGTTTCCTCCCACGCAGATGTGCAGGCTGGGTGGATTGGCCATGCTAAATTGTCCATTGTGTCTATGGATGTGCAGGTTAGGTGGATTAGGCATGGGAAATGCAGGGATAGGATAGGGGGCTGGGTCTGGGTGGGATGCTGTTCAGTGGGTTGGTGTGGACTTGATGGGCCAAATGGCCTGCTTCCATACATTAGGGATTCTATGTGCGAGTTGGGTAGATTGGCCAGGTTATATTGTACAGAGATGTGCAGGTTAGTCAGTGCAAGGTTATTGGCATAGGATGGGAGGGAGGGTGCTGCTGCAGACTCGATGGGCCAAATAGCCTCTTTCTGCACTGTAGGGATTCTATTCAGAACTGAAAATGAACTTATGTAGCCTTCAATGTTTACCTATCTTTCATAAACCACCACAGTATAAACAATTTTCCAATAACGTGCCATAGGGGCTCTATAACGTCTAAATTTCTGAGCAGTGCAGTTGAGAGGCCAAACAAGTACGTTTGGTTTGGCACCGGAGAAAATTTGGCCTTGCTTTGGTCTCTGGCACTTTGTCTTTCTATTTTTCCCAGAGGAATGTGACCATTGATTCTCAGGCACATTCCCGAGTCTGGATGCTTGTGGATACCTCAGTTGCCAGCCTCTTGACTAGGCATCAACACAATGGAAGGGGGTGAGAAACAACCCCCTTGATGCCAGAGGACTGGAGAATGACTGCTAAGAGGAGCAGCAAATAACTCAGAGATTAAACAGAAAGATGGGGGTGGTATGGTGGCTCAGTTGTTAGCACTGCCGTCTCATAGTGCCAGGGACTTGCGTTTGATTCCACCCTCAGGCGACTGCCTGTGTGGAGTTTGCACATTCTCCCTGCGTCTGCATGGGTTTCCTCCCACAGTTCAAAGATGTGCAGGTTAGGTGATTATTCCACGCTAAATTGTCCCGTAGTATCCAGGGATGTGCAGGCGAGGTGGGCTAGTCATGGGAAATGCAGGGTTCACGGATAGGGTTCAAGTGTGGGTCTGGGTAGAATGCCCTTTGGAAGGGTCAGTATGGACTTGATGGGCCAAATGACCTGCTTCCACACTGTAACAATCCTATGAAAAGTACAATGAATCATTTGTAAATATTACAGAGCTTTCTAATATTTGTCATGTTTCTTTTGAATATTTAATATAACATTTTTTAATTCACATGAAAGTATTTAAAATATTTGTAGATTATTGTCATTACTATTTAATACAGCAAACTTTGTCGTAACCAGCACCTTAATGTACCAGCACCCTTGATAAATTGGCAAAAATTATACACGTCAAATACAATTGTATTAATCTGTCCAGTTTGTAGTTTTTAGACGTATTTACCTCAATATAAATATACTTGTTGTTCAACTGAATGGCCATCCGAAACATCAACAGTTTATTCAATTTTGATTAAATTTCTCCTCAATGTCTGAGCAGTCAGTTGAGGGTGCGAGTGAGAAGGCTCTCTGCTGATAAGTTTTAAGGCAAGGTTGCTTATTATTTAAGTGATTTATACTGTGAATAAAGTATAGCGGTGATGTGTGTACACACTGCATTATATTTCTACAGATGGTTCTGTTATAACGCGATAGTTGCATTCCTGTGCAACATTGCGTTATAGAAAATCGTGCGATAGAAATAGGAGCCTTTATGAAAAATGGGGTTGGGGAAGACCACCAAAAAAACCCACTCAAAATCACTAAAAAATCACTCAAAAACCTAACACAATGGATAGCACAATTTAAATAAATGTTTAATTCATGTCTAATAACGAAATAAAAGTAAATTTAACACTTTACCTTGAAAACATATCAAGACAACTTGCTGGAGGAGGAGGTTGTACTGTACTTCTCACAGGAAACACTTCATGACAAAGCCCGCAAAATGATCACATGATGTTAATGCGTACTTCTCCACGCCCAATAGAATTGCATTATAGCCAACACAAGTTCGCGTTTTAAAAATAGCGCTCCCCATTCATCAATCATATTACAGCAAATTTGCGTTGCCAGAACACGCATTACAAGCAGAACCGACCGTATTACTCAGTGTGTGGTTACACATTGATTATGTGGACCTCTTGATTATCCAGAATAATTGATCAATCAGCACACTCCTGGTCCCATAGGTGCCAGACAATAAAAAGCCGTAATTCCAAATGCAGTAGATTGTCTTATATATTTTTACATTCAATGTTATTTAATAATGTTGAGTGAATAAGTGTGATGTGTCAGGTAACTGACGTGAATCTCTACACAGGAAAGGTGAGAGGGATTACCCCTACCGCTGGTTCGCTATTAAACTGACCCTCTTTACTACCCTTCCCTAGATCTCCATGGACACCCAACCTCCTGAACCCAGGCCGATAACTCCACCTGCACTGCCGCCCCTCTGGAGTCAACCTTCCTACCCATGACACTTCCCTTCAGAACCAAACACCCCTTGGCTCAAGACTGCACCTGACTCCCCCCGCCCCCCACCCCGGCAACCCACTCCCAATACAACCAGATCCAAGTCTACCACCGATGCTCCTTACTGACCCTAACCTCCCTGACCCCAAAATCTCATTCATCCCACCCAAGGCCTCACATGCACCCAATACCCCAACCTGGCTGTCCTCTGACACTCCCATCCAGCCCAACCTCCCCCCCAACCCAACTCCCTCCACCTCGACTCCCGGCTGCCACCGAAATAAACTTGTTATCGCAGTCTCTTATAAAATTATGGAAACCCTACAGTGTGGTAGCTGGCCATCCTCCAAAAAGCATCCCACTCAGACCCAACCCCCCCCCACTACCTGTAACCCTGCATATCCTACGGCTAATCCACCCAACGAACACATCCCCAAACATTATGGGCAATTTAGCATGGCCAATCCACCTAACCTGCACATCTTTGGACCAAAATCCCCAACTCTAACTCAGAGTTGAGGACATTTCAAACAGATTACATATTATGGATATTTGCCTACCAGAGGCCCCAACATCCTAAGTGATTCCCTGGAATCCAGCTGCTTTGGGATTTCCACATGATCCCAGCATACAAGTCCTGCCTATTACAGCAATGACCGTCATCCGGTCAGAACATCTGGACCAGAGGTTAATGGAAAAGAGTGGGAAATGGCAATGAATGGGTCAATTTTAGTTCAAATTTCCCTTTCACTTTCAAAATAAAGACACTATTCCCAGCCTCAGGATGTCCTTGGCTCAATTAATCACTTTTGAGTGTAATCACTGTTGTTAAGGACGAACTGCTTAGTTAACAGGAAACACACAAGGCAAAGAGATCTGGGCCAGTAAATTTGTTTTTGTTTTGTTAGACCTGTCCTTTCTTTCCCCTGCTAGACCTGTTTATTCAGTTTCCTTTTATGAGTAACAGATTTGTTTTTTTTGGTAAATAATGTTCGTAACGTGCATTACTTTTTCCCAGGGTGGAAATGACTATAAAGGGGGCAATTTTAAGGTGATTGGAGGAAGGTATAGGGGAGATGTCAGAGGTAGATTCTTCACACAGAGAGTGATGGGTGCGTGGAATGCGCTGCCAGCAGTGATAGTGGAGTCAGATACTTTAGAGACTTTTAAGCGACTCTTGGATAGGCACATGGAGGATAGTAAAATGTAGGGTATGCAGGGTAGATTGATCTTAGTAGGATAATAGGTCAGCACAACATTGTGGGCTGAAAGGCCTGTACTGTGCTGTACTGTTCTATGTTCTATGTATTCTAGGTAAAGGGTATGTTAGCAGGTTCTTTCTCAACTGTGCCACTTCTACAAGTTGCTATTGGACAAATAGCAACTTGATCCTCCAAATAACTCCTGCCACTGGTAACCGCGTTTGCTTCAACTTGTCTGATCACAGATCCTCGTATAGTCCTTGATGGCTTCAATCCTGGGTAGATTGAGTGACTTGATTCCTGACTGTCAGAGGGAAAATCCTAAAGGGAAATGTGACATAGTGATCCAGGCTCTGACTTCACACCGATTGAAAGATCTGCTAAGTTATAAGATGTTTTAGGTCATGTAAACAAACTATTTGAATTTAGAACCATCTCTGTACCACCACAAAATAAATAAATTGGCATATGGATAAAGTCCCCATTGTTCTACTGTCACTGCAGAGAGATGATTGGTGGTGTCTTAACCTAAGGGTCACCATGCCTTAAACGAGGGGAGACTTTGATAAGGAGACTCCCTTATGGTAACCTCAGTTGGTTCAGGAATTGAACCAACACCATTAGTATCACTCAGCAGCTATCCAACCAACTGAGCTAACCAACTGCCAATATGCAACAATAGTGTCACTTTTCCCAAGTCCTGTGCTTGCTTTTCCCCCAAGGTTAACGTTGACCTTTGTGCTTAGAAACAGCCACACTTTCTTAATTTACCTGACTAGAGCTCTCTCTGCAATGAGGAATGAGATCCACTGTCCAAAATCTGTGGCTCCTTCCTAAGATCATAACATTTATGCGTACGTTGGTAGAGATGGGATGTCCAAGATAGTTGTCCATGGTCTGCTCATTATCTCATTGCTATTTGTTGGAACTTGCTGTGAGCAAATTTGCCACCAGATTTGCCAGCAAAATAACTGGCTACACTTCAAAAGTAATCTGAATGGGATTTACCAAAACAAATTCAAGCTTCTTCATTTCTCCTTCTATTTCTGTTTCTCTGCTTCCCACTGCCTCTATCGCGTGGCACCGTAGCTCAGTGGTTAGCCCTGCTTCCTCACAGTGCTAGGGAACTGGATTCAGTTTCAGCCGTGGGTCACTGTGTGGGTGGAGATGTCATGTTCCTCAATGTCTGTGCGGATTTTCTCCAGGTTCTCTGGTTGCCTTCCCACAGTCCAAAGATGTGCAGGTTAGGGTGGATTGGCCGTGCTAAATTGTCCCATAGTGTCCAGAGATGTGTAGGTTAGGTGGATTGGCCATGCTGAATTGCCCCATAGTGTCCAGAGATATGCAGGTTAGGGTGGATTGGCCGTGCTAAATTGCCCCATTGTGTCCAGAGATGTGTAGGTTAGGTGGATTGGCCATGCTAAATTGCCCCATAGTGTCCAGGGATGGGCAGGCTAGGTGGGTTGGCCGTGCTAAATTGCCCCATAGTGTCCAGAGATGTGCAGGTTAGGTGGATTGGCCATGCTAAATTGCCCCATAGTGTCCAGAGATGTGTAGGTTAGGGTGGGTTAGCCGTGCTAAATTGCCCACAGTGTCCAGAGATGTGCAGGTTAGGTGGGTTGGCCATGCTAAATTGCCCACAGTGTCCAGAGGTGTGTAGGTTAGGGGGATTGACAATGCTGATCAGGGTGGATCTGGGTGGAATGCTCTTCAGCAGGTCAGTGCAGACTTGCTGGTCTCTTTCTGCGCTATTTGGGATTCTATTATTCGTAACTTTAAAAAAAACCCGTGGATGTCACTGGCCAGGCTATCATTTGTTACCCATCCTTAATTGCCCAGTTAAGTGTCAACCCCATTGCTGCGGGTGTGGAGTCACACATAGGCCAGACAAGATAGGAATGGCAGATTCCTCCCCTAAAGGGCATTAGCGAACCAGATGGGTTTTGACTGAAAATGATCAATGTTACTCTCTTAATTCCAGACATTTATTGCAACTAAAATCCACCATTTGCCATGGCAGGATTCAAACTCAGGTCTCCAGAAAATTAGCAGGGTCTCTGGATTAATAGTCCAGTGATAACACCACTAGGCCATCACCTCCCCCTAAATGGGAGCCTTGCTTTAGATTTAACATTAGCTTCTCCTTTCTACTTTCACCTCAACTTTTACAGATGAAAAGAAGGAATTGTTAGCCAGGAGAAGTTGCAATTGAAAAGTTCACATCTTTTGATTGACTTTCATCTGTGGCTTTAGCACATAGAAACAACTGAAGTGAATGTATTGTCACTTCATCCATTGCCAATTCTCCAATTAGGGGAATGTTACACTGAAAGCCACTTTTCAACAGTGTAAATTAATAGAATTAGCGGAACCTATAATTTCCACCTTATGAAAAGAAATGGCTGTTGATCATAAGATTGCTTTTTCGATTTGGATGTGTTGTTTTAGGTGGGTTTTGCTGCAAAATGATTCTGGACTAGTTTAAATAATGCATTCATGTGCATGCTGTCACTTAGATAAATATAGTTTGCAGTGAAATGTGATTTCATGCAGAAAATCTACTCCTCTTGCTGGTAGATTTTTCTACGTGGTTTCATGTGACCCGAAAGACCCAGAATGGTGAAACACTAGGTGAAAATTTCTCGGGCCCATACTTGTTGCTAGGAGATTTCTTTCTCTTCCGTTATAGGAAGCAGTGGCCTTTCTGTCTGTAGGTAAAGGAGCCACTGACTATTATGACAGAGGTTCGCCAGCTTCACCTCTGTCTGAGAGAGGCCTCTGTTCAACAGCTCATTCAAAATGTGGCACCTTGGACAGGGCAGCACTCCTTCAGTAACATGCTGAAGAGCTAGTTTGGCTTTTGCACTCTGGAGTCTCCGGCGTGAGATGTGGCCTTCTATCTCAATGAAGGGGTCATGTTGGGGGAGCAGAGCTGGGCTGGGGTCATGGGGGGGCTGCTGCTGGACATTTGGTCTTCAACAAAGCAGGTCATACAGAACGAGCAGTGCAGCATCGCAACTACCCATTTCTTTCTGGTTTGATTTGATTTGATTTGATTTATTATTGTCACATGTACCTAGGTACAGTGAAAAGTTTTGTTTTGCGTGCAGTACAGGCAGCTCATGCCATACCAAGTACATTAGGGTAATAGAACAGAGCATGGAATACAATGTTACAGCTGCAGAGAAGGTGCACAGAGATTGTGATCAAGAGCAGGCTGTGAAGGGAGGCAATCAATTCACTTTTCCCCTCCACTCATTCCCCCATCTTCTGTGTGTTCCTGCAGCACCATTCCAGAACCACGAAGTGTTTATCTTCTTTTCCACTTGGAGCAGCAGATATTTCCTCCATTCAGATGTTGGGAACACAAAGGCCATTGTTTTAATGTCCTCTCAAAAACACTGTTCCATCCCCACTGAGTGCATCCCTCTCCCTCATATCTGTCTGAGGCTGACTCAGACTGTAATCTTGATGAGTTATATGACACCAAAATTAACTCCCACCCACCACTAATACTATACATCCCCACCTTTATATCATGGCCCTTCTCTGTCCCTGTCACCTCATCCTTCTCCAAAAATCCCATCCACTCCTTCAATACCTCCAGACATTACCATTTCAACATAATTTTGGCCTGTCTTCCTCATTTTCATCCCTACAAACTCCAGATCATTTAAAATGCTGTTGGATATCGGGGAGACGTCAGAGGTAGATTCTTTACTCAGAATGGTCGGGGCGTGGAATGCATTGCCGGAGCGGGTAGTGAAGTCGGCCTCATTAGGGGCATTTTAAGTGGCTATTAGATAGGCATATGGATGATAGGATAAGGTAGCGGTAGAGGTTAGATAGACCTTAGGTTTCGGTTAAAAGTTCGGCACAACATTGTGGGCCGAAGGGCCTGTACTGTGCTGTACTGTTCTATGTTCTATGTTCTATGTCTGTGTCCTTACCTGCACCAGCTCTCATTCACCCACCCAGCTTCTGTTCACTGACTTACACAGGCAGCAGCTAAGCAACACTTTGATGTGAAAATCCTCTTGCTAGATTTCAAATCCCTCCATGGCCTGGTCCCTTCCTATTTCTGTAATCTCCTCCGGCCTCACAAGCCAAGATATTTGCACTCATCCAATTAAGGACTTGGGCATTCTAGTTTTAATTACTCTTCAATTGATGGCCCCACTTACATCTGCCAAGGCACTAGGGACTGGAAGCCTATCGCTAAAGGAACCCCTCCATATCTCCTTTTCTCTTTCTCCCTGTCTTGTTCTTTAGGATAGTCTTTAAACACCATAGGCTAAAGCGTTAATAAAAACATGTAAATAATAGCTTTCACCATCATTGGCAAATGATGCCAAGTCACATAACTACCAGGAGATGTCTCAATCTTGCAGTCTTTGGGCAGAGGTGAAGTCTTGATCTGTTTGTAGATTGTGTTTACTGGGTTTAAATCTGTAAAGTAATGCTTGGCCATAGAACATAGAACAGTACAGCACAGTACAGGCCCTTCGGCCCATGATATTGTGCCGACATATTATCCTACTAAGATCAATCTACCCTGCATACCCTACATTATACAATCATCCGTGTGCCTATCCAAGAGTCGCTTAAAAGTCTCTAAAGTATCTGACTCCACTACCACTGCCGACAGCGCATTCCACATGCCCACCACTCTCTGTGTGAAGAACCTACCTCTGACATCTCCCCTATACTTTCCTCCAATCACCTTAAAATTATGCCCCCTTGTAATAGGCATTTCTGCCCCGGGAAAAAGTCTCTGACTATCCACTCTAACTACACGTCTCATCATCTTGTACACCTCTATCAAGTCACCTGTCATCCTTCTTCAGTCCAATGAAAAGAGCCCTAGCTCCCTCAACCTTTCCTTGCATGCATCAAAAAATTCCTGCAATGTTTATCAACCTGTCCCCTGAACCCAAAAGTAGCATAAAATCTTTGATGAAAGATTTCATTCTCTGCCCTAATATCACCTTATTTGACTTAGCATCAAAATTTGCTTGACAACCCTCTTGTGACCGTTTGACTATGCTAAAAGTGCTACGTCAACTTAAGCTGCTATTGTTGCTTCATACTATTTACCATTCCTTTAAATAACATGACCAGCTGTTTGCTTCTGCGTTAGCATTCGTCAAGCCAGCCTTCCCAGTTAAACAAAAGGAATTGTTGCTTAACATTCATGATACTCTCATTCCCCCCCACTGCATTATGCTTCCTGTGCTCTGAAGTAAGGTAACAGGAGAATCTTGTTCAAGATAGAAAGGTATTTTTTTGGACAAGACTACTGAAATTGCCCAAAAGCAACAATCAATGGGGACTTTAGCAATAATCCATTTACTATGAGTATATCCTGAGCACGTGAAACGTGCCTGTGATAAAGAGAACAATAGAACCGCAGAAAGGTGACAGGATATCTTTGAGGATAAAAGCTGGGATGTCAATTTCATGCTGTACAGCAAGTTGATGAGGCCACTTTTGGAGTTCTGTGTCAAGTTCTGGACGCCCTGTTTTAGCAAGGACGTCATTAAGCTGGAGAGGGTTCAGAAAAGATTCACAAGGATGTTGCCGGGAATGGAGGGTTTCGAGATTTTGGTTGACATGGACCAGTTGGACTGGAGGGTCTGTCTCCATGCTATCTGACTCTACGACTGTATGACTGAAAGAGGCCATTCAGCCTACTGTGTTTGTGCTGGCTGAATAAATTAGTTGCCTATTTTAGTTTCATTTCCTAGCACTTTGTCTGTAGTTTTGCAGATTATAAAGAGGCATAGAGAGTCATGGAGTTGTACAGTATTGTAGAGACCCTTTGGCCCATTGAGTCTGCACTAAAAACAATTTAAAAATCCAAATGCTGGATTCTTTTACATGAATTGAAGGTTTTCACCTCAACCACTAAATGGTGGTTGAATAAATTCCAGACTACCCACCACCCACTGACTGAAAGTGTTTTTCTTTGTGTCCCCCATACCAATTCGGGAGGCAATGGCCTACTGGTATTATCACTGGACTGTTAATCCAAAGACCCAGGTAACATTCTGGATCCATGGCAAATGGTGGAATTTGAATTCAATAAATGGTAATCTGGAATCTAATGATGACCATGAACCCATTGTCGATTGTGGGAAAAACCCATTTGGTTCACAAATGTCCTTCAGGGAGGGAAATGGCCATCCTTACCTGGCCTGGCTTCCAGACCCAAGGCAATGTGGTTGAGTCTTAACTGTCTTGTGGGCAATTAGGTATGGGCAATAAATGCTGGCCTAGTCAGAGATGCCACATCTCCTGGTGATTGACATCTTCACTAGGGGGAAACAGGTCTTCATTTGCCCCTCTAACCGAGCCCCTCAATATTTTGTTCACTTCAATTAAGTCACACCTCAGTCCCATCTGTTCTAAGGAAAACAGCCCTAGCCTATCCAATCTCCTCTCGTAGCTGCAATTTTCAAACCCTGGTAATATTCTTGGAGATCTCCTCTGTACTCTCCCTAGTGCAATTCTGCCCTTCCTGCAATGTCGTGACTAGAACTTCACAGAAAACTCCAGTCGTGGCCTAAGCAGTGCATTATGTATTCGAGTGCATTTAGCATAGAGGGCTGTGAGATTACAACATCTTTGAGGAATTCAGACGTGTGGTCTGATTGGCTGTATTGTCAACGTGTAGCTCCTTTGCCCTAGGCTCCACATTAAGAGGTTTCAGTTGGATGGTGCAGCCAATAATCAGACAGATTAAGTGAATACTTAACTTGGCATCACACAGCATGCATAATATTAAGGATGAATCCAGGCCAACTGAATTTAATTTAATAATCAATGAATATAATGGACTTAGAACAGATTCTGTTTCTCTTACTTTAGGTTCTCAAATATTAGGCAGAATCCTACTTTAGACTCAAAATGCTAGCGTATTTTTTACTGCTCTCCATGTGATCAATGGGATGTCACATTGCAACTTGGTGCATGACTGTAGTGCGACAGTGAATGTGGCCCCTCCGGATATATCTTCACATAAGGATTCGTTCCTAGCTCTTTGCAAATAATGTGACGCTATAACAGTTACCAACATTAATGCTTACTTTTGCTTTTCAGGGTGACAAATATATCAAGACGCAGCATCAAGTCCAAAAGCAAGTATAATATGAACTTGATAGAATTTGCAGCTCTCTCCATTAACTTGACACTTTGTACTAAACAGAATGGACTTCTTTGGTTCCCAGTGCTTTATCAAAGTCACCGAAATCATTGCTACACTAACAAATACATCCAAAGTAAATTGTCAGCAATGTCATTGCTATTTTACCACTTTTGAATCTAAAATGCAATTTAAAATGAGCAGTTAATCTTGGAGTGGGATTGCAACTTCTGTTTCTCACACCAACATCCTTCACGTGAATGAAGATTATAAATTCCCATAATACTGTAAATTTAAGCTTCAATGCATATGCTAATCATACAATTTGTCTGACATTTATTTAACTGCAACATTTTCCAGCTAATAAAGAGTGGGCCAACATCTAATATTATCATTCTATAGAGTCAGTGTATAAATCAGCAATAGGTTTTAACAGCTGACATGATAAGACCATAAGACCATAAGACATAGGAGCAGAAATTAGGCCATTCAGCCCATCGAGTCTGCTCCACCATTCAATCATGGCTGATAAGTTTCTCAACCCCATTCTCCCACTTTCTCCCCATAACCCTTGATCACCTTGACAATCAAGATCTATCTCTGTCTTAATATACTCAATGACCTGGCCTCCACAGCCTTCTGTAGCAGTGAATTCCATAGATTCACCACTCTCCGGCTGAAGAAGTTTCTGTTTATCTTAAAAGGTTTTCCCTTTACTCTAAGGCTGTGCCCTTGGGTCCTAGTCTCTCCTACCAATGGAAAGATCTTCCCAACATCCACTCTGTCTCGGCCATTCAGAATTCTGTAAGTTTCAATTAGATTCCCCCTTCATTCTTCTAAACTCCATCGAGTATAGACCCAGAGTCTTCAAACATTCCTCATATGTTAAGCTTTTCATTCCTGGGACCATTCTTGTGAACCTCCTCTGAACCCGCTCCAGGGCCAGTATATCTTTCCTGAGATATGGGTCCCACAATACTCCAATTGCACACAATACTCCAAATGTGGCCTGACCAGAGCCTTATAGAGCTTTAAAAGTACATCCCTGCTTTTATATTCAAGTCATCTCAAAATAAATGCCAAAGTTGCATTTGCTTTCCTAACTACTGACTCAACCTGCAGGTTTACCTCGAGAGAATCCTGGACTAGAACTCCCAAGTCTCTTTGTACTTCAGACTTTACTCCCCATTTAGAAGATAGTCCATACTTCTATCCTTACCAAAGTGAATGACCTCACACTTGCCCACGTTGTACTCCATCTGCCACTTCTTTGCCCACTCTGCTAAATTGTTCGAATCTTTCTGCAGCGTCCCTGCATCCTCAAATCTACCTGCCCCTCTACCTATCGTTGTATCGTCTGCAAACTTAGCCAGAATGCCCTCAGTTCCTGATATTTCTTTTGCAGCGAAAGCATTGTGTAACGTTTTGTGTTCTGAAGAAAGATCACTGGGCTTGAAATGTTAACTCTGTTTTGTCTCCACAGATGCTGCCAGAACTGCTGAGCTTCTCCAATAATTTCTCTTTTCTCTTTGCTGTCCTAAAGTCGAGTCCCAGGCCAGCCGAGCACAGGGACAGTGAGTCCCAGACAGGAGGCAAGGCCTTTGGGGACTGGGAGTGAGACCTCGAGGTTTGAAGCCCAGTGTGGTCTGGAGACTTAGCCCGGGCCGTCTGAAAGCTCGGTGCTGGCACAGACTTGGCAGAAAGACTAAAATTCGAGTACTTTTTAAAAAGTAAACTTCTTTATCCTTGTGCTGAATTTTTACTTATGATTCTTTCAAGTCTGTAACACATATTTAAATAAGTTACCCTGTACAGGAGATGGTGCCAAAGCGGCGACATTACAAACTTTCCACTACACTCATTCGAGTGCTCATGGCAATAAAAGCTAATTCTAATTCAAATTTTGTTTCAGATTTCCTGCATCTACAGTTATAGTGTCACAGAGTCATACAGCACAGAAACAGACCCTTCAGTCCAACCAATCCTTGCTGACCATAATCCTAAAATAAACTATTCCACCCGCCAACATATCCCTCCAAACATTTCTTATTCATGAACTTATCCAAATGTCTTTTAAACATTGTAACTGTACCCGCATCCACCACTTCCTCTGGCAGTTCATCCCACACACGAATCACTGTCTGTGTAAAAACAAAATGTCCCTCATGTCTTTTTTAAATTTTTCTCCTCTCGCCTTTAAAATATGCCCCATAGTCCTGAAATGCCCCACCCTAGGAAAAAGACACCTGCCATTCACCTTATCTATGCCCCCCATGATTTTATAAACCTCTATAAGGTCACCCTCAACCTCCAGTGGAAAAAGTCCCAGCCCATCCAGCCTCTACCTATAATTCAAAATTCACTTTATTATGTTTTTTTTTATTATTTGTCCATGGGATAAGGACTATTGCTGCTGGGGCCATCATTAATTACCCATGGTCTTTGAGTGAGTTGAAGGGCTGAAATTTTGCTTTTAGGCAGGGTGCAGGAGCCTGGACGTTTTCCAAATCCTGATCTCCCCCACTGTATGGAAACCGTTACCACTCGGGATTTTCATGGATATGCCCCTTTCCTTGACACAATGACTGACTCACTCTCCCAGTTGAAGGCGGCCCAGTTAAAGCTGTTTGGCCCATTTGAGGCCTTCCAGTCAGAACAGTACAAGGAGGCTGCTGTAGAGGGTAACTCACAGATAGCAGGAATTCCACATGGAGACAACATCTCACATTTCCTGTTATAAATACTGAAGTAAAGAACAGATTCAGAAACCAAGCCACCTTTGAATAGGTGGGGAGAGAGACAAGAAGTGAGAGGAAGGAATCTGGCTACAGGACCTTCTATAACTCCAAAAATAACAAGGCAGGGAGGCACAGCCTACATCCATCATGGAAAACAGGTCACGGGAGGTGGTGTGGAAAGCGAAGAGAAAAACATACTTTGCCTCGTCCTCACCAAACTGCTGGCGTCAGACAGATTTATCCGTGACAGTATTGGCAAGAGTGACAAACATGGTCACTGTGGAGACGAAATCCCGTCATCACGTTGAGAACACCCTCCATTATCGTGAGAAATAGGACAAACCGAACAGATCTAGCAACTCAAATCTGGGTATCAGTGAGGTGCTGTGGACCATCAACAACATTGTACTCACCATCCCCACCATCTGTGACCTCATGGACCAGTATATCCCCAACCAACACCATTCAGCCAGGGAATCAATGATGTGCAGGAGGATGTGCTAGGGCCAGTATGAATATTGAAAAATTGGGGGTCAACCTGGTTAAGCTACCAAACAGGATTACTTGCGTGCCAAACAGCAGAAATAGCAAG
>NC_063367.1:10609884-10653182 GCF_021869965.1 Rhincodon typus | reverse complement strand
AGCTACCAAACAGGATTACTTGCGTGCCAAACAGCAGAAATAGCAAGTGATAGACAGAGCTAAGCAATCCCACAATCAATGGATCTGATCTAAGCTCTGCAGTCCAGTCACATCCAGTCATGAATGGTGGTGGACAATTAAACAACTCACTGGAGGAACAGGATCTGCAAATATCTCCATCCTCAATGATGGAAGAGCCCAGCACATCAGTGCAAAAGTTAAGGCTGAAGCATTCACAACAATCTTCAGCCAGAAGTGCCCAATGGATGATCCATCTCAGCCTCCTCATAGATGCCAGTCTTCAGATTATTTTGATTTACTCCTCATGAAATGGAGACACTGGATACTGCAAAGGCTGTGTGCCCTGATAAAAATCCAACAATAGTGCTCCTGACCTTGCCCTGCATCTAGCCAAGCTGTTTCAGTACAGTTATAACACTGGCATCTACCCGACAACATGGAAAATTGTCCAGGTAAGTCCTACACACAAAAAAAACTGCTCAGATCCAAACTGGTCAATTACCCTCCCATCAATCTACTCTTGATCAGCAGTAAAGTGATGGAAGTTGTCATCAGCAGTGCTCAGCAATAACCTGCTCAATGGTGCCCTGCTTTGGTTGAGCCAGGGCCACTCAGCTCCTGATCTCATTACAAACATGGACTAAAATGCTGAATCCCAGAGGTGAGGTGAGAGAGTGACAGCTGTCGGCATCACGGTCACATTTGACCAAGTGTGTTATCAAGGAACCACAGAAAAGAATAGAGCCAACAGGAATTGGGAAAAAAACTCTCCACTTTGCTAGCACAAAGGAAGATAGTCGTGGTTGTTGGAGATCAGTCATTTCAGCTCCAGGACATTTCTGCAGGAGTTCCTCAGGGTAGTGTCCTAGGCCCAACCATCTTCAGCTGCTCCATCAATGGCCTTCCCTCCATCATAAGGTCAGAAGTGGGGATGTACGCCGATGATTGCACAATGTTCAGCACTATTTGCGGCTCCTCAGATACTGAAGCAGTTCATGTGCAGCAAGACTTGGACAAAATTCAGGCTTGTCCTTATCATTGAATGTTATTAGCATCACTGAAACCCCATTTTCAATATCCTGGAGATTGCTATTGACCAGAAACTGAACTGGACTAGTTAAATACAAAGAAAAGCATACCAGATATTAGCAATCTTTCAGTGAGTAACTCATGTCATGACTCCCCAAAGCCTATCTACCATCTACAAGGTATAAATCAAGAGTGTGATGGGACTGTCCCCACTTTCCTGGATGGGTGCAGCTCCAACAACACTCACGAATTTTGACACCATGAAGCACAGAGGAACCCACCTGAGTGGCACCACATCTACAAACATCCACTCCCTTCACCACCAATGCTCAGTAGGAGCACTGTGTACTATCTATAACATGCACTGCAGAAATTTGCCAAAGGTCCTTAGACAGCACCTTCCAAATCCATCTTCATTTCCATTTAGAAGGACAAGGGTAGCAGATACATGGGAACTCCACCACCTACAAATCCCTCTCCAAACCAACACTATCCTCATTTGGAAATATATCACTATTTCTTCAGCGTCATTGTTGAAATCCTGGACACCCTCTCTAATAGCACTGTTGGTGCACCTACACCAAAAGGACTGTACCTGTTCAAGAAGGCAGCTCACCACCACTTTCTCCAGAATAATTAGCAATGGGCAATAAATATTGGCAAACCCAATGAAGCCCACCTCCTCAAATAAATATAGAAGGCACAAAAGGAGACCATTTAGCCCATCATATCTGTACCATCTCTCCAAAAGATCCAACCCAGTTCGCTTTTCTCAACACCTCTTTCCCCAACAGTCTTGCCATTTTCTTATTTCAAAAATTGCCCTTTTTGAAGTCACTATTTTTAAAATAAAACAAAGAAACTGCAGATGCTGAAGATGGGAAACAAAAAGAGAAATTACTGGAGAAACTCAGCAGGCCTGGCAGAATATATGGAGAGAGATACAGAGTTAATGTTTCAGGCCCAGTGACCCTTCTTCAGAACTAAAACTAGAACTTCAGAACATAATGAGTTCTGCAGAAAGGCCACTGGATCCAAAACATTAACTCTGTCAACTTTCTCCCCAGATGCTGCCAGACTTGCTGAGTTTCTAGATCAATTTCTGTTTCTGTTTCACTATATTTAAATTCTACTTCTCTGCCCTTTCAAGCATTGCAACCCAGATAAGAATGACACCCTGACTGTAAAAAAAAACTCTTCATCTCCCCCTTTGTCAGTTATTTCAAGTTTAAATCAGATCTCTATAGAGCAGATTCTGAGAACTGGTTGGTGGAGGGCATATGGTCAAGTTGCTGTGGTTGCTGGGAGTTGATTTGTCAAGTATCTAGTTCTCGATTGGTTGAGCTTTGATTCTGTCATCTGATTGGTTGAAGGAATTCCCCAACAGTGTGACATGTAATTGCCAGGTTGGTGTGTTCTTGTGAAGTGGGAGAATTCTATCATAATGTTTTGGCCTGTCCCTCAAGTGAAGTTCTGGATAGCATCTGTGCAGTCTGATTGTGAGTTGTAGGCACATTCTGTGATAAAAAGCCAAATATATTGTGAAGTGCAAATATAGTGCAGGCTTCCAATCACAGATATGTTCTAAAGAGTCAGAAAAGAACCAGGTAATTACTAACATTTTTCTTTTGTTCTTTACAATCTCCCCATGTGAAAAATCCACAGCTATTATAGACCTGAAGAAATATTTCTAATGTATCTTCAGAAGAGCAGTTCTTTTTCAAACCAAAATAACTTCTTTCTTCTTATGAAAGTTCTGTGGTGTTATGATAGTTTGTACTTTTCAATATAACCAAACAGATGGCTCCCATAAGAGTAAATTCGAAATGATTTATCACCTCCAGCTGTTGTTGCCCAGAAGGCCCAGGTTTTTCCATTACTGTCCATCCAACAAGCCTCTGTAGCATATTTTGGGAATTTTTTTTATTAACTCTGGAGAAAAGTCAATTACCTTGTTCCTCCAATGTTGACTCAAGCAAATGAATTTGGTGTTCAAGCTTCCACAGTCCATTGTAGTTGTTCTAACAAGTATGAAATGATTGTAATTGACATCAATGCTACATTAGCAAAGGAACTAGCTTGTCTCAGAGAAGGATCGTCTCCAAATGGCTTTGCAATCTCTCTTCATCCTATGGATCAATTCGCATGTCATAACCTGGATTATACTTTTCCTCCATTTCATGTGGATGAAGCTAATGAGTTTGTAACATTCATGCAACAGAAACAGGAGTGACAGGCCTCATGTAGAGCTCACAGATAGTAATTATTGGTTTTTTTTGCCACGTTGGTTGAGAGAATATATGACCCACTAAATGACATTTAATCATCGCCTTTTTTTTGATAGTTTCTGTATATTGTTAAATGTAGCAGAACAGATAATGTGCAGTTAACCTGTGGCACAAAAGAATATCTTTTATTTTTGGTAAGTTTGGGGCACAACCTTGTGAATAATGGGAGCAATTAGCTTTAATACATCAATTCACATTTAGGTTACTGGTGACAGGCTCTCAGTTAGACTGTGCTGAAAAATACAGGCTAGTAGAGCCACCATCAGAGAGCTGGGATGGTGTTTTCTACACAATGTGTATTGCTATCACCTCAACAGTGATGTTTCTCATTACCTTGAGAAGTCCTTTGGAAGCAGCATTGAAGGTCTGGCAAAATGCTAACTGTGTTTTCAGGACTTCCTGACTGTAACAATGCTAAGAACACATTTATGTACAAATGTTTGGTGACCTCGACGCTTGCCAAAGTATTATTTTTCAGTTAAAGGGCCCGTACTGCCTTTAGGTAGTGAACAAGGTAATTTCCTGAGTTCAGCATTAAGACGTATGGAGTAATTACCATCGAAACTACCCCATCAGAAAACAGACAGAAT
Source organism: Rhincodon typus (assembly GCF_021869965.1). Taxonomy (NCBI): domain Eukaryota; kingdom Metazoa; phylum Chordata; class Chondrichthyes; order Orectolobiformes; family Rhincodontidae; genus Rhincodon; species Rhincodon typus. The sequence goes on along the minus strand of NC_063367.1, from coordinate 10,649,254 downwards.
CTGACATAATTCAGGTTTTACACTCTACCCACTTCCCCACCAAATTATTCCCCATTTGAAATAAATGTTGGGTCATGTTGGGTGAAAGAGGAATTGCATTTTTACAACCACAAAATTTCTGGAAGTGTTTTACAACCAACGATTGGGATGTAAGTAGTGAATAATCCAGGATGATGGCAAATAGTGCTTTGTGTTAGTGAGGAGCAAATAAAAAGTAAGATTGACTGGGGAATAAATTAGGGACTAGCATTAGTTGGGGCATAATTGGAGAGTCGTATTAATTGGGGAGTACTATTGAGTGAGGAAAATGGTAACAATCATTGGGAAGAAATCAGAATCATATTTACGTAGGAGTAATGAATGATTTATTGTCACTTGTAAAGCTTCAACTGTCGCCACAATCCAGCACCACTTGAATATTTTAAGAATAAAAAGATAAAGCTGAAAGAAAGTCCATCTTTGTTCCAGTGCCCCCACCATGATTTCTGAGCCAGCTTACCAATGACACCTGTGTCGCTACCCCACCGCAGCCTGCCACTCTTCAGGTGCCATCTCTTCATCGCTGAGCCCACCTTGCCAACAGGCCACCCAATTGACCAACAATCACCCCACACCCAGAAGCCCCCAGCTCTGTTGCTGCCGCTGCCTCACCAACCCCAGCTCCGGGCCTACCATGACCAGGAGTTGGCACCACCGTCTCGCCGATAACCATGATTTCCTGGTTTGGGCCTACCGCAACCAGAGGTCCTTGTCTGTGCCGGGTATACCATACTGCCGCCAACTTGGCTGATGTTTGGAAACCTCGCTCTGGACCTACCACAACTAGGAATCCCTGGATCCACTGCCAGGCCGAGCTGCCAAGATTCCAGCTCCGGCCACTCTCCTCCATGATGTCACCTTCTCAGTTGCCGACAGGACGAAGATGAAGAAAAAGAAAGAAAACAAAGAGGATAAGGGAAGAGGGGAGGAGCTGAACGCCACCTACCTTGCCAGTGCCACTGCCTTGGAATATCTTGAGCAAATAAATGGGAAATAATATCAATTAGGCTGTAAGTAGTGGATAATATTGCCTGGGGAGTAAGTAGAGACTAAAAATGATTGGACAGAACTGGGCAATAATATTGATTCTTAGCAAATGGTGAGTAATATTGAATAGGATATAAGTGGTGAATAATATTGGTTGAGAGTAAATAGTGAGTAATGAGTGGATAAATGGTGAGCAACTTTGGGGGTGAGTTACTACATCTGATCATTTATGTTTTTGTCCCACTGAGTTGAATTAAAATCATACCTTTTACCCTCACATTACGTAATTTTCCAGACTTTCTTTCCAAACAGTATTTCTGGTCTTGGGGGGGAATAAAGCAAAGAAACTGGCCTGTAATCATTGGAAAACAGTCTCAAAAGACACAAGCAGGCTGTATGTCAGCTGCACAGTCACTGTGCACAATGGCATGTCCTTACCTCCCGGAGCTAGGATGGAGCTCACTATCTGAACCCATCGCCCACCAAGGCCATTGTTCTGCTTCCCCCTCCCACAGCCACACCTACTTTATTTCTAAGAATCGCACTGAGATTTATGGGGCTTGTGAATGAATGTTAAAGCCTAAAGCATTCTCCAAATCTGATCATTTGAATGTTGCTACCCATCAACTTTGATGCTTAGTCCTGGATTGATGTGATCATCATGACCTTGGAACTGGGCTGTGAAGAAGTGTGTACAGGTGCTTAGTCCATTTAAAACAGGTCAATAGCTCTGTGAACATAGATCAAGAACATTTGTCCATGGCACAAAAGAATAACTTTTATATTTGGTAAGTTTGGAACATGACCTTGTGGATAATGGGAGAGATGAGCTAAAATTCCTATCGTGCTATCTCAAGGATTGTCCTTTGAAACTAAGCCTAAAGTAAACTCTAAAAATAGGAAAAGTGAACAAAAACATCAGTCATCTCCATTTGTTGCATTAAAAAAATGACATATAATTAGTTACTTAAGGTTAGCTTCAGAAAGTCTGATGTTCTATAGATGAATGCTAGAGGGTAGAGCTATTTTGCCGCATCCTGCAGTTACAGGATTTTATAACACCAAAGGATTTTTCTTCAAGAATGGACATCAACCAATACTTCAAGGCGAAATAGTTTGTAGAATTATGGAAAAGAGTAAAACAGGGGAACTAGTTGGCTAGCTCTTTCAAGAATGGGAAGACTGGCATTTTTTTAATTCATTCACAGGGTGAGGGCATCACTGGCTAGGCAGCATTCCATACCCATCCCTAATTGCCCAGAGGGCAGTTGAAAGTCAACCACATTGCTGTTGGTCTGGAGTCACACGTAGGCCAGACCAGGTAAGGATGGCAGTTTCCTTCCCTAAAGGACGTTGGTGAACCAGATGGGATTTTCCTGACAATCAACAATGGATTCATGGTCATCATTAGATTCTTAATTTCCAGATTTTTTTTATTGAATTCAAATTCCACCATTTGCCATGGCAGCATTCAAACCTGGGTCCCCAAAACATTACTGGCTGTCTGGATTAACAGTCCAGCAATAATGCATCTAGGCCACGACCTCCCCTACTTCTGTGCAGTGTCGTTCCATTATTCAATGAAATGGAGACTTACTTGATTTCATCCTTCTCAGAACAAGGTGGCCTGAAGAACATACTGACATTGGCAGTATGGTGGCTCATTGGTTAACACTGCTGCATCACAAGGGGCCCAGGTTCAATTACACCCTCAAGCGACTATCTTTCTGTGTGGAGTTTGAACATTCTCCCTGTGTCTGCATGGGTTTCCTCCCACAGTTCAAAGATGTGCAGATTAGATGGATTAGGCCATGCTACATTGCCGATAGTGTCCAGGGATATGCAGGCTCAGTGAATTAGCCATGGGAAATGCTGGGTTACAGGGATAAGGTAGGGGAGTGGGCCTGGGTAGGATTCTCTTCGGAGAATTGGTGTGGAGTCGATGGGCTGAATGGCCTGCTTCTGCATTATGCAGGGATTTTATGATTACATCCAAGACTCTATTGCATGACCCTACAGATTACTTTGTAGAGCACAAGACCATAAGACATGGGAGCAGAAATTAGGCCATTCAGCCCATCGAGCCTGGTGCGCTATTCAATCATGGCTGATAAGTTTCTCAACCCCATTCTCCCGCTTTCTCTAAATAACACTTGATCCCTTGACAATCATGAACCTGTCTTAAATATACTCAATGACCTGGCCCCCAAAAGCCTTCTGTGGCAGTGAATTCCATAGATTCACCACTCTCTGGCTGAAGAAGTTTCTCCTTATTCTGATCTAAAGGGTCTTCATGTGACTCTAAGGCTGTGCCCTCGGGTCTTAGTCCCTCCTACCAATGGAAAAATCTTCCCAACATCCATTCTGCCCAGGCCATTCAGTATTTCATAGAATTTCATAGAATCCCTACAGTGTGGAAACAGGCCATTCGGCCCAACAAGTCCACTCCACCCCTCCGAACAGCATCCCACCCAGACCAATTCCCCTATATTTCCCATGTCTAACCCTCCTAACCTAAACATCCCTGGGGACTATGGGCAATTTAACATGGCCAATCCACCTAGCCTGCACATCTTTGGACTGTGGGAGGAAACTGGAGCACCTGGAGGAAACCCACACAGACACAGGGAAACTGTGCAAACTCCACACAGACTGTCGCCCAAGGCTGGGCTGGAACCCAGGTCCCTGGTGCTGTGAGGCAGCAGTATTCCCTCCTCATCCTTCTAAACTCCATCAAGTTATAGCATTGTTTCAAGCACCACAGTGTAGCAGACACAAAACAAACATGATAATCTTCATGTCATTTGATCTTTGATCCTCCATGATCTGTTTGAGGGGTCTATTCTGGATTAAAAGGGTTTGTTGTGAAAATTACTGGGAATACACTTCATGCTCTGAAAGTTGCACTTCATTTTTAGAAGCTTGACAATGTCCCAGGATGAAACTTCAGCATCTTTCTTTCATTGTACCATGTTTTTAACAATAATCAGCAATGGAATCGGCAATACCATCTGCATATAAAAAAAAATCTATTCCTTCACATAAGGATGTTGCCAGGGTTGGAGGGTTTGAGCTATAGGGAGAGGCTGAGTAGGCTGGGGATATTTTCCCTGGAGTGTCAGAGGCTGAGGGCATGGATAGGGTGAAAAGTTAAGGTCTTTTCCCCAGGGTAGGGAGTTCAAAACTAAGGGGCATAGGTTTAAGGTGAGAGGGGAAAGATTTAAAAGGGACCTAAAGCTGGTAACTTTTTCATGCAGAGGGTGGTGTGTGTATGGGAGAGCTACCAGAGGAAGTGGTGGAGGCTGGCAAAATGACAACATTTGAAAGGCATTTGGATGGGTGCATGAATGGGAAGGGTTTAGATGGATATGGGCCATATGCTGGCAAATAGGACTCGATTAGTTTAGGATGTCTGATTGACATGGACAAGTTGGACCGAAGGGTCTGTTTCTGTGCTGTAAATCTCTATGACTCTCAGTGGTTGGCTGAATAGACGTTGGATAATGGAAACATAAATTGACAAAAACACTTTTTTGTTAAAAAATGTTGCGGTCAACATTAGACTTTTGATTCCAAATTTTAATGAATTCTTAAATGGTGTGATTCAAACCCAAAACATTACCTGGGTTTCTCGATTACTGATCCAGCCACAATACATCTTAAGCCATCACCTCCCCATGTTTTCCATCAAATGTGTCGGAGGCTGAGGGCATGGATAGGGTGAAAAGTTAAGGTCTTTTGCAAGCTATGCCCCTCCACCTATCCCCCATGGTCTGAGATATCAACACATTCTGAAACCCAACTTAAAAGGTCAGTCAGAAAATGAAACTGCAACAGTATGAGAGAATGGTAGAAATAATTTGAATAAAAATGCAAGAATGAAAGGCAGTGAGGTGCTGCTTTAAACAGCTTGTGCAGCAGTGCAACAGCCCACAAGGATACACTACCCACTCATTTCAGTGGGAATTGGAGCTGATTCATGTGTTATGTGCCTTGGATTTATTGTGCCTGCTTTACACAGACTCAAGTAGCAGACCAAGTAAGAGGATCAAAGATCAGCCAAAGCTGCATTTAAAATCTGTCCTTTTTCGAGTGAATAGGTAATAAGAGTGCTTTAAATTACCAAGCACCCTGCTATCTTTTCTCGCTGTGTGATGGCCTGTTAAAAAGCATTTGGAAAGAACCAAAAACTCCACTCAGTCTGTTAGGAAGAAGGTTTTTGTTCCCACTTCACAATGTGAGCAATCCAGGAACACACAACGTTCCCTCTGTTGTGCGTGGGTAATTGGGGCAAGAGCTTGGAGGTGATTTATTTTTTAACCTCAGTAAAATGCGTTGACCTCCCACTGACCTCTACAACAGTTGGCTCATGCAGATTGAAACATAATGGATGCCCTGAGGTTATCACACCAGGTTAGCGCATTTAATTACTGTGAATTCTGCTTCTGCAAATATGCAATGCCCATCCCTACTAAAGACACAGAAAAGATGTGTGTTTATATAGCACCACAATTCTTTGAGGTGTAGTCACTGTTGTAATTTAACAAAAGAGACATTTTAATGTAATAAAGTGGTTGCACTGTAGTTAAATTCTATTAAATGGAAAAGTATTAACTGATGTAAGTGATTAATACTGGGCTTTTCTTTCCTCCTGTCACGTTCTTTCATTTCTGAACTACGAGGATATTGGATCCAGTCCGACAACAGGATTTGAATACATGGGGTCAAATTTTGTTTGCTAGGCCAGTGCCCAGAGTCAGGATTTCTGACTCCACAAGCCCCAGTCCCAACTGGATTTGGAAGAATATTCCACAAACGAATTGATTTTCATTTGAGGAATGTTGCACCCCAGAAACATTTTGGAGGCAGCCCCCAGAATCTGCCAGTTGCTGAGGGAGCCTTATCCCCCAGTTACAATAAAAATAGTAAGATCCTCTAATCCTCAACCCTCATGTCACCTTACCACACTTCTCCATACTCTCTATATCCCATCCGTACCATCTCTTGCCATATCATGCCTCTCTACAGACTTTACATGGCCCACCATGTCAACCTATGCCCCTCCACCTATCCCCCATGGTCTGAGATATCATCCATGCCAAAACGGTACCAACACATGCCCACCAATGATTCCCCCCAAACTCATCCCATTGTCATTTATGGCCCCTGTACTAACTAGTGCCAACTCATACCAACCTCTGAAACTACCACCCAGCATCCTTTGTACCTTCCCTGCAATGTCACATGCAGAACCTCAGGAGTCATGCTATGAAGAAGTAACTATTATTATATATCTATTACAGACTTCAACATATTGAAAACAAAAACTCTGGAATAATTGTCCATTTAAGTCCTTTAAAGTAACTTTTAACCTTCTGTAAAAAACAAATATTTGTATTGATAGCTCCACGACAAAGACAGCTAATCCTTTAAGAGCCACTTGGAACTCTCAATCAAAATGTGAACTTCCTCCACTCCTCCTCTGATAATGATAGATTGGAGAAGCAGTCATTTTGCTAAAATTATAGTCTTTGGACTTCTGTCAACAAACATCTATTGGAATGACAAGCACTAATGAGAGTCGTAGCTGTTTCTGATGTTTGCATGTAACAGAAGCTGTAATAAATGTCTGTTGAATTTTGAATACCAAAGTGCCCACATCTAGTTCTTATGCTATGGGAGCTAACTTAAGCATTGCCACATCAGGTACAAATACCTTGCAGTAAGGCAATGGCCAGACCATGGTAGCAGTTCAATTAACCCTCCCATTTTCAATTCTCAATGGTTGAAAGTTCTGTTGGGTCACAGCTATCATTTTGACTTCTGTTCAAAACCTTTTAAAATTCATTGACTTTTCAGTATCTGCTTATACTGGAATTTGTCACATAGGGGAGTTCTGAGGTGACCATCCACTATTGTTTTCTGATGCTCCTTCTCTTGTTCAATCACTGTCAGTATTTGATCTGTTCTTCACAGGCAAACACGACCGTGACAACCCTGTGCGATACCAGTCGATAACCACTGTGTCCATTCTCCATCCTTCTCAATTCTTCTCAATGCCAATACTTTGAAACCCCAGCTTTTGTTAAGATTGTTACCTTGAACACTGTGCAACATCAATCACCACACCTAATCCCACTGTAATGATTCACTCCTTACATCTCTGCATTAACCTTCACCTGCCGCTTGACTGCTCAATTCACCAGGTTCCCGCTGTCTTTTGGAATTTCAGCATGATCCTCCTTATGGTTCACAATACCTCTAACATTTGTGACTTTGACAACATTTCACACTGTGCCCCAAATTTAAGTCATAAAAATACACTAAGCAAAGCAGAGGCCCTTATGTTAACCCATGGGGAACCCCCTCCCCAATATAAACCTTTTTTTCAACTTGAAAGCCGTCCACCACTAATCCCTGTTCCTGTCAATGCCTTTTTTTAATGTAGGGCATTGGATCATGTTATTAATGCACTACATAACTGCAAGTTGTTAACTAAATAATTTGTGCTTACAGTTTGGACTATTGTATTATTCATGCAGTTAATAGCTGTGCCAGTGTTAATCATTTTTCTGCTCTTTATGAACAACTCACCTTGATATAAAAGTTAGAACTGACTTAAGAACATAAAAGTGTATTGATCATTCTAATTGGGATTTGTGCTGGCACAGAACGACAGTTTAAAAAAGTCTCGAGAAACGTTAAAGTTTGAGGACTCTGGGTCTATACTCGATGGAGTTTAAAAGGATGACGGGGGATCCAATTGAAACTTAAAGAATATTGAATGACCCGGACAGAGTGGATGTTGGGAAGATGTTTCCATTGGTACAAAAGACTAGAACACAAGGGTACAGACTTAGAGTAAAGGGAAGACCTTTTAGAACAGAGATAAAGAGAAACTTTTTCAGCCAGAGAGTGGTGAATCCATGGAATTCACTGCCACAGAAGGTTGTGGAGGCCAGGCCATTGAGTATATTTAAGATGGAGATAGATAGGTTTCTAAGTGTCAAGGGGATCAAGGGGTTAAGGGGAGAAAGCAGGAGAATAGGGTTGAGAAACTTATCAGCCATGATTGAATGGTGGAGCAGACTTGATGGGCTGAATGGCCTAATTTCTGCTCCTATGGTCTTAAATGTCATGGTGCTGAAGAATTAGCCTACGTAAGAGCAAAGAAAAATCATTCTTTTCTTATTCATTGTGATCCCTAATAAAGTGAATCAGTATCTCTAACCCACCAGTTTTCACAGGGATTCTTGAAGGCTCACCTTCTGCCTATGTGTTTATGATGTGGAGGTGCTGATGTTGGACTGGGGTGGACAAGGTCACCAGGTTATAGCGCGACTTCTGACCTATGTGTTTATGCAGCTGGTTGCAAAGGATAAAGTATGTGGTTGACTTGTGATTGGGGCAAGCATCTTCCGAAGCAAAGTGCGACCAGGCTGATCCAAATATAAACAATATGCTGAAGGAATTGAGATCAAACTTTGATGCAAGTTAAAGTATGCACCCCCAGGTCTGTGTCCTTCTGTGTTTTATTTCTCGACTGTTTCAAGTTCTGTCGGGTGGCTAATAACATTTATGATTTTCTTTCGAAGGCTTTAAGTATTCATTGACTTCTTAGTATCTGCTTACACTGGGCATCTTCACACTGGGGAGTTCTCAGGTGAGCATCAGTCTCCTTACCATTGTGTGTTTCAGAAAGTAACAATTAGTCATTCTTCAAAAAGTCCAATTATTGTCACTATTTAATCTATGCTCCTCTGAAGATCACAACTATGACAGCCCCATGTGAAATCAATCAATAACCATTGCATCCGTTTGCATCATGGAGAGTTCTTCCCTACTATTTATGTCAATCATTGTGCTGATACCTTGAACTCCTACCTCTTATTAAGATTGTTGCCTTCAGGTCTGACTGAAGATATCCATTATTTTGACTTCTTGCTATCCAACATGAATTTTCCTTGGTTACACCTTAACAAGTACAGATGTTGTTTCCAAGCCTCATTTTGTGAGTAACTTTCACAAACTTTTGGACCAGAGCAATCACCCACAAGGTACAGACAAATGGTCTATCAACACTTTCTATTGTAATGAACCTGTTCCGATCTTTTTATTGATAAAATGTGGAACTGGAGGCGCACTGTAGGTCAGGCAGCATCAGAGGAGCAGGAAAGTCAACTTTTCAGGTCTAGACCCTTCATCAGGACTGAGGAGGAGGAAGGGAGCTCAGAAATAAATAGGGAGGGGTCTGGCTGGGGGAAGGTACATGGTATGGTGATAGGTGGATGCAGGTAGGGGCTTCTGGAGATTGGTCAGTGGGAAGGGAGGGGTGGATAGGTGAGAAGGACGATGGACAAGTTGTATCAGGTCAAGGAGGTAGGGATGAGAAGGAGGGCTGGACATGGGATGAGGCTGGGGTGGTGAGATTTTGAAGCTGGTGAACTCTGTTGAGGCCGTTGGGCTATAAGCTCCTGAAGTGCAATATAAGGTGGTGTTCCTCCAGAGAATGAGTGACCTCATTTTGATAGTGGAGGAGGTCCAGGATGGACATGTCACCAAGGGGGTGGGAGAGGGAGTTGAAATGGCTAGCAACCAGAAGGTGGTGTTGATTGGAGCATACTGAGCGCAGATGCTCCACGAATCAGTCCCCGACTCTGCGCTTCATCTCCTTGACGTAGAGGAGACCACATGGGGAGCAACGGATGCAATAGACCAGGTTAGAAGATGTAAAGGTGAATCTCTGCCAGATATGGAATGATTGTTTGGGGCCTTGGACGGAGGTGAGAGGGGAGAGATAGGATTCCATGCGGTTGTAGGGAAAGGTGATGGGTGTGATGGGAAGGTTGGAGGGGAGTGTGGAGCTGACGAGAGAGTCGCGCAGTAAGCGGTTCCTACAGAAAGCAGATAGAGGAGGGCAAGGAAATATCTTTTTGGTGGTGGGGTCAGATTGCAGGTGGCGAAAATGGCAGAGGATGATGCGTTGGATTTGTAAATTGGTGGGGTGGCTTGTGAGGACCAGGGGGTCTCTATCCTTGTTGTTGTTGGGGAGAGGGGGTTTGAGGGCAGAAGTGCAGGAAATGTAGGTGATGTGGCTGAGGGCATTCTGAACCATGGGAGAGGGGAAATTATGCCCTTGAATTAAGATGACATTTTGGATGTCTGGGAGTGGAATGCTTCATCCCGGGAGCATCCCAACCCAACCCACTGTATGGGCAATTTAGCATAGCCAATCCACTTAACCTGCACATCTTTGGACTGTGGGAGGAAGGCAGAGAATTCTTTTTTTAATTCATTGATGGGACGGGGGTGTCACTTGCTGGGCCAGCATTTATTGTCCATCCCTAATTGCCCAGAGTGCTGTTAAGAGTCAACTACATTCCTTTGCGTCTGGAGTCATATGTAGGCCAGACAAGGTGAGGATGACAGATTTCTTTCACTGAAGGATATTAGTGACCCAGATGGTTTTTTTCTGACAATCAACAATGGATTTATGGTCATCATTAGACTGTTAATTCCAGATGTTTATTGAATTCAAATTTCATCATCTGCCATGGCAGGATTCAAACTTGGCTCCCCAGAACATTACCTGGGTCTCTGGATTAACTGTCCAACAATACGCTGGCTTGGTGGTTAGCACTACTGCCTCACAGCAGTCTCAAAGTTGTGCAGGTTAAGTGGATTGGCCATGTTAAATGCCCATATTGCCCATGGATGTACAGGCTAGGTGGGTTAGCCGTGTGAAATGCAGGGTTATAGGATTAGGACCGGGAGTGGGGTGCTCTTCGGAGGATTGGTGTGAACTTGATGGGCCAAATGGCCTGCTTCCTCGCTTGTAGGGATTCTATGATAATACCACTTGGCCATTGCCTCCCCTAATATTTTGAGACACCTCTGGAGTAAGTGGAACTTAACCCAGAACTTGCGTCCAAAGGTAGAGATGTTACTGCAGTGCCACAGGACCATCATGATCACTTTCCATGGCAAGTGTACTGTATCTTTCACATGTTTACCAGCTGTTCCTCAAAGGCTTGCAATCTGACCTCAGAGTCAAAAGGTTGTAAGTCCCAGTTTTGATACAGAAACTCAAAATCTAGGTTACCACTCTGGTGCAGTAATGAGGGAGCGTTGCATTGTTGGAGGCACCAGCTTTCAGTTGAGACATTAAATCCAAGGTCTGTCTGTCTGCTCTGGTGGGTGCAGCAGATATTTTACAAAGTGTGCAGAAGAACAATGGAGGTCTACCTGATTTCCTGGCTATCTGCCCTTCGATACACATTACTACAAAACAAAACAAAAACCGTTTATTTTGCTGCTGTTTGTTGCAATCTGCTGAATGCAAGGTGAGCTGCTATATCTCCTATGTCCCGACATTAACTCCACATCAACAATACTTTATTGAATGTGAAACATTTTGGTCAGGTGCTATATCAATACAAGATCTGCTTGCTTTCTCTGAAGTTATAAAACACAGCTGAGCACATCCCCTGACCTCCTTGGCAAGTTTAGTACTTTTGTAATGTTACCACAGAATCACCACAGCACAGAAGAAGACCATTCTATCCATCTTTTCTGGTGTGGCCTTCAGAAGGAATAATTCTCACACTGCGCTCTCCTCACCTCTGCGTGCATTCCTCCTCTTCAGGTAGTTACAACAGTCTGCAAAAGAAATTTTCAAAGTATCTCTCAAATATTTACAATAATTAGCAAGTCCCACGAGGTTCATTTAAACCAGTACAGATTCTGTAGGTTCAACTTTAACGCTTGAGGATTTGTGTCCCTAACAATAGTCTTGCAATCCAGTTTGCTCGTCATAGCTTGTTTGTTTTCTCAGTGCTCACTCTACATGAGGAAATAACTCTATTTTCATTCTCATTGATATCAGGAGGTTGCAACCTCTCACAGCAAAGCCAATTATGAGGTGCAATGGAAAACTCCTTGTTCAAATAGTTAGGATTCTGAATGAGTCACCTCATTTAAGGAATGGAGTACTTAGAAATGAGAAAAAGGTTCCGAAGCATCCTAGACCACAGTTTCTCTCAGCGGGTTGACAAGACTGCCTACTGACAGCTACTTCCCAAAAGATTGGGATGCAGTTATGAAGATAGCTCCCTGAATATTGCTTTCAAACTCAGTTTTTGCAGTTGATACTCTTAGCTAAGAAATTTCACTATGAAAACACCTTTCACTGATTCTTCCACCCAAATCTTTTGTGCAGAGCTTTTTGAGGTCTTGATTGCCTGATATTTGAGAAAAGTTTGAACTCCTGACAAAGTAAATGAAGACTTTGTGAGTATCAGGAATTTCAGTCATGAAGGAAAAGTTAGAAAAGCTAGAACTGCTCTCCAAGGCTCAGAGAAGCTTAAGTTGTGACCTGATGGCAGTTTAGATAGAAACGGAGAGAGAACCATTATTTTTCCTGGAAATTGTGTTGCAAACTAGAGGGTAGGGATTTAACATTAGCAGAGATCAAGTGAGCAAGAGAGGACGTTAGATAATCTCACTTCAAGAGCCACTCTGCCTGTAAAGCTGGTGGTCTTGCTGGTTGAATAAATGATTTTAAGATAAAGTTGGACACTTACCTGGTGAGAAACTTTAAAGGATTAATGGCAAAAGGCAAGAATGTGGGACTAAATGCAACGACTCTTTTAAAGGGCCATTGGTGACATGGTGGGCTGAATGGCCTCCTTCTGTGTGGTAGAGTCCTATAATTCCGTGAAAAGACTGGATTATTTAGACTGTTTGTAAAGCAAGTGAAAAGTTTGTCAATATAACTGTGTGTTAGCAGGTGAATTACTCCTTCAGAGGGCCAGACCAGTCAGAATGGGTAGAATGGTCTTCTCTTGTGCTACAATGTCATAAATCATACAGCACGGAAACAGACCCTTTGGTCCAACACCTCCATGCCGACTAGGTTTTCCAAATTAAATTCATCCCATTTACCTGCTCCTGGCCCATATCCCTCTAAACCTTTCCTATTCATATACTTATCCAAATATCTTTTAAATGTTGTAACTGTATCTGCATCTATCACTTCCTCTGGCAGTTTATTTCCTATCAGAACCACCCTCTGTGTGAAAAGGTTGCTCCTCAGATCCCTTTAAATCTTTCCCCTCTCCCCTTAAACGAATGCACTCTATTTTGGACTCCTCTACCCTGAGGAAAAGACCTTTGCTATTCACTTTATCTATGCCCCACATGATTTTATAAACCTCTATATGATGACACTAAAAAGTATGAAAATGCCAAGGATGGCAAGTGATATGTTTTACAGTGTTCTATAACTTCAGAGAAAGGAGGAAGGAGTTATTTATACAGCACCTTTCATACTCTGATGACCAAAATGTTTTAGCCATGTTGTTCAGAGCAAGGCACCGCCAGCAGCAGCAGGACAAATGACCAAAACGAAGAACTGTGGATGCTGGAAATGCGAAACAAAAAGATAAAATGACAGAGAAACTCAGCAGGTCTGGAAGTTTCTGTGGAGAGAGGAAACAGAGTTAACATTTCAAGTCCGATGACCCTTTGTCATAACAGATTCTAATGAAAGATGAAAAAATGACTAGTTGGCGCGTTGTTGATGATGCCAAGTGAAAAATAACTGACAGGGAAATCTCTCTGCTTCTATATATTAGCTACTGCCAGCCCAAGTAGATGTTACCCTTAACATCTCATCTGGAGCAAAACACTTTCTGAAATACAGCACTGCTTCAGGCGAACGCTGAATCACCAGTTTAGATTAGGTGCTGAAGCCCCTCAAGTATGACATGAACCAAGACTCACTTTTTATGGTAATTTATGTTTTAATTCACTGGCCAGGCCAGGATTTATTGTCCATCCCTCATTGCCTGGGGGCAGTTGAAAGTCAATCATATTGCTATGGGTCTGGAGCCACGTGTAGGCCAGACCAGGTAATGGTAGCAGATTCCATTCCCTAAAGGGCATTAGTGAACCAGATGGGTCTTACCTGACAGTGGTGTCATTGTCCCCATTAGACTCTTATTTCCAGATTATTATTGATTTCACTGCCATGGTGGGATTTGAAACCTGGTCCCCAGACCTAGGTCTCTGGATGAGTAGACTAGCAAAAATTCCACTAGCCATCACAATTCCCAATGATTTAGATTTAAATGTGGAAATGTGTGATAAACAAGTTTGCAGGTGATCTAAAATTTTCCACTTGGTTAATGGGGAGGCTGTGGATGCAGGAAGGCAGTAATGGACTGGTGGGCAGACTAGGCAAATGCAGTTTAGTCTTCTGAAGTACTTGTTTAGAACAAGGCAATTCAGGAAAATACAATAAATGGTGAGACACTGCAAAGTGTAGGAGAACAGAATTCATAGGAAAACATACCCACAGGTCCCTGAAGGTCGCAGGGAAAATGGATAAGGTATAAAAGCTGATGAGTGCTCTTTTGGGTCGTCATAATGTCTGTATCTCTAAGCCAGAATGTCTGAGTTCTAGTCCCACCTGTTCTAGATATGTGTCATAAGATGTCAGCAGATTGTTAAAAATGTCTGTAGGAGCAAGGATATTCTGCTAGAACTGCGTAAAACACAAGCTATGATAGACTTAGAGACTGGATGTCTTTACTTTAAAGAAGGTACAAAAGAAATTTATGAGCATGGTATTAGGAATGGAAAACTTTAGCTATGAGGAAGGTTGGAATGGATTTCTTTGGAACAAACAAGATGGACTAGAGACATAATTGAGGCATATAAATGTATGAGGGACCTGATAGATTCTTATTATCCACTCTATTTCCTTCAGCATAGAGATCAATAACTAAGGGTATGGATCTAAAGTAGCTGGCAGAAGAATTAGAGGGGCTGAAGATAACTTTTTCATCGAGGGTAGTGGAGATCTGGAACTGCATGAAAGGATGGTATAAGAAGAAAGTCTCATCACATTTTAAATATTTAAAACTCTAATCTAAAGGACTGTGGAAGGAGATAGAAAGTGGGATAAAGCACGTTATCGGCATAGTCAAGATTGGCTGAATGAGGCAGCAATTTTCTATGTTCCGAAATCGGACTGCAAACGTTACCAATTTAGTCAAAGGAGCACCAGGAAGAAAAAAAATCATCAGGAACACATGGATGTAGATTTTGATGAACTGAGATGTTGCTGAGCTGAATAACTTATAATAATTATTATAACAAATGGGATGCTACCCTTTATAATGAGAAGATTTACATGTAAAAGTAAGGATGCCCTGATCGTCCAGAGTTACCCTCATGATCCTGTGAAACATTCTGGATTTTAAACTTCATCATCTTCAACGTGGACCTCAAATAAGAAGAGAAAGCATCTCAATTCCAACTTTAGATTTTTCTTACTCTCCAGGTGAGCTAGGTACATGCTGGCCAGAGCAGTGCAAGAAAATGGTGATGAAGTAATGAAACCCCTGGGTGTAAGATCCCAGATGACAGAATTTTTCACCATTTCTCACCACTAAGAAGATAAATTATTGGAGTGGATTGGCTGTTGCTACAGTTCTTGCTCAGATGGGCTGAAAATCAAATGGGTGGACTATTTCATACAGTCGTAGAGTCATACAACATAGAAACAGGCCCTTTGGCCCACGATGTCAACCAACAAACACCAACTACACCAATCTCATTTACCTGCAGTTGGCCCATATCCTACTAGGCCCTGACATTTTGAGTACTCATCCAGATGCTTCTTAAATGTTAAGACTACTTGTCTCCACCATGCTCTCCAGGCAGCATGTTCCATATATCTACCTCCTCTGGGTGAAAAAAGTTTTCCTCAGACCTCACCTAAACATATTCCTCACCTTTAAACTTATACCCTCTTGTCCTCATTTGCTACGAGGAGAAGATTCTCACTATCAATCTGCTTATGCGTCTCATAATTTGAGTTACCTCAATCAGATTTTGTCCTCAGCCTTCTCTGCTCCAAGGAAAACAAACCCAGCTGTCCAGATTCTCTTCATAACTGAGACTTTTCATCCCAGGCAACATCCTGGTCAATCTCCCCTGCACCGACTCCAGTGCAATCACATCCTTGCAATAGTGTGGTGACCAGAACTGCACACCGTATTCCATCTGTGGCCTAACCAATGTTGTATGAACTTGTAACTAGACTTCCATGCTCCTATATTCTATGCCCCAGCTTATGAAGGCAAGCATTCCTTTTGCCTTCTTCACCACCCTGTGCTGACATCTTTAAGGATCTATGGACTAATACACCAGGGTCCCTTTGTCCTCTGTACTCCCTAGGGGCCTACAATCATTTTTTATATACTTCCCTTATTGGACCTTCCAAAATGTATCACTTCACACTGATCAGGATTAAATTCCATCTACCATTTCTCTGCCCAGTTTATCAGCTGATCAGGAGAATTAGACAGGTTTTATTGTCACATGTACAAGTATACAATGTCACCGTTCACAGTGCCATTTTAGGTACAAGGTACCCAGGTACAACATCTTAGCTCAAAGTAGAAAAATAAAGAAATAAGTTAAAAGTTCAACATTATTTCTTGTTTACTACTATATACTGAAGAACTGTAATGTTAAAAGTTCCAAATTGCAGTCCTTCTTTAGCCATGGGCCTGCAGTCACTCCACGCCGGGCTTTCCTCAACAAAGGCTTCATCTCTCTCCAACAGTGGCCTCGATCTCTCGATCCCTGCACCTCTGAGCTGCCATCTTGCAGTCAACTGCCATCTGGGTTAACCAGCCACAGGCTACCAGGGCCCTCTGTGGTGCTGTGCCAGGTCCCCTAGCCACTTCTTTGATGCCACCAATCACCAGAATTCTGCTCAGGCACACCAACCAGACCTGAGACCACCATCCTCACTATCAAAACCCCACCAACTTTTGTGTCATCTGTAAACTTACTAACTGTGCATATACATTCACATCCGAGTCATTAATGAGCATAACAAACAGCAAGGGTCCCAACCCCTATCCCTGTCATACATCTACGCCAATAGCCTCTGAGCAATGAACAGGAAAATTACTCCCTGGAGATACAAAATGCAGAGTGAAGGAGTGGAAAACCAAGAAAACAGAATCAAAAGTAAAAAAGGAAATAGAACATTGAACGCCAAAGGAAGAATTGAACTGACAGTGGAGACTGTGCAAATGGTTTATTTAGCAAAAATTAATTTAAAGCAGTTTTAATTGATTTGGTGACTAACACTGTACGCTTTGCACAATTTGGAGTAAACTAGTGTTGATATTTTTTTATTTATATCCTGATAATGAGATTTTAATCATGTATCTAATTCCAAATTAATATTATGAGTCTTCTGAGTGTGCTTTGTAATTGGACAATTTATTTACACATTAATATTGTGATTATTTTATTATGAAATGATTGCCACAAGGCTCACACTGGTAATGGAGAGGAGGAAATTAATTGGAAGTAATTTCGGGATTTAACAGATGGTGATAGTTCTCGGTCAGTCTCAGCATGAGGAGAGGGACCTTTCACACTGACAACATTCCTGCACATTCTTCACACATTAGTTTCATAGGTGCAATAAACAGATGAAATGTCATTGTAATCTGAGTTTTCCCGAGCATCTTATGAGTAATAAAATTCTTTCAGTGTTACCTGACAAGGAATAAACGCACTTTGGTAAATAATTCAATTTAAGGAGTATGCAGTGTGAAGGAACCCAAATTGTTAAATTTGCATTGAAATTAAACCATTACCTTTGTAATTACATTGTAATTTACGGTTTGTTCTAAACAGATTAATGGTCAGGAAGAGGAAAACACACCAACATGCTCCTCAACATGGAAGGAGTCTACTGCTTTCGGTAGAAATCTTGCCCACTTCCTCAGAAGTTAGCAAGGCGCACAGGCTGAGTCTACAGAGAAAGACCTGCATTTTTTGGCAGGCAGTTTAGAGGGCATCTATGGCCTTCCTCTGAAATCATGCCCTGGGAAGGGTGCAGAGAACCCAGCCTCCAGGGCCCACAGCTCTACCACCAAGCAGATTGTGGGTGTTGCTGGCACAACAACTGAGATCCCGGGATTGGGCTGGGTCGATGGAGCAATGGAAATGGCTTTCAGCCACAATTTCAATCAAACGTTGAGAGGCTTTAATCAAGGGACTCCTCTCAACCATTAGCTAACAGATGGCTTGTACTCTCTGGCCAGTCACGCTGGTCACCAGTCAGAATGTGGTTACTCCGACAGGCAGCAAAACGAGGACCACTTAAGGGTCCCAGTTGGCAGTGGGTTGAGATGGTCCAGCTCAGGGCTTTATGGCCAGAACTAATTTGAGTGTACAGTCACCTTTTCACCTCCAACGTCATAACCTCTAGGAGCTCAAGACTTGATCCTAAGGCGAGCACCACTCCGGCTTGGAGGCAATATATATTGCCTGCTTCGCTAAACCCTCTGGGTCAAAGTTCTGGAACTCTCTACCTAACAGCACTGATGGTGTACCTGCAGAACATTGGCAGGTCGAGAAGGAAACCCAATGCCACTTTCTGAAAATCAACCACAGGAGTTGCTCACTCAATGCCTCAATAGTGCCCATGTCCCAAGAATGCACCATTTGTATGAGGGTTGATCAATGGTCAGACAACTCACAAAGAAGTTCAACAAACTCTGATGTGGTTCAACAACTAAAATAAAATTTGCATTTACGCCCTTCCTTTAATGCAATAAGGCACCCCAAGGGACACAGGAACACTGTCAAACAACATCTGACACCCAGTCACACGACATTAGGATAGGCAATGAAAAGATTGGTCAACGCAATTGGTTGTAAGGACAGTTACAAAAGATGAGAGAGTGATGGAAAAGGCAAATGTGGATGTTGCAGAGTTTACGACACAGCTCTGCAATGCTTTCAGGAGCTTATGAAAATCAGAGATAAAAAGTGGCTTGAATTGAAGGACAACAGAGATCTCGGAAGGTTGTAGGGCTGGTGGAGGTTGCAAAGAAATTAGGGGACAAGGATGCAGCGGAATTTGAAAACAAGGACAACAATTTGCAAATGTTAAGGTTCTGCTGCATCTGGAACCAACGTAAATCATGAAGCACTGGGCGAACAGGATTTGGTGCGAGTTAAAATCTGAGCAGCGGAACCTGAAGCATAAACAGTAATGAAATAACTCCCAGTTGCTAATTTGTCTTAACACCTTGCCAGTAAGTCAATAAGAAGCACTAATTAAAACTGAAAACTGCAGGGGACCCTTGACCCATCAGAGGATTGGAAAATGATAAATTGTCATTTTGCAAAGATCAGAGAAAAATATAATGATGAGGGAGGAGGACAAAATAAAAGCACCGTTGAAAGTTGCTGATGGTGACCATGTTTGCATGATTCCATTTTGAGTTTCTCATTAATTGAAGCTGTCATGAACATCTCAGGGCAAATTAGGTATTTTAAAATAAACTCAACAGAATCATATCTGCCTTTAAATTACCTTTGGTGAACAGAGGTATTCAATCGGTTGACATTTTGAGGTAAAATTTTTCTTTGAGCACTATTTTACAGTCTTAAGAGACGATGATTACTGAACCAAGAACCCCAGAGTAAATTGTAGCACTTAGAATGAATTGCTTTTGTTAAATGTCCAAATTTGGCTTGAATATGACTAACCTTGAAAAAAGGAAAATAGAACCTAATACACTTATGAGTTGATCGCAGCCTAGTGGCACCAGTGAGGAGGCTACAATTAGTCCAGCACCTCCAGGCTCGCCAGAGGGAAAATCAAGCAAAACTATAGCTGCTAGCTGCCATGCAATGACCCTTTTGGGAACTATGTGTTTACATTGGGTGAGAAGGGACCTGTTCGGAGTTGTGACATCTCTCATAGAATTTCATGGAATGTACCGCACATTGACTTAAGTGGTCATTCCTCACATGAGTCTGTTCCCACTCCTCTTCATCCTCATCAAAGCCTCTTTCTATTCCTTTCTTCACATATTTATCTAGCTTCCCCTCAGTACTTGACTACTTAGCTAGCTAATAGAATCCATGTTCTAGGCATTCCCATGTGGGTTGGCACAGTGGCACAGTGGTTAGCACTGCTGCCTCACAGCCCCAGGGAACTGGGTTCAATTCCAGCCTCAGGTGACTATCTGTGTGGAGTTTGCACATTCTCCCTGTGTCTGCGTGGGTTTCCTTCAGGTGCTCCGGTTTCCTCCCACAGTCCAACAATGTGCATCTTTGGATTAGCCATGCTGCATTGTCCATAGTGTACATTAGGTGGGTTGATAGGGGGATGGGTCTGGATGGGATACTCTGAGGGTCAGTGTGGACTTGTTGGGCCAAAGGGTCGTTTCCACACTGTAGAGATTCTATGATAATGATTAACATTAGATGATGATGGTGCTCAAGTATGAAGGACACCCACTTTGACAGAGTAACCAGGGTTAATGAGCACTCTAAAGGCATCTTCAGTCTTGTGTATGCAATATCATTCATGAATGACCCAAGGTAAGCAGATTTCAGAATAACCTTAGGCCAATTTCCTCCTCTCTATTTTTTCCTGAATGCATTGACCCATGGTCCAATCCAAATGAAAGTTGCACGATTCCCATCTGAGAGGTAAATGGTATTTACAAATAATTGCCCATTTTGTGGCGATTGCAGAGTTGTGGTAATGTCATTGGGCTAGAAATACAGAGGACCAGGCTAACAATCTCAGAACAAGGGTTCAAATCTCACCATGTCAACAGTTGAAGCTACATTTATAACTCTGGCTTATAAAGTTGTTGTCAGTAATGGTGGCTTTGAGAACTATCAGCAATTGTTGTAAAAAGTCCCTAGGGTTCACAAATACCCCTTTATTGAAGGAAATCTGTTGACCTTATCAGGTCTGGCCAGTATCTGACTCCAAACCTACATTAATGTACAATTGCAAAGGTATGCAAACCACTCAGTTTAGGGGCAAATAGCAATGGGCAGGAAATGCTAGCATTGCCCAAATGAATTTTTAAAAATCCACAATGTTTTATTATGCCTCTACAGTTTTTTTTTATTCTGGGAGGCTGATAGCCCAAATGCAAGGTTCAACTTCAGTTTGTAGAAACTTGGTGCCAATTGTGAAAGTTGGCAATCCTAGTGTTAGATTGGACCATGGGTCAGTGCCTTCAGGAAAAGGGAGAAGAAAATTGGACCAAGGCAATTCTCAAATCTGCTCACCTTGGGTCATTAGAATCCTTACAGTGTGGAAGCAGGCCATTCAGCCCTTCATGTTCACACTGATCCTCTGAAGATAATCCTACCCTATAACCCTGCATTTCCCATGGCCTATCCACCTAACCTGCACATCTTTGGGCTGTGGGAGGAAACTGGAGCACCCATAGGAAACCCACACAGACGTGGGGAGAACATGCAAACTCCACACAGATAGTCGCCCACATCTGGATTTGAACCTGGGTCCCTGGCGCTGTGAGGCAGCCGTGTCAACCACTGAGCCACGATGCCACCCTGAAGAATGCCAATGGCATGCACAATGCTGAAGATGCCATTACTATGCTCATTAACCCTGGTTACTTTGTGGGCCAAATACTCTGCCTGCTTTGAAAGGATTTGAGAGCCTGCAGCTCATCTTACAGTTGCACACAGCAAGCTATTCACTTTCACCCTGCTAACATGAAAAGAATTGATAACACGCTTTGTTATTATAAATTCAATTGTTTTTGTGTTGCC
Organism: Rhincodon typus; assembly: GCF_021869965.1. Classification (NCBI taxonomy): domain Eukaryota; kingdom Metazoa; phylum Chordata; class Chondrichthyes; order Orectolobiformes; family Rhincodontidae; genus Rhincodon; species Rhincodon typus. The sequence goes on along the minus strand of NC_063367.1, from coordinate 10,627,573 downwards.
ACATGAGGGAGCGTAGTTTTGAGTAGCAAATCCTTTAATAATGCTGGATGATGTTGAAGGCACCAGCTGTCAATGAAATGAGGAAATTTCTTGCGGAAACTGATCTAACTCACTGCCAAAATTATCCAGCCTTTCAAAAACACACCAGGCTTGGAGAACGTGGATTAACTCCTAATTAAATCTTGAGGAAGCAGAATGACTCTCATAACTGCTAATATGGGCGAGGATTTATGTTATGGGACATCTGTTCTATCTCTGATATCTTTTTTTTGTGATAGTTGAGAAAATATTATGACTTAATTTCCCGGACACATTTTATTGCACACAATTGTAAATCTCCAATCTGTACTATTTTACCTCATTATTTCAACCCAGTTATCTATAATCGCACTTTGGATTGTTCTAAGTTACTGCCATATTCCTAAATGTGAAATGGATGGTGTAGCTAGTGACTGTTGCACATCCATGAACAAATGCCCACTCCCTCCCATCCATCTGTTCTGCTCAATGCTTCAGGTCCCAGTGTGGGTGTGGCAGTGTGTCAGAAGAGATTGGTGCCATTCAAATTAATATTGAAGCCAGCACTGACTCCCAGCCCAATCACAGACTCCCAGCCTCAAGTTGAAGCCAGTATGGACTCCCAGCTTCGAGAACCTCAAGGTGAAGCCTGGCACAGCCTGTAGGCTATGCCCAGTGCGGTCTGGAGGTGAGGCCTGATGTGGTCTGGAGGTTAGGCCGGGCACGGTCAGGAGGCTATGCCCAGTGCGGTCTGGAGGTGAGGCCTGACGTGGTCTGGAGGTTAGGCCGGGCATGGTCCAGAGGCTATGCCCAGTGCGGTCTGGAGGTGAGGCCTGATGTGGTCTGGAGGTTAGGCCAGGCGCAGTCTGGAGGCTATGCCCAGTGCAGTCTGGAGGTGAGGCCTGACGCGGTCTGGAGGTTAGGCCAGGCGCGGTCTGGAGGCTATGCCCAGTGCAGTCAGGAGGCGAGGCCTGATGTAGTCTGGAAGTTAGGCCGGGCACGGTCTGGAGGCTATGCCCAGTGCAGTCAGGAGGCAAGGCCTGATGTAGTCTGGAAGTTAGGCCGGGCACGGTCTGGAGGCTACGCCCAGTGCGGTCTCAGCTGCTCCATCTTCTCTGCTTGGAAGAACTGCAATTCTGAACTTTTTATTTCTTTATTCTTCAAATTAACTCATAAGATTTTGTACCAAGATACTTCTTGCATGCAAGATTGCACCATAAGTGGCAACTTTGTTAGCTTTTCACTGTACTCAGGTGGGTGCATGTGACAATAAACCAAATTCTAATTCTAATAACTTTGAGAAATAGTGATAGATTGGATTTGAAAACGTTGGTACAATACACATTGATGGAAAAAATCACATACCAATAGAGATGCATTGGCGAAGGTGAAACTGAGAGATTGATAGGGATGTTTCGGCCATCCATGAAGCTCATCCAACCAATATATCTCAAAGGTATTTGATACAATGCCACAACCTGTTGATAAATTTTGGAAAGTATTGCATGATTTACATAGGAACCTTTCAGATGTTGGAGCATGTACCGCCATTCTATAGGGCTGTGGGGCAAATTTATTGACCTTCTGCACTGTGGCCTGTTTGGTGGCATGGCCCATTTAATCAGATGGGAGGGTGCTGGTGAGGACTGCACTCTTTCCTTCCTCTGCCTCTACTTGTGCCTTGGTACAAGAACCTCAGGAGACAATAGCCTGGTGGTATTATCACTGGACTGTTAATCCAGAGACCCAGATAAAGTTCTGGGGACCAGGGTTCAAATCCTGCCACGGCAGATGGTGGAATTTGAATTCAATAAATATCTGGAATTACAAATCTAATGATGACCATTAATCCATTGCCAATTTTCTGTCATCCCTACCTGGTCTGGACTACGTGTGGCTCCAGACCCACAGCAATATGGTTGATTCTTAACTGCCCTCTGGGCGATTAGGGATGGGCAATAAATGCTGCCTAGCCAGCGACGCCCTCACCCCGTGAATGAATAGAAAAAAGTTAAGGCACAATGATGGCCTTCCCATCAATTGAAGCTGTTAGTGGGCACCCAATACCCCCATAGGGGCCTCATTCTACCATTGTTGGCATATGGCTAGTGGTGGTCGGAGAACTCCCACAAAAAGTGTAGGGTTACAAGGAGGAAGATGGATCCCTTGTTCAAAGGTACTCAGTACTATTAGTACTATTTTATGAAACTGATTCACCTATTGCTGAGTACGTGAATGGTTTGATATATGTCATCACAGGATATGATTCAAGTTAGCAAGTGTTATATTGATGTATGTGCTGTAATGGTCTGAAGAATATCCCTTGTGGGATGTGGGCATCGCTGGCTGAGCCAGCATTTATTGCCTGTCCCTAGTTGCCCCTGAGAAGGTGGTTGTGAGCTACTTTCTTGAACTGCTGCAGCACACATGCTGTAGGTTGACCCACAATGCCCTTGAGGAGTAATTCCATAATTTTGACCCGCTGACAACAAAGGAACGAGACTATGTTTCCAAGTCAGAATTGTGAGAGGCTTTTTGGAGCGGAACTGTCAAGTGGTGGTGTTCCCATGCATCTGCTTCCCTTGTCCTTCTAGATGGAAGTGATTGTGAGTTTGAAAGGTGCTGTCTGAGGCTCTTTGGTGAATTTCTGCAGCGCATTTTGTAGATAGTAAACACTACTGCTACTGAGTGTTGGTGGTTGAGAGATTAGATGTTTGTGGATGTGGTGACAATCAAGCGGGCTGCTTTGTCCTAGATGGCATCAAGTTTCTTGAGTGTTGGAGCTGGACCCATCAAGGCAAATGGGGAATATTCTATCACACCCCTGATTTATGATTTGTAGATGGTGGATGTGAGTTGCGGAGTCAGGAGTTGAGTTACTTGCTGCAGTACTCCTTGCCTCTGACCTGCTCGTGTAGCCATTGTGTTTATGTGACAAGTCCAGTTGAGTTTCTGGTCAATGGTAAACCCCAGGATGTTGATAGTGGGGCATTCAGTGATGGCAACACCATTGAAAGTTAAGGGGCAGTGGTTAAATCATCTCTTATTGGAGATGCTAATTCTTCCTGGCATTTGTGTGACACAAATGTTACTTGCCACTTCTCAGACAATATTGTCCTGATCTTGTTGCATGTGAACATGGACTGCATCAATATCTGAGGAGTCACAAATGGTGCTGAACATTGTGCAATCACTGGTGAACATTCCCACTCCTGACCTTATGATGGAGGGAAGGTCATTGATGAAGCAGCTGAAGATGGTTGCACCTAGGACACTATCCTGAGGAACTCCTGCAGAGATGTCCTGGAGTTGAGATGGCTGATATCTGACAACCACGACCATCTTCCTATGTGTCAGGTATGACTCCAACCATGAGAGAGTTTGCCTCTTGATACCCATTGATCCCAGTTTTGCTCGGGCTCTTTGGTGCCACACTCTGTCGAATGCAGCTTTGATATCAAAGACCGTCACTCTCACCTCACCCCTGGAATTCAGCTCTTTTGTCCATGTTTGAACCAAGGCTGTAATGAGGTCAGGAGCTGAGTGGCCCTGGCGGAACCCAAACTGGGCGTCACTGAGCAGGTTATTGCTGAGCAGGTGCTGCTTGATAGCACTGTTACTGACACCTTCCATCACTTTACTGATGATTGAGAGGAGACTGATGGAGCAGTAATTGGCCGGGTTGGATTTGTCCTGTATTTTATGTACAGGACATTCTTGTGCATTTTTCCACATTGTTGGGTAGATGCCAATGCTATAACTGTACTGTAAGAGTTTGGTTAGGCATGAGGCATGTTCTGGAGTACAAGTCTTCAGTACTATTGCCGGAACGTTGTCAGGTGCATGGCATTTGCAGTATCAAGAGCTTGCAGTGAATTCTTGAATTCATGTGGAGAGAATTGAATTTGCTGAAGACTGGTATCTGTGATGCTGGGGACCACTGGAGGAGGCCGAGATGGATCATGCACCAGGCACTTCTGACTGAAGATTGCTGTGAAAGATTCAGCGTTATATTTTGCACTGATGCAGGGTTTTTCCATCATTTAGGATGGAGATATCTGTGAAACCTCCTCCTCTAATGCATTGTTTAATTGTCCACCACCATTCATGACTGGATGTGGCAGGACTGCAGAACTTTGATCTGATCTATTGGTTGTGGGATCGCTTAGCTCTGCCTGTTACTTGCCGCTTTCGCTGCTTGGCATGCAAGTAGTCCTGTTTGGTGGCTTCACCAAGTTGACACCTCTTTTTAGGTATGCCTGGTGCTGCTCCTGGCATGCCCTCCTGCACACTCTCTTAAACCAGAGTTGATCCCCTGGCTTGATGGTAATGGTTGAGTGGGGAATAATGCCAGGCTATGAGGTTATGGATTGTGCTGGAGTAAAATTCTGCCACTGTTGTTGGCCCACAGCGCCTCATGGATGCCTAGCCTTGGAGTTGCTAGATCTGTTTGAAGTCTGTCCCATTTGGCACAGTGATAGTGCCAAACAACATAACAGATAGTATTCTCAATTTGAAGTTGGGACTTTGTCTCCACAAGGACTGTGCATAATGACTCTTACTGATACTGTCATAGACAGATATTTCTGCAGCTGGCAGATTGGTAAAGTTGAGGTCACATATGCTTTTCCTTCTTGTTGGTTCCTTCACCACCTGCCAGAGATCCAGTCCAGCAGTTATGTCCTTTAGGACCTGACTGGCTTGATCAGTAGTACTGCTGCCGAGCCACTCTTGACATTGAAATGCCCCATCCAGAGTACATTTGGCACTTATGCCACCTTCTTCCTCCAAGTGTTGTTCAATATGGAGGAATACTGATTCATCAGCTATGGGAGGACGGTATGTGGTAAACAGCAAGAGGCTTCCTTGCCTGTGTTTAACCTGAAGCCATGAGACATCATGAGGTCCAGAGTCAATGTTGAGGACTCCAAGTAAGTACGACCTCTGCTGGGTCCATCCTGCTGATGTGACAGATGGCGATGGTGTCTGGGACATTACCTGTAAGGTATGATTCCTTGAATATGACTATATAAGGTTATTGTTTGACTAGTCTGTGAGACAGCTCTCCTGATTTTGGTACTAGTCCTACACTAAGGAAGATTTGTAGGGTCGACAGGGCTGTTTCTGCCATTGTCTTTTTCTGTGCCTATGTTGATACTGGAAGGAACATTCGGTTTCATTTCTTTCTTGAGGCTTCATAGCGATTGGCACAACTGAGTGGCTTGCTAGGCCATTTCAGAGGGCAGTTGAGAGTCAACCACATTACTGTGGCTCTGGAGTGACATGTAGACCAGACCAAATGAAGATGGCAGATTGCTTTCCCTGAAGGATATTAGTGAGCCATCTTGTAATTATTTAATTATCTGAAGGATGTGCTTTTCATGTATCTTACACAACAGTCATGGCACTTGAGGGCATGAGCACAATGAGATTAAAGTTGTTCCATTTAATGTTAAAACAACAATAAGAAATGTTGGAGATAGTAAGAACTGCCGATGCTGGAGTCAGAGAAAACACAGTGTGGAGCTGCAGGAACACAACAGTCCAGGCAGCTTCAGAGGAACAGGAAAGCAGAAAATGAAACTTTTCTGAAGAAGTATCCCAACTCGAAATGTCAGCTTTCCTGCTCTTCTGATGCTGCCTGGCCTACTATTCCTCCAGCTCCACACTTAATAAAAAAATCTTGTTTCTTTTACAGAATCCCTATAAGTGTGGAAACAGGCCATTCAATCCATTGAGTCCACACTGAACTTCTGCAGTGTATCCCACCCAGACCCACCTGCCTACCATATCCCTGTAACCCTGCATTTCCCATGGCTAATCCATCTAGCTTGCACATCCCTGAACATTATGGGTAACTTAAGCACGGCCAATCCACCTAACCTGCATTTCTTTGGATTGTGGGTGCACCTGGAGAAAACCCACGCTTCCACAGAGAGAATGTGCATACCCTCACACAGAAGTCCCCGAGGGTGGAATTAAGCCCAGGTCTCTGGCGCTGTGAGGCAATGGTGCTAACCACTGAACCACCATGCCACGCTCGTCTAGTATTTAAAAATGGCATTAACCAATCTCTTGTAAAAAGATCTTCAACATATAGTAGACAGAATAATTTAATACAAAGATGCATTAAGCTATTTATTATTAATGTAAGCCAGTGTTTTATTTCAATAAGGACTGAAATTTATTGCAATGGAGCATTTCATAATATGCCCATCAGTAAGATATCCTTCAAGAAATGAGAAAAACTTGCATTTATGTACTTGTATATCACAGCAACCAGGCTACAACCAATAAAGTACTTTTTAATTGTAGGAAATGTGGGAACCAATCTGCACTGAGCAAATTCCCACAAACTGCAGTTTTATTTTTATTCATTCAGTAATCATCAGATCTAATGATCTTGACTGAGGAACAAATATTGGCAGGAGACCAGGAAAAACTCTTTTCTATTCTTTGAAATAGTACCACAGGATATTTTACATCAACCTGAGAGAGGTTTAATGTGTCATGGAATAGGCAACATTTCCATCAGAGAAGAAATCCATTAGTCAGCACTGGAGTGTAGCCTGGGCATCTGTGCTCAGGTCCAAGAGTAGGACTTGAACCCTTAATCTTCTGATTCAAAAGTGAGGGTGCTACCCACCGAAACAGACGGAAGAACATTTCTTCCTGCAAGATGTGTCCAGTTCTGGTCATCCAATTACAGAAAGGATGTTATTAAGCTGGAGAGGGTTCAGAAGAGATTTGCCAGGATATTGCCGGGTATGGAAGGTTTGAGTTATAAAGAAAGGCTGGATAGGCTGGGAATTTTTTTATTGGAGTGTAGGAGGTTGAGAGATGACATGATAGAAGTTTATAAAATAATGAGGAGCTCACCTGTAGTAACGATGCCAAAACCAGACAGTACCCAACGATGATGTGTGAACGATCGGAAAGTCAATGCAGCTACAAAATTTAATTCATATCCTATTCCATGTTTGGAAGACTGTATTGAGAAGATGGGACAAGCAGCTTATGTTTTCAAAGTTGACCCTACTCAGAGGATATTGGCAGGTTCCTTTATCCAAAAGAGTGAAGAGAATTTTGGCTTTCATGACACCGAATGAACTGTACCAGTTTAAAGTCATGCCATTTGGCATGAAAAATGCGCTAGCCACATTTCAAAGTTTTGGATGGGAGATTTCAGGATTAGGGAGCATATTTTTAAGGTGAGAGGAAAGAGATTTAAAAAAGACATGAGGTGCAATTTCTTTACACAGAAGGTGGTTTGCGTGTGGAATGAACTTCCTGAGGGCTACAATTACAATGTTTAAAAGACATTTGGGTAAGTACATGAATAGGAAAGGTTTTGAGGGATATGGGCTAAGTGCAGGCAGGTGGGACTCGTTTAGTTTGGGATTATGATCAGCATGGACTGGTTAGACTGAAGGGTCTATTTCTGTGCTGTAAGACTTTATGACTCTATGCCAGATGTCAGAGCTAATATTGAGGCTGATAGAATACCTAGTATCGAGTGTACCTCCATCAATACTTAGAACGAAAATGTGGATGACTAAGGCAGTGAGTGAAATAGTGTCAGGTTCAAAAAGGAAACCAAAGATAAGGAAAGACAAATTGGGTTGAGAGAAAGGAAAAAAAAGTGCAATGGAAAAGTAAACAAAGAGATTTAAATTAGCATTTTTATTATCCTTCAATTCCCTGAAGGAATGAGAATTGTTCTTTTCGTGAACCATGGAAGAGGCACAGTTATCTTTAAAAATGATCACCAAGTTAAAAAGATAGTTAGCTATTAATTGCTGGATTAACCTTAACTACGGCAAGTCTAATGGACAATTATCATGGCAATGAAGCAACTACTTCAAAGCTTTGGGGTGGTGAAGGGTGATGGCTGACAACCAGGAAACAGAAATTGATCATTTTCAGGTTGACAAACTGTAAGTAGTGGGGCACCATGGGAACCAGTGCAGTGGTTTGAATTATTTAATAGTAGATGAAGAGAGGGACTGTTACAGGCAAATTTGCTGCTAAGTAAAGCAACGTGTGATGGTAATATAGCGAGTCTGCAAAGGAGTATAGATTAATTACGTGAGTGGACAAAAGTTGGGATTTTGAATCATTGCACACAAATCAGTAAAAAATTAGTATGCGGGTACAGCAAGTAATTAGCAATGGAATCTTGGAGATGGAGATTTTTCTTGTTATTCTTTCATGAGATGTGGACATCATTGGCAAAATGAGCATTTGATACCCATCCCTAATTGCCCTTAAACTGAGTAGCTTATTATTGGAAGTTTGAAGTCAACCATATTGCTGAAGTCAGGGTCACATATAGGCCAGACCAGGTGGTGATAATAGATTTCCTTCCCTAAAGGAGATTCTTGAACCAAACGGGACTTTAGAATGATTGATGTTCATTACAACTGGTGACTAACTTGAAATTCCAGATTTGATAAGTGAATTTCAATTCTTGGAAATTAAGGTGCTACTTTATGAAGAAATGTTGGGCCGATCATTAACTGGAGGGCAGAAGAATGAGAGGTGATCCTACTGGAACATAACATTCTGAAGAGGCTTGACAGGTTAGATGCTGAGAAGATGGTTCCCCTCGTGAGGGAGGCTAGAATGAGGGGGCACAGTTTAAACACAAGACATCAACCAACGCAGATGGAGATGAGAAAGAATCACTCCTCTCAGTGGGTTGTTTGTCTTTAGACTTCTATATCTCAGTGAGACGTGAAGGCTGGCTCATTGAATATATTCAAGGATGATTTCAACAGATCAATGGGGTTGAGTGGTATGGGAGACAGGCACAAAGCTGGAATTATGCCCACAATGAGATCAGCCATAGTCTTAGCAAAGATAGAGCGAATGGCCTCTTCCTGCTCATGTTGTGATCTCACTTTCTATTATTTTATTCTACAGGATCTTATTTTACAAAGTTAACAACAGCATTAACAATAAGAACAGCTTATGATCATTTACAACATCTGGGGTATTTCCCCCTTTACAAAACTTGCTGTCTGCCTTGCACATTAATAATGATGTGTGCAGTCTTAACTCCACCTTCATGCCAGTCCCCCATACCCCTTAATTCGGATATTTCCTAGTGGAGAGGATTTGGCTTTCTCTAAATCCATGGTCAGGCACCTTTTACAGAAGCTGGAGAGAGTTGACAGCCGTCACAAACCATACTCAGTCAATTGGAAGGAAGTTGTCAAACCAGATGATTTTCTCCTGCTGCTTATTGTATTGCTCTTGTGCTCTCTTAGAATCTGGCAAAGTGAAAACACCAGCTTTCCCAGTTTCAAAAAATATTTGCTCTCACAATATAACAAAACAAAGAACTGCAGATCTGAAACAAAAACAGAAACTGCTGGAGAAACTCAGCAGGTCTGGCAGCATCAGTGAAGAGAAATATAGAGTTAATGTTTCGAGTCCAGTGACCCAGTTCTGAAGGAAGGTCACCAGATTCGAGACATTAATTCTGCTTTCTCTCCACACTTGCTATCACTTCTGGCTCTTCCTTAAGGAATTCTGCCAGTGCCTTTTGAATCACAAAGTACAGTAAGAAGGAGGAATTTTTTTCAGAGGAAAGTGAATTTCTGGAATTCTTTACTGCAAATGTCTATAGAAGCCGAGCCATTGAGAATATTCAAGCTTCAGATAGACATAGCTTTAATTATTAAGGGAATCAAGGGTAGGAGCAGAATTAGGCCATTCAGCCCATTGAGTCTGCTCATCACTGATCTGATTATCCTCAACACCACTTTCCTGCCTTCTCTCCAATAACCTTTGATTCCCTTACTGATTAAAAATCTGTCTATCTCAGCCTTGAATACACTTAATGACCCGACCTCAATCGTCCTCTGCAGTAAAAAGGCAGGAAAGCGGACTTGAGATTAACCAAATCAGCCATGATCTCACTGAATAGTACAGGTAACACGATGGGCCAAATGGCCTACTTCACTTCCGTCATCTCATGGTGTTAAGGTTTAAGAAAACAAACGGGGGAGATAGGTAGCCACTTATCAATAATGTTTAAAATTGATTGCCAGCATAGATAGTACATGGTGATGCTAAAATTAAGATTGCTTTAATTAAAGCAATGTCCATTTTGTACTTTTTCCCCTAACTATTATTGCATTTGCACCAGAACCTTCAATTAAATGCTGCCTTTCCATTATATACATTACAAGGTGAAGTTTTGAATTGTTGGCAGTTTTTGAGCCTTTGCTAAATGATCTAATTAGAATTTCAATGAATAAAAACAGATGAAGCCCAGAGATAAAAATGAGTGATGTGGCTCATTTGATTTAATTGGGAATAATGGTGGAGATAAGGGCAGATTGAGGAGACAGTGGAAGGAAAGCCTGGACATAATGAAGATGATGTGAGGGAGATGGCAGGAAGAAAGCAGCTTCAATGAGAGATGAATTGGGGCTGTTAGGCAATTGTGTGAGAACCGCCAGACTGGCAACAGGACAAAGAACGAATGCTGTTTCATATTGTGCATTTCACAGCCTTAGGACAGCCGAAAGAAGCCTTCAAAAGTAAGGTGTACTCATTTGCAATATGGAAAACGTAGTAGGCTGTATGCACAAAGCCCGGTCTAGGGCTTAACTAAGGTTGGTTGAACAGCTCAGAGTACCTGGAATGACTGCATTGTGTGACGATGCACTTTATGAGGTTATTTTGTGCTGGTTTGTTTTGAAGAGAGGTTGTAAGGCAGAGGTTCTGAACTGTCTCTGAGAAAGTAGACAATTTGTAAGGCCTTGGGTTTTTTTTAAAAGTTGGAACAACAGAAGCAGCTTGACTGTGGCCAGCTCTCACAGACCAGGCTTTCTAATTTTTATTTTAGTTTTTTGGTTTAGTTTTGAGCAGAAGCCTTTGGAGTCTCAAAAGAGTTGGAAGCTTCAGTGGATGTCTCCTAGCTACTATTTTCTCTGAATTTTCTCTTGAAGTTTTTTTCCTCCCAAATTGGAGAACCGCACGTGAGAATCTCTGTCTGAACTTTTTTTGCCAAGGAGTGTGTTTATGGGATATTACCATATTAGAACAGTTAATTAGTAATAGGTACTATAGTTAAATTATTCTTAAGTTCTTTTTTTTTGTTTGTATTCTAAATGTAGTGTTTCAGTAAATTGTGTTTTGCTTAACATCAAGTAGTTTGACCGGTCATATCGCATCTGGAACACACACTTCACATCGATCTTTAAATTAAGAAAAAGGTTACGGTCCAGGCTACCTTCCTAAAATATTTTGACGGGGTCAGGTCTGGTCAGTAACGCCTGCACTTTTACGAGAAGTGCCAAGGGGTCTTTAATGTCCAGCTGAAAGAGAAGATGCAGCTTTGGGCTAACATTCCATCCAGAAGGTGCGAGTGCAAGTGTCAGCCGTGACTCTGTTGGTAACACTCTTGTCTCTGAACCACAAGTCCCATTGCAGAGCTTGGACAAAGTGCTGCATTACTCAGGGAGAGCTGCACTGTCAGAGGTACTGTCTCTGCATTGTTCCAAGGCTCTATCTGCCTGCCTTGGTGAATGTACAAGATCCCATGATTAAGACCTTAAGAGCAGTGAAATAACTCCCCGAAGATGGCTATCCCATCACCAAGTTACCCTTTATTTACATGTGCATTGTACATGACACTGAACCAGCTAACTCAGAGCCAGCTCCAAGAGTGAGCAGAACCCTTGACAATCCTGTTTCTATCTGTCAGCCAGGGCTCTTGGATTGGACCAGTTTAACAGCCACCATCAGGGAACTCATGTTCTATGAGGTCCACCTGGCTGACCTCATTGCAATCACTACAACCCAGAACAGAATAAGAAATAGGAACAGGAGTAAGCCATTCAGCCCCTCAAGCCTGCTCCGCTCTTCAATAGGATCATGGCTGAACCAATATTCCTCATGTCCGCTTTCCTGCCCTTTCCCCTTAACCCTTGATTCCTCGACTGGTGAAGTATCTATCAGGCTTAAATATACACAAAGACTCTGCCCCACAGTTCTCTGTAGCATGGAGTTCCAAAGACTCACTACCCTCTAAGAGAAGAAATTCCTCCCCATCTCAGTCTTAAATTTGTACTCCTTTATTCTGACACTATGCTCTCTGGTCCTAGCCTCTCCCATGAGGGGAAACATTCTCTCAGCACTTACCCTGTCAAGACCCTTAAGAATCCTCTATGTTTCAATGAGATAACCTCTCATTCTTCTAATTTCCAGTGAGTAGAGTCCCAACCTGTTTAGCTTTTGTTCAAAAGACAATCCCTCCATACCATGGAGCATCCCAGCAAACCTTCTCTGAACTGCCTCCAATTAAATGATATCTTTCCTTAAACAAGGGGACCAAAACTGCTCACAGTGCTCCAGATGTGGTCTCACCAGACCCTTGTACAGCTGCATAAGGTTTCCCTACTTTTATGCTCCAACCATCTTGAAATAAGGCCCAACATTCCATTAGCCTTCTGATGACCTGCTGCACCTGTGTGCTAACCTTCTGTGTTTTGTGCACACGTACCTCCAAGTCCTTGTGTTGCAGCTTTCTGCAGTTTCTCCCCATTTAAATAATATTCTATTCTTTTGGTCTCCCTTCCTAACTGAACAACTTCGCACTTTTCCACATCATACTCTATTTGCCAACTTTTAGCCCATTAACTTAACCTATTAATATCTCTCTGTAAACTGTCTGAATCCCTCTCATAACCTATCTTGAGACCTATTGTTGTCTGAAAAATTGATTACAGTACATTCATTTCCTTCCTCTAAGTCATTAACATTTATTGTAAGGAGTTGCTGTGCCAGCATTGATCCCTGTGGAATTCCGTTGGTTACAGATCACCAAGTTGAAAAACAAAGCCCTTATTTCCACTTGCTGTCTCCTGCCCATGAGCCAATTTTCTATCTGTGCCAATATAGTACCTCTAACACCAGGGGCTCTTATAACTTGTGAGGTACCTTGTCAAATGCCCTCTGGAAGTCTAATTACAACATATCTACTGAATCCCCACTATCCACTCTGGTTAAGACTTCCCCAAAAAACTGGAATAAAATGGTAAGGCACTATTTCCCTTATGCCTCCTCTGGTTGAATAGATTATGACTTTCCAAATGTAACTTCAAAAGGAAGCCATCTTTGATCACATTTTATCCCTAATTCAAATCCAACTGATCTGGTCATTACATTTTGCTGTTTGTGGGAGCTGGCTGTGCAAATTCATAGAATCTCTACAACATGGAAGCAGGCCATTCGGCTCATCAATTCCACACTGACCCTCCAAAGAGGATCCCACATAGACCCACCACATTCCTGTAATCCTGCATTTACAATCACCAAGCCACCTAGCCTGCACATCCCTGGAAACTACAGGGAAATTTAGAGTCATAGTGCTGTACAGTGCGGAAAAAAACCCTTCAGTCCAACTCATCCATGATGACCAGATATTCCACGTTAATCTAGTACCATATCCCAGCATTTGGCCCATATCCCTCTAGATCCATCCTATTCCTATACTCATCCAGATGCCTTTTGAATGTTGTAATGATGGAGCCTCCACCACCTGCTATGGCAGCTAATTCCACACACGCACCACTCTCTGTGGGAAAAGTTGCCCCTTAGGTCCCTTTTAAATCTTTCCACTCTCACCCTAAACCTATACCCTCTAGTTTTGAACTCCCCTACCCTGGGAAAAAGACCTTGACCATTACCCTATCCATGCCCCTCACGATTTTATAAACCTCTATAAGGTCACCCCTCAGCCTCCGACGCTCCAGGGAATGTAACCCCAGTCTATTCAGCCTCTCCCTATAACTCAAACCCTCCAAGCCCAGCAACATCCTTGTAAATCTTTTCTGAACCCTTTAAAGTTTCACAACATCCTTTCTGTAGCAGGGAGAACAGAATTGAATGCGGTTTTCCAAAAGTGGCCTAACCAACGTCCTGTACAGCTGCAACATGACCTCCCAACTCCGTGCACTGACCAGTAAAGCACAGCCAATCCACCCTAACCTGCACATCTTTGGACTGTGGGAGGAAACCGGAGCACCTGGAGGAAACCCACACAGACACAGGGAGAATGTACAAACTCCACATGAGGGTGGAATTGAACCCGGGTCCCTGTGCTGTGAGGCAGCAGAGCAAACCACATGCCACCCTGGTGCTGTATTTCCTACACATTGACTCCAGTCAAGAGCTTCGTTGGCTGGATAGTGTTTTTTCAATGTCTTCTGCCTGTGAACAAAATGACTGGGGTCTGCACGGACAACTGGAAATCATGCTGTCAAAAGAAGCTGAAGAAATGTTATCTCAGCTCTCATCATCCATGAAGAATGAAATGCTCAAATATTCCAAGGGCGTATGATTCCCCCACTGGTATTTTGACCAGGAGAGAGAATGTTGCTGTTTCTGTAGGGTGGAAACGAGAGTTCAACATTGGAAACAAGGAACAAATACATATTACCAGGTTTTTCTGAATTGCTCTCAAGAACTAGAGAGAATGTATGCATAATTCTTCCTTAGGAAGTTGAGTATGCAGAGTACAATCTATGTTACAACTCAGTGGGATGTTTGAAAAAAAAGAAAATCCTGCATCTTTTCCTGACCATCAGAGACCTCAAAGCACTCTACAGCCAATGAAGTACTTTTAAAAGATCTTTCAGTAATGATTATATCCGCTGTTGCAATGTGTAGCAGATGATCAGCAAACATCAAACTCTTACAAACAGGAACGTGTTAATGAGTAGATAATTGCGGGGTGTTTTTTTTTGTGCACTGTTGATTGTGGCAAATATCAGCCATCACACTTTGCATAGGTCCCTGGTTCCTCTTCAAAATAATCCCATGGGATTTACCTCCACCAGAGACCTCAGTTAACCTCTCATCTGAAAGACAACCCCTCTGATAGTGCAGCACTCGCTTAAGACTACATGGCAATGTTAGCCTTGACATGGTGCTCAAGCCCCAAAGTGGGACTTGGACCTGGCAGAGGTGCAGACTAATAACTAAACCACAGCTGAGATTAAAATCTACCTGTTTGGTGGAAGGGACAAAATAGCTTCTTTTTTAATTGTTGTGTGTTTTCTTATACAGTCATAGAGATAAATAGTACGGAAACAGACCCTTCAGTCCAACTCGACCATGCTGACCAAATATCCTAAAGCAATCTAGTCCCATTTGCCAGCATCTGGCCCATATCCTTCTAAAACCTTCCTATTCATGTACCCAACCAGATGCCTTTTAAATATTGTAATTGTACCAGCCTCCACCACTTCCTCTGGCAGTTTATTCCATACATACACGACCCTCTGCGTGAAAATGTTGCCCCTTAGGTCCCTTTTAAATCTTTTCTCTTTCACCTTAAAGTTTTGGACTCCTGTTCCAATGGGAAAATACCTTGACTATTCACCCTATCCATGCCAGTCATGATTTTATAAACTTCTATAAGGTCACCCTGCGAAGCTCCAGGGAGAATAGCCCTAGCCTATTCAGCTTCTCCTGTTAGTTCAAACTGAATGGATCAGGGAATTGTTATGGGGCAGAAGGAGACCATTCGGCCCATCGTCTATTTCCATTGTTCTGATCTTTCTAGACAGCATTCTATCAGGTTCAGTGCAAGTTGGGAGTTCCAGCATCTTGATGGTGGCTATAAGAAGGTGGTTATAAATAAAATTGTAGAATAATGGATCACGGAAGGAGGACATTTGGTCCACTGTGCCTGTGTTTGCTATTTGGTTGAGCTATCCAATTGATCCCACTCCCCTGCTCCTTTCCCACAGAAAGGGGAAGTGACGGCTCAGTGGTAATCTCAGAACTCCAGGCTAACATTGTAGGGATAGGCATTCAAGTCCTACCATGACTGATGATGAAATTAATCTGATTTTAATAAAATCTGGAATGAAGAGGTGACATAATGGTGACCATTATCAGTAGTCATAAAAACCCATTTGGTTTGCAATGCTGCTCAGAGAAAGAAATCTGCCATTCTTAGCAGGTGTGGCCTACATGTGAGTCCAGACCCACAGCAATGCGATTGTGACTGATCCTTAATTGTCCTCTGGCACAATCAGCAAAGCCCACATCCCATGAGTGAATTAAAGAAAACTTATCACTTCGTATATTTATCCAATTCTGCTTCAAAAATTAAATTTGATTCTTCTTCCACTACCCTTTCAGGCAGATCGTAACAACTTGCTGTGAATGACGTTGTGCACACGTTCAACGAAAGCAATTAAGATGAATTAGGATTCAGAAATTACTGCACGTTCATTTAACCAAGGTTAAATGAGCTTCTCGCTGTGGTAATATGGAGCTTGAAGCAGCTGCTGGGTAAGACAACAAAGTATGTTGTTTATTCAGTTGCAATCACACTATTATATTTCCTTCTTCAGCTCAAAGGATGGTGTAAAAATAGTTCAGTTCGGTCAAATGAAATATACCTCACTTTATTTTCTATTTAAGGGTAGGTTGTGAGCTAATGTTCAGCCATTGAAGGGAGGTAGGGCATCAAGTGCCAGTGACATTATTTCATTTGCATATAGTTACTCCACAGGATTTGACCCATCAGAGTTTTTTCTTATTCATTCACAGGATGAGGGCAGCATTTATTGTCCATCCCTAATTACCCAGAGGGCAATTAAGAGGCAGCCACATTGCTGTGGGTCTCGAGTCACATGCAGGCCAGACCAGGAAAAGATGGCAGTTTCCTAACCTGAAGGACATTAGTGAACCAGATGGGAGTTTTTCCAACAATCAACAATGGATTTGTGGTCATCCTTAGACTCTTCAATTCCAGACATTTATTGACTTCAAGTTCCACCATCTGCCATGGCAGGATTCAAACCCAGGTCCCCAGAACATTACCTGGGTCTCTGAATTAACAGCCCAGTGATGATACAACTAGGTCACTACCTCAGAGTGAATAAGATGATCTTGTTTTCATCTTTCCTGATTGAAGCATATAATTTCTTTATTCAAAATGGTGTTCAAATATAGCATCAATCCCTAATTTGAATGCTGAATAAAATATGCAAAGGAATCATGTCAAACTAGGCCAAAGTGAGTGGCTAACTACAAACTGAAAGGTAAAGTTACCACAGGCCAACTGGACCATAGGGCTGCTCTCTCATTGGAGAAAGAGAGAAGGGGTGGGGGTTGGTGAGAGAGAGAGAAAGAGAGAGAGAGACAGGTGGTTTAACCTGAGGGTCAATACACCTCAGGTAAGCAGAGAGGTTGAGAAGAAGAGTCCTTTATAGTAACCTCAGCCAGTACAGGAGTTGAATCTACACTGTTGGTATTACCCAGCCATTCAAGCAAACTGACCTCCTAAAAACAAGCTAAACAAAAGGATAGCAAATGACATAGAGTCATGGAGTCATAGAGTTATACAGCATGGAAACCAGCCCTTCAGCCCAAACTGATCCATGCTGACCATGGTGCCCACCCAGCATTTGGTCTATATCCCTCTAAACCCTTCCCATCTATTTACCTATACAAATGTTTTTTAAATGTTGCTATTGTACCTGCCTCAACCACTTTCTGTAGCAGCCCATTCCATAAACACACCATTCTCTGCATGAAAGAGATAACAAGGTGGAGAGCTGGATGAACACAACAGGCCAAGCAGCATCAGAGGAGCAGGAAGGCTGACGTTTTGGGCCTAGACCCTTCCTCAGAA
>NC_063367.1:10543342-10609484 GCF_021869965.1 Rhincodon typus | reverse complement strand
CTACACCTTGTTATCTCAGATTCTCCAGCATCTGCAGTTCCCACGACATTCTCTGCATGAAGTTGCCCCTCAGGTCCTTCTTAAATCTTTGCCCTTTGACTTTAAACCTATGCCCTCTAGTTTTCAATTCCCCATTGCTGGGAAAAAGGTTATGTGCATTCATCCTATCCATGCCCCTCATGATTTTATACACCTCAGTAATGTCACACCTCATTCTCCTATGTTCCAAGGAATAAAGTCCTATCCTGGCCAACCTCTCCCTATAACTCAGGCCTGTTAGTCCTGGCAACATCCTCATAAATCTTCTTTGCACACTTGCTGGCTTAACTATGTCTTTCCTATAACAGGGTGACCAAAACTGTACACAATATTCCAAGCGTGGCCTCACCAATATCTTATACACCTGTAACATAATGTCCCAACGCCTATACTCAATGCCTAGACCAATGAAGGCCATCATGTAAATGCCTTCTTCACCATCCTGTCCACCTGTGACGCCACTTTCAATGAACTATGTATTTGTACTCCAAGGTCCATCTGTTCTACAACACTCCTTGTGACCTTACCATTTACGGTATAAATCCTACCTTGGTTTGACTTTCCAACGCGCAACACCTCACACTTATCTGTATTGAATTGCATTTGCCAATCATCAGCCCACTTCCCCATCTGATCAAGACCCCTCTGTAATTTTTGATAACCTTCTTCGATATCAACTATACCTAATTTTGTATCATCCACAAACTTACGAATCATGCCTTGTACATTCATATCCAGATCATTTATGTAAATAATAAATAACAAAGGCCCCAGCACCAACCCCTGTGGCACACTGTTAGTCAAGGCCTCCAGTCCAAGAAAAAATCTTCAACTATCACTTTCTGCTTCCTACCATTGAGCCAATTTTAAATCCAATTAGCTAGTTCTCCCTGGATCCCAAACAACCTCACCTTCATTACTAGCCTGCTGTGCTCCTCAGACCATGTCTGGAGATTCAATGATCTGCTCTGCAGTGTAGATGTAAGTTCATAACATCCACTTCCCTACCCTCATCTATCTTCATGGTTACCTCTTCGAAAAACTCTAAAAAATTTGTCATACATGACCTCCCACACACAAATCCATGCTGACTATCCCTAATCAGACTTTAATTATCCAAATGTTGGTTGATCCTGTCCCTCAGTATCCTCTCCAATAACTTGCCTACCGGTGATGTCAGGCTCACTGGCCTGTGGTTCCCTGGTTTGTCTTTGCTACCTTTCTTAAACAATGGAACAACATTGGCCACTCTCCAGTCTTCTGGAACTTCACCAGTGGCTAAAGATGAAGCAAAAATCTCTGCAAGAGATTCTGTAGTTTCTTCCCTAGCCTCCCACAACGTCCAAGGATGGACTTGATCAGGCCCAGGAGATTTATCCACATTAATGTGGTCTAAGGCTGCAAACACCTCCTATCTGATAATATGTATGTGATCCAAAGCATCCCCACTGTTTCCCTTATTTCTTAGTATCCATGATTCTCTCCTCAGTAAACACTGAGTCCGCTAGCTTAAACCCAATGTATGCCTTCTTCTTTTTCCTGACCAGAGCCTCAGTATCCCTTGTCAGCCAGGGATCCCTAAACCTGCCAGCTTTTCCCTTCATCCTAACAGCAACATACTGTCCCTGGACTCTTGATATTACACTTTTAAACACCTTCCATTTGCCTGTTGTTCCTTTTCCTTCAAACAGCCTCGTCCAATTGACTGCAGCTAGATCCTGCCTAATGGCCCAAAATTGGCCCTGTTCCAGTTTAGCACCTTAACCTGTGGCCCTGTCGTATCTTTCTCCATAACTATGTTAAAACTAAGAGAATAATGGTCACTGGACCCAAAGTGACACTTCAGTCACTTGCCCGACCTCGTTTCCTAAGAGGAGGTCCAGTGTTGCACCCTCCTGAGAAAGGCCCTCTACATCCTTATTCAGGCAACTTTCTTGGACACATTTGACAAATTCAACCCCATCCAGGTCCTTTACACTCTGGGTGGCCCAATCAATTCAGGGGAAATTAAAATCTCCAACCAGTACTACTCTGTTATTGCTACAGGTGTCTGCAATCTCTCTCACATCTGCTCCTCTAGTACCCACTGGCTATTTGGGGGTCTATAATACAGTTACAACACAGTGACCATCCCCTTCTTGTTTCTAAGTTCTAACTGTATGGAATCATTTGATGACCCCTTATGAATATCCTCTCTAAGCATGACAGAACATGAGAGAATCAAAATTTGTGCATAGATTCATTCATATAGAAGGAGTGAGACCTAACATCTGGTCATCATCAGGGTCTCTGTCACAATGTCTATCAGATCAAGGCAACCTGTACTAGTTGTCAACATGCATTCAACTACAGTCTAGCTGGAAGAAAGAGTTCTTCTACCATGCAAGTAGGTGTGGAAGCAGGCCATTCAGTGCATTGAAGAGCATACCACCCAGCCCCAACCTATCTCTGTAACCCTGGCTAACCCACTAACCTGCACCTCCCTGGACACTATATGTCTGCACCAAAACCCATGCAGACATGAGGAGAATGTGCAAACTCCATACAGGCAGTTGCTTAAGGGTGGAATTGAACCCGGATCATAGAGTCATAGTGCTGTACAGCACAGAAACAGACCCTTTGGTCCAACTCATCCATGCCGACCAGATATCCTAAATTATACCAGTCCCATATCCCAGCATTTGGCACATATCCCTCTAAACCTTTTCTATTTGTATACCCAACCAGATGCCTTTTAAACGTTATGACTGTACCAGCCTCCACATCTCCCTTTGGCATCTCATTTCGTACACGCACCACCTTCTGTGTGAAAAAGTTGCCCCTTAGGTCCCTTTTAAATCTTTCCCCTCTCACCCTGAACCTAAGCTCTCCAGTTTTGGACTCCCCCACCCTGGGGAATAAACATTGGTTATTCACTCTATGCATGCCCCTCATGATTTTATAAACTTCTATAAGGTCACCCCTCAGCCTCCCACACTCCAGGGAATTTAACCCCAGCCTATTCAGCCTCGCCCTATAGCTCAAACCCTCCACCCCAGCAACATCCTTGCAAATCTTTTCTGCACCCTTTCAAGTTTCAAGGGGAGGTGATGGCCTAGTGGTATTATCGCTGAACTGTTAATCCAGAGATTCAGATAATGGTCTGGGGACCTGGGTTCAAATCCCACCATGGCAGATGGTGGAATTTGAATTCAATAAAAAAGATCTGGAATTAAGATTCTAATGATGCCCATGAATCCATTGTTGATTGTCGGAAAAACCCATCTGGTTCATCAATGCCCTTTAGGGAAGGAAACTGTCATCCTTACTGGGTCTGGCCTACATGTGACTCCAGACCCACAACAATGTGGGTGACTTTTAACTGCCCTCTTGGCAATTAGGGATGGGCAATAAATGCTGCCTGGCTAGCAACACCCTCATCCTGTGAATGAATAAGGGAAAATAAATGTTTCATAACATCCTTCCTATAGCAGGGAGACCAGAACTGAACTCAGTATTCCAAAAGTGACCGAACCAATGCCCTGTACAGCCACAACATGACCTTCCAACTCCTATACTCAATGCACTGACCAATAAAGGCAAGCATATCAAATGCCTTCTTTAGTATCTTATCTATCTGCGATTCCACTTTCAAGGAACTATAAACCTGCATTCCAAGGTCTCTTTATTCCACAGCACTCCCCAGGACCTGATTATTAAGTGTATGTGTCCTGCCCTGATTTGCCTTTCCAAAGTGCAACACCTCACATTCATCTAAATTAAACTCCAGCTGCCACTCCTCGGCCCATCAGCCCATCTGATCAAGGTCCCATTGTACTCCGAGGTAACCTTCTTCGCTGTCCACTACACCTCCAATTTTGATATCATCTGCAAATTTACTAACCATACCTTCTAAGATGAATCACCTCACACTTTTCAGGGTTAAACTCCATCAGCCCAGCTCTGCATCCTATCAATGTCCCTTTGTAACATAGAACAGCCCTCCACACTATCCACAACTCAACCCACCTTCATATCGCCTGTGAACTTACTAATCCACTCTTCCACTCCTACATCCAAATCATTTACAAAAATCACAAATAGAAGAGGACCCAGAACTGATCCTTGTGGTACACCACTCATAACTGAGCACTATGTTGAATATTTTCCGTCCACTACCACCCTTTGTCTTCTAAGGGTCAGCCAATTCTGAATCCAATCTGCCACATTTCCCCCTATGCCATGCCTCCTTACTTTCTGCATGAGCCTACCATGGGCAACCTTATCAAATGCCTTACTTAAATCCATGTATACCACATCCACTGCTCTACCTTCATCCATGTGTTTGGTCACCTCTTCAAAGAATTCAATAAGGTTTGTGAGGCATGATCTACCCCTCACAAATCCATGCTGACTATCACGAATCAAACTGTGCCTATCCAAGTGATCATAAATCCTATCTCTCAGAGCCCTTTCCAATAATTTGCCCGCCACTGAAGTAAGACTATCTGGCCTGTAATTTCCAGATTATCCCTATTCCCTTTTTTGAACACAGGAATGACGTTTGCCACTCTCCAATCTTCCAGCACTATACCCGTGGACAGTGAGGATGAAAAGATCATCGCCAAAGGCCCTGCAATCTCTTCCCTCACTTCCCATAGAATCCTTGGATAAATCCCATCAGGCCCAGGGGATTTATCTATCTTCAAGTTCCTCAAAATTCCTAGTACATCTTCCTTACTAACATCCACCTCCTCTAGCCTACCAGCCTGTTTTACACTGTCCTCCCCTGCAACTAGGTCCCTCTGAGTTGTGAATACCGAAGAAAAATATTCATTAAGGACCTCTCCTATCTCTTTAGGCTCCGTGCACAAATTCCCTTTACAATCCTTTATCGGCACTACCCTTTCTCTGGTCATTCTCTTATTCCTCATGTACGTGTAAAAAGCCTTGGAGTTTTTCTTGACCCTATCTGCCAATGTTTTCTCATGCCCCCCTTATAGCTCTCCTAAGCCCTTTCTTCAGTTCCTTTCTGGCTAACTTGTATCCTTCTAGAGCCTTTTCCGATCCTTGTTTCCTAAACCTTATATAAGCATCCTTCTTCCTCTTATCCAGTCGTTCGACCTCTCTCGAGAACCAAGGCTCCCTCAATCGACTGCATTTTCCCTGCCTGCTAGGGACAAACATATCGATCACACGCACTATGCATTCCTTAAACAATCTCCACATTTCTATAGTGCTCTTCCTTGACAGTATCTGTTCCCATTCTATGTTACAAAATGATCAGAGGTATAGATAGTGTGGACAGCCAGAGACTTTTTCCTAGGGTAGAGGTAGTTATTACATGGGGGCATAGTTTTAATGTGAGTGGACATAGATATTGGGGAGACGTCAGAGGTTGGTTCTTTACTCAGAGAGTGGTAGGGACGTGGAATGCATTGCCGGAAAGGATAGTGGAGTCGGCCTCATTAGGGGCATTAAAGCAGCTATTAGATAGGCATATGGATGATAGTATAAGGTAGGGGTGGAGGTTAGAGAGACCTTAGGTTTAGGGTAAAAGTTCAGCACAGCATCGTGGGCCGAAGGGCCTGTACTGTGCGGTAGTGTTCTATGTTCTATGTTTTATATTCTAATACCTCCTATGTTCACATCCAAATCATTTATATAAATGGGGTCACTAACGCTGTGAGGCACCAATGCTAACCACTGAGCCATCAAGCCACATGTTTTCTACACTTAAAGAGAATGGTGTTCGCCAACTTCATCATGAGCAGCAGTCTGCTCATTTTCTTTTCATCTGTGTGGACCTGTTGGACCAAACAGCCTTTTTCTGCATGGTATCCTCTATGTCTGGATAATATCACTCTTGTGGGAGATATGAGAGATACACAGAGACGTGCCCAAAATAAATGATGAATAAGAGTCATACCAAACCCGAAACATTAACTCTGTTCTTCTCTCCACAGATGCTGCCTGACCTGTTTCTTCAGCCTTCTGTTTTTGTTTGAGATTTCTAGCATCTGCAGTACTTTGCTTTTCTTCTAGGATCTAATTCAGCTCACGCAATAACCTGCCCAATTGCACACAGACTGGGTTTACATCTTTAGAACGTAGCCTGCCTGTTCCATCTATTCAAAAATGACAGAGTAAATAAGCCTCTCTGCTCCTATGATGCTGCTTGGCCTGCTGTGTTCATCCAGCCCTGCATCTTGTTGTCTCGGATTCTCCAGCATCTGCAGTTCCTACTATCTCAGAGTAAATATTTAGCAAGTTGAGGTCAGGCAGGTATCATAAGTGACATCATTTCACAAACATCATGAATAAAAACAGCAACAGTTCCGCATGGATTACCATAATTCAATCTGTACAGCTTGTCTTCTAAAAGAAAGTAATTTAGCACCTTGCACATCAGTGGGTCATGCTAAAATAAATGTCTTCTAACTGACTTCCCTGTATTATTTCCATCTCTCAAAATTTTGCGGAAAAATGTTTTTAAAAAGGCAGGGGAGTGCACATGAATTGAAGTTGACAGCGCTTTTAGCAAAAGTGGTTAATAAAACCAATGAGACCCTTGGCTTCATGAGTAAGGGGCATAGCAAGGAAATTATGGTAAACTGTATAAAACACTGGTTCATTCTCAGCTGGAGTACATGCTCTGTCCTAAGCCTCGAGGTGTGAAAACTTTAGGAGAGTCCAGAAAAGATTCACAAGAATATTTCCAGGACAGAAAATTTCAATGGAGTGTTTGGGATTGTTCTCCCTGCACAAGATTAAGAGGCAATTTGATAAGAGTATTATTGAATATCAGGAGAACAGACTATACAGGGAGAAACTGCGCCCACTGGCAGAAGGATAGAAAATCAGAGATTTAAAATGATATGCAAAAAGTAAGCAATGGCAAAATGAGACACACCTTCTTATCTGGAAACATAGAAACTAGGAACGGGAGTAGGCCATTCAGCCCTTTGAGCCTGTTCTGCTATTCAACATGATCATGGTTGGTCCTTCATCTAAGTGTGGTATTCTTGCCTTCTCCCCATATCCCTTGTGCCTTTAAAATCTAAAACATTAAGTCTTTCTTAAACATATTCAGTAACTTGCCTTCCACAGCATTCTGTGGGGTGACATGGTGGCTCAGTGGTTAGCACTATTGCTTCAGGGTTACAGGGATAGGGTGGGTCGGGATGATTTTTCTGAAGAAGGGTCTAGGCCGAAACGTCAGCCTTCCTGCTCCTCTGATGCTGCTTGGCCTGCTGTGTTCATCCAGCTCTACACCTTGTTATCTCAGATTCTCCAGCATCGGCAGTTCCTACTATCTCCACATAAACTTGAACTGGCACAAGACAACAGTGCTTCACAGGAGGCTCCACAGCACTGAGGATGTCCCCCTCGAAAGGGGACAAAACATCTATCAAACCTCCCAGCTCAGCAAACATCTACAACCCTCAATCCCACCCAGTTTAGTGTCATTTATGCTGTTAGGATCTGGAATGCACTGCCTGAATGGAGGTACATCCAATCGAAGTTTTCAAAAGGGACTTGCACAACTATCTGAAGAGAAAAGAATTGCAGGGCATCAGGGAGAAGATGGAAGAGTGAGATTGGGTGAATTGCTTTTACAGAGAGCTAGCATGGACATGAGGTCAAGATGTGACCTTATGGAGGTTTATAAAATCATGAGGGGTATAGATAAGGAGAATGGCAGGTGTATTTTCCCTAGGGTGTGGGATTTCAAGACTAGGGGGCATGTTTTTAAGGTGAGAGGAGACAGATTTAAAAAAGACATGAGGGGCAATTTTTTTACACAGAGAGTGGTTCGTATGTGGAATGAACATCCAGAGGAGGTGGTAGATGCAGTTACAGTTTCAGCATTTAAAAGACATTTAGATAAGTACGTGAATAGGAAAGGTTTGGAGGGATATGGACCAAGCACAGGCAGATGGGACTAGTTTAGTTTGGGATTACAGTTGGCATGGACAGATTGGACTGAAGGGTGCGTTTCTGTGCTGTATGACTGAATGACACCATGACAGACCAAATGGTATCTTTCTGTACTGTTGCTGTTCTATAATTCAACAGATCTCAAAAAGCAACAAGCACAAAAGTTGGGAAGTCGCTTTTCAAGATCAATAGCGTAACTGAATCCTAACCAAAAGTAAGTGCTAACATTAAAAATCTAAATATAATCTGAGGACATATTGGGCTTTGGTTCAAAGCCTAGAATCACATGGGTATAGATCTTAGGCCTATCATTTGTCTCTTTCTTATTATATAACTTAACACTGCATTTTTGCTAAATACCATTATAGAAAATAAATACATTGTCAAAAAATATATTCTCATAAAACTATGAAAAACAAATGTCAGTATCCTAAAGGTTAATTTTTTTCAGTTCTTCCCATAAAGATAATTGAACTGGGAGACAGACAAGTGGGACCTCAGACTTCTCAGGCAGACATATTAGTACAGATGAGCTCCTTCTGAATACCCTCCGAGGATGTGCCACATACAAGCCACTGAGCTGAAAACTGTCAAAACTCATCATGTTTTTTCTTTGGAGGCAGCTTTGAAAATTGACCTCCAGTGGGCCTTGGATGTGTGAGTGTAGAGATGTGGATGAGTGATTTATAAACAGAACGATCAGTTACTCATGCCCAAGAGATCACATACTGCACACTTCCTGAATAGCAATCAACAACAAAACTGAAATCGAGTGTTTGGCAAATGCTAGCAATACTAAGCATGTACGTAGGATGGGTATAGCCAATGTTGTACATTAAACATAATCACTGTTGTACTGGAGGAAGCACGGCATCAAATTTGTGCACAGCAAGAACCTAAAATCAGCTATACTACATCAGCTCTGAAGCACTTTGTAGCCCTAGATAAGTTGGCCTTGATGGCTTAGTGGTCAGCACTGCTGCCTCACAGTCCCAGGGACTTAGGGTTTGATTCCATCCTTGAGTGACTGTCTGTGTGGGTTTCCTGCGGGTACTCTGATTTCCTCACAGAGTCATAAGATGTGCAGGTTAGGTGGATTGGCCATGCTAAATTGCCCATAGTGTGCAAGGATGTGGGCTAAGTAGATTAGCTACGGGATATGTAGGGTTATTGGAATAGAACAGGGAGGTGGGTCTGAGTGTGTTGCTCTTTAGAAGGTTGGTGTGGAATCAATGGGCTGAATGGCCTACTTCCACACTGTAGGGATTCTAAGTGAAATTTAAGTCTGTCTTCCTCTTTCCACAAATGTAGTTACACCTGTCAAGTATTTCAAGTTTTTTTTAATTATATTTATTTCCTATGACAGCAATGTCATAATGATCGGACAGTCTGTTTTAGTGATGGTGACTGAGAAATGTATTACAGCTACAGCCTGGGGGATAACCACCCTACTATCTTTCAATAAAGTGCCATGGGATCTTTTACACCCACACCTTGCAAGACCTTGGTTTAACATCGCATTTGGAAAACAGAAATAGCGAGCATTTCAGGTCAATATCCTTTCAGCAGAACCAGAAGCAAAGAGTGACAGTAGGCTGTTAATAGTTACTAAGTACTGTGTAGGCTAGCAGATTTTTAAAAATATATATACTTTGTGCTGCGCCAGAGACTCACTAAATTGTTGGTGGGAGTGAATTCCACCCATTTTGATAAGCTCCAAAACCATAGGCTCTTGCTTTACTGTCGTTTCATGTTACTGACACTCTCTGCGTTAGACTAGGCAGATACATGGCGAGATGATGATATCGCTGGACTATTAGTCCAGAGACCCAGACAATATTCTGGGGACCTGGGTTTGAATCCTGCCACCGCAGATGATGAAATTCAGAAAAGATCTTGACTTGAGAGACTAATGATGACCATAAATCCATTGTCTGATTTTTGGAAAAACCCAGCTGGTTCATTCATGCCTTTTAGGGAAGGAAGTCTACCATCCTCACCTGGTCTGGCTTGCGTGTGATTCCACACCCAAAGCAATGCCATATGGGCAATAAATAATAGCCTAGCCAGCAATGCCCTCATCCCATGAATGAATTTTTAAAAATCTATTACAGAGTTCCACCATCGTTGCCAAGAATGCCACAGTA
This sequence comes from Rhincodon typus, assembly GCF_021869965.1. Lineage (NCBI taxonomy): Eukaryota > Metazoa > Chordata > Chondrichthyes > Orectolobiformes > Rhincodontidae > Rhincodon > Rhincodon typus. The sequence continues at coordinate 10,599,378 of NC_063367.1, read as the reverse complement.
CAATTGGCTACAGTTACACAAAAATGTCATTTCTCTCCAAGGGGCAGCAGCTGGATCAGTAAGTTACCACTTATTTTCTCAGCTAAGTCCTCCTAACATAGATAACTACCGGCAGTTCCTGGATTGAACAAGGTCCCATTCTGGTTTGATTTGAACACAAGTTGGAACGCAATTCAGGACAATATAAAGCAGCTGTTCATAAGTACAGTGAATGTTCATATGTCAGGTCTTTAAAATTGCACACTAGTATGAGATCGCTTTTGTAAGTATGTGCATCTGTAATTGGACGTTTGTAATTGGGACACCCCCCGTAGTGGGCTGGTTAATGTTTTCATCAAACTAGGAGAAAGAGTAGCAAGAAAGAATTTCTTTTGAAGAAGAGTCATCATAACACTCTCTGTTGCGTTATTGCTTTAAGACTGAAATAACCAGGATTACAACACATGACCTTAAGCAGGGAGGCCAAGTAACACGCTACAGGGAGGACAACTAAAGATGTTCTCTGCAACTGCAAACATACAGGTTGTCTGTTTGAGAATTTCAAGGAAATTGAACTTACACTAACCAATCCAGTTAGAGAACAGGAATTCTGTGTGAAGGAACAAAATACAGGTTTAAAATTCAGAGATAACACAGTGTGGACCTGGAGGAACACAGCAGGCCAGGCAGCATCAGAGGAGCAGGAAAGCTGACGTTTCGGGTCACCTGGCATAGTGACGAAATGTCTGAATGAGAATAAGCCAGCTCAGCGAGCAAATCAACAACCTCACAGGGTTGAAATATTAACTCCATTTCTCTGCTGCCAGGCCTGCTTAAGTATTTCTGGCACTCCCATTTTTACTTTTTAAGGAATATCAGAACTGGAATAAAACATTCATTCAGTCGCTTGAGCCTCTTCTGTCATTCAGTTATGATTATGACTGATCTGTATCTTTCCTATTTCTATCTATTGTTATGATGTGGAGGTGTTGGACTGGTTTGGACAAGGTCAAGAATCACATGACACCAGGTTATAGTCCAAGAAATTTATTTGAAATCACAAACTTTCGGAGTGTTGCTCCATGCTCTGAAAGCTTGTGTTTTCGAATAAACCTGTTGGACTATAACCTAGTGCTGTGTGATTTTTGACCCTATTTATAGTTGTTCTACTGTCTGAGTACCTTTACATAATCAAAATTAATCTGCCTCTCTTTTGAAATTTTCATTTGACATAGTCTCATTTGTAATTGGCTTAAAAGCAAACGATTTGGGTACTGCCAGGAATGCTCCTGACTAAAAAATGATCAACGTGTTTGGACATATTACAACACGTCTTTGCGGCATCTAAGACTGGAACCCAGTGTCTGTTTTTAAGGACCTAGCTAAATAGCAACGGGAGTGGATAACTAAATAACTGAATATTAGTCCATACAGTGAACTGCCTGTGTTCATTGAGTCATACAGCACAGAAACAGAACCTTTGGTCCAATTCATCCATGCTGACCAGGTTTCCCCAAACTAAACTAGTCCCATTTGCCTGCATTTGGCCCATATCCCTCTAAACCTTTCCTTTTCATGTACCTGTCCAAATGGTTTTTAAATGTTATAACTGTACCTGCATCCACCACTTCCTCTGGCAGTTCATTCCACATATGAACCATCCTCTGTGTGAAAAGGTTGTCCCTCAGGTCCCTTTTAAATCTTTCTCCTCTCACCTTAAAATATATGCCTCCTATCTTTGGACTCCCCTACTGTTTTGCTATTCCTAAATTTATACCCCTCATGATTTTATAAACCTCTATAAGGTCATCCCTCAATCTCCTATGCTCCAGTGAAAGCAGTTTATCCTGCCTCACCTTATAACTCAAACCCTGCAGTCCCAGTAACATCCTTGTAAAATCTTCTCTGCACCCTCTCCAATTTAATAATATCCTTCCTATAGCAGGACAACCAGAACTGTACACAGTTCAAAAGTGGCCTCACCAACATCTTCTACAACAATATATGCATCTCAGGAGCTATAATAATTATTTGTTGAATCTTTCAATACCACATTATCAAGTCTAGTTCATATGTTACAGGAGCTGACATAAGCTTTGCCACATCAGGTACAAATACCCTGCTCGAGGCAGAATGCACAGCACAGTGGCAGTTCCTTTGGTACAAGTTATATTGACTTGTTAAGCATAATAACAAAGGCTATCAGCAGCCAGAGATGTCACATTTGTCTCCATCAGGACCTCGTCCCAGACTGCTCCTTCTCCACCCAGAGACTGTGTGACATCATCAGATTGGGTGGAGCTTAATGCAGCTTCAATATTAACTCTTTGAGAACCATAACTTACAGGTCAAGAACCTTCTTGTTTACACTTAGCTATTCTCTTCATGACTTTGTTCAACTCCTTTGGGGGGGGGGGCGCGGGGCGCTAGCCTCATTTATTAGTTTCAACTCAACTTGGCCTTCAGATCAAAACCAGACATGACATAACGGACCGAACAGTATAAACAGGTGCCGAAGTTTATTGACTCTATGCCAAAGTAAAAAAGAACACATTGATAATGCACAAATACAATGACATAAACACAGGACTCAGTAGGGGTGGCAGGAGTGGGGAGTTGGGGGGTGGGGGTGGTCTGACTGACTCAGACACTAAAGTGTTCACCTTTTCTGTGCGGCTGCATTTGGAAGAATCTTTCATTTCTCTCATCATCATAGCAAACATTAGCTCCACTACAATGGTAATTCACAGCACCTTTTTCTTACAGAATGCTGTGAGAGCTTCTGCAGCTACTTTAGTCAAATAGAGAGGGCCATTACATAAACAATGGCGTGTGACGAATATAACAGATCAAAGTGTTGGGACACAGCTTCAAAAGAGATGCCATGAGTGGTATTCAGAGACTCATCTCTGATGCATCAGAAAAGACCTGACACCCAAATTTCCAACGTGTTCTTAGTTCTATTATTGACTTTTATCAGGCATAATTCAATCATTCTGTGGTAGCTTTGTAGTGCCCATTTGCATCAGAACCCATAGCCCTGTACTGACCTCACAAGCTGGTTGCTTTAATGGCTACGGAGCTTGTTCACTGAATTCTTAAATAAGAGAAACATTTGCAGATCACATGCATTTCCACTTGGTCAATGTTAGTTTCTGCTGGTCCTGCTTGGACATTTAAGGGACAGGATAAAGACAAATTGCGAGGGTCGTCCAATGCCACATTATTGGGCACAGATGTTGCAAAAGGGTTATGAGACTTCTCCCATCCTGCTTCTGTAACTGGGACAGAAGATAAACAAAAACTCCCAAGAGGGACTGAGGAAATTCACAGTTCACACAATGATTGGATTAATTAGTTGAACTTTCTCTTTTTCGCTGGATATTAGATTAGTTTTCAACTGACATTGTCCCATATTGTATGGTTAAGACCCCAGACATTGAAAAAGTAGTCCTCAATGCTGCCCAGAGGGACAATTAAGTACGAATGCCAATGGGTCAAGTGCTGGAAAGTGGGATAAGTGCACATTGGTTGGCGCAGACTCAATGGGCCAAAGGTCTCTTCAGTGCTAAATGACATTATGGTACAAATATAACTGAGGAAGTGAGAAAAGTGGGCAAGAACTTGGTCAACAAACTGGGATTAAGAAGGATTCTAAACGATAGGCACACGATATGGGACAATGTTAGTTGGAAACTAATTTAATATCCAGCAGAAAAAGAGAATGATCAATCTATTAATCCAATCTTTGTGTGAACTAAAGCCTCAGATTTAACATAGCGGTGTTTAGCTCAATACCAATTTCCCCTGGACCCATTTCCAGTCAGAAAACTTGGCTTTGAGACAGCTCTGTAAGGCTGTTATCATTCTGAATGTAATATCACCTTGACAATACAACCAGATCTATTGAAGAGCTAAAGATCAAATGTCCTTTAAGTCTAACCCCTAGAAAGAATCTATTAGAAATGCAGACATTACAGAAATGACCACTACATTGCACTGTTTATTAACATTTATCATTTTTAAATTGCACTTTCAGCTATCTAACTACGTCATCACTTAATTACAACATTTCATGAAATAAAAGTTCATAGTGAAACAATGAGTCATATGGTACAATAGCACTGCAATACAAGACACATGGTACTGTCACAGGATATGTGGCATCATAGCACGGTATCAGAGGTCATTGTTGCAATAACAGTACAGCAGGATTCATGTGGAGCAAATCTGTTCTCCACATAGATAACTCTACTCCACTGTCAACCCTTTAAGAATATTAAGTACCATTCCTTCAGTATATCCTGTCTGAGTAAGACATAGACAGTAGCATCTGCAGACTTCAGTGTTCTGAAGAGGGGTCACAGGACATGAAACACTAACTTTTTTCTCTCTCCACAGATGTTGCCAGACCTGCTGAGTTTCTCCAGTGATTTCTGTATTCATCTGCAGACTTACTGGAACTCATGCAACTGTGCAATCATGAGTCATAGTGTCTTACAGGATAGAAACAGAAACAATAATTACACTAATCCCATTTACCTGCAATTTGTCCATAGTTTACAATGCCCTGCCATTTTTAGGTGCTTCTTAAATATTGAGAGTACCTGCCTCCACCATTCTCTCAGGCAGCACGATCCATGTATCTACCACCCTCTGGGTGAAAAAAATTCCTCCAATCTTATCTAAACCATTTTTTCCTTACCTTATACGGTAAGCGATGCTGAAGAGGTCGTGGATAGCACTTTCGGCAAATTGGTCACACTGCAGATTAGGATTGCTGAGGGAGAAAGGGAATGGGTGACCAAAAGGCAGAAAAAAAAAGCAGAAAGGCAGTGCAGGTGTCCCCTGCGGTCATCTCCCTCCAAAACAGGTATACCGTTTTGGATACTGTTGGGGGAGATGGCTCACCAGGGGAAGGCAGCAGTAGCCAGGTTCATGGCTCTGCTGTAGAGAAGGGCAGGAAAAAGCGTGGAAGGGCTATAGTCATAGGGGATTCGATTGTAAGGGGAGTAGATAGGCGGTTCTGTGGTCGAAAACTAGACTCCCAAATGGTATGTTGCCTCCCAGGTGCACGGGTCAGGGATGTCTCAGATCGACTGCAGGACATTCTGAAGGGGGAGGGTGAACAGCCAGCTGTCATGGTGCATATAGGCACCAATGATATAGGTAAAAAACAGGATGAGGTCCTACAAGCAGAATTTAGGGAGTTAGGAGCCAAGTTAAAAAGTAGGACCTCAGAGGTAGTAATCTCAGGCACTGCTACCAGTGCCACGTGCTAGTCGGAGTAGAAATGAAAGAATAGGCAGGATAACTGAGTGGCTTGAGAGATGGTGCAGGAGGGAGGGGTTCAGATTTTTGGGACATTGGGACCGGTTCTGGGGGACGTGGGACTATTACAAATCGGACAGTCTACACCTGGGCAGGACTGGAACCAATGTCCTAGGGGCCGTTTTTGCTAACGCTGTTGGGGAGGGTTTAAACTAATGTGGCAGGGGGATGGGAATCAAATGAGGAGGTTAGTGGACAGTAAGGAGGTAGTAACTAAAGCCTGTAAGGAACTGGATAATGAAGTCAGTGTGACTAAGTGGAAGAGTAGGCAGAGAGCAGATGATGAATGCAAAGGAACAGGTGGTCTGAGGTGCATTTGTTTTAATGCGAGAGGTGTAGTAGGTAAGGCAGATGAACTTAGGGCTTGGATTAGTACCTGGGAGTATGATGTTATTGCTATTACTGAGACTTGGTTGAGGGAAGGGCAAGATTGGCAACTAAATATGCCAGGATATAGATGCTTCAGGCGGGATAGAGAGGGAGGTAAAAGGGGTGGAGGAGTTGCGTTACTGGTCAAAGAGGATATCACAGCTGTGCTGATGGAGGGCACTATGGACGACTCAAGCAGTGAGGCAATATGGGCAGAGCTCAGAAATAGGAAGGGTGCGGTAACAATGTTGGGGCTGTACTACCAGCTTCCCAACAGCGAGCGTGAGATAGAAGTACAAATATGTAAACAGATTATGGAAAGATGTAGGAGCAACAGGGTGGTGGTGATGGGAAATTTTAATTTTCCCAACATTGACTAGGATTCACTTAGTGTTAGGGGTTTAGATGGAGCAGAATTTGTAAGGAACATCCAGGAGGGTTTTCTAGAGCAGTATGTAAATAGTCCACCTTGGGAAGGGGCCATACTGGACCTGGTGTTGTGGAATGAGCCCGGCCAGGCGGTTGAAGTTTCAGCAGGGGATTACTTTGGGAATAGTGATCACAATTCCGTAAGTTTTAGAATACTGATGGACAAAGACGAGAGTGGTCCTAAAGGAAGAGTGCTGAATTGGGGGAAGGCCAACTATAACAAAATTCGGCAGCAGCTGGGGAATGTGGATTGGGAGCAGCTGTTTGAGGGTAAATCCACATTTGAAATGTGGGAGGCTTTTAAAGAGAGGTTGATTAGAGTGCAGGACAGACATGTCCCTGTGAAAATGAGGGATAGAAAGGGCAAGATTAGGGAACCATGGATGACAGGTGAAATTGTGAGACTAGCAAAGAAGAAAAAAGAAGCATACATAAGGTCTAGGCGACTGAAAACAGACGAAGTTTTGGAAGAATATCGGGAAAGTAGGATCAATCTGAAACGAGGAATTAAGAGGGCTAAAAGGGGTCATGAAATATCTTTAGCAAACAGGGTTAAGGAAAATCCCAAAGCCTTTTATTCATACATAAGGAGCAAGAGGGTAACTAGAGAAAGGGTTGGTCCACTCAAGGACAAAGGAGGGAAGTTATGCGAGGAGTCAGAGAAAATGAGTGAGATTCTTAATGAGTACTTTGCATTGGTATTCACTGAGGAGAGGGACATGACAGATGTTGAGGTTAGGGATAGATGTTTGATTACTGTAGGTCAAGTCAGCATAAGGAGGGGGGAAGTGTTGGGTATTCTAAAAGGCATTAGGGTGGACAAGTCCCCAGGTCTGGATGGGATCTATCCCAGGTTACTGAGAGAAGCGAGAGAGGAAATAGCTGGGGCCTTAACAGATATCTTTGCAGCATCCTTGAGCACGGTGAGGTCCCAGAGGATTGGAGAATTGCTAATGTTGTCCCCTTGTTTAAGAAGGGTAGCAAGGATAATCCAGGTAATTATAGACCGGTGAGCCTGACATCAGTGGTGGGGAAGTTGCTGGAGAAGATACTGAGGGATAGGATCTATTTACATTTGGAAGAAAATGGGCTTATTAGTGATAGGCAGGATGGTTTTCTGCAGGGAAGGTCATGTCTTACCAACTTCATAGAATTCTTTGAGGAAGTGACAAAGTTGATAGATGAGGGAAGGGCTGTAGATGTCATATACATGGACTTCAGTAAGGCATTTGATAAGGTTCCCCATGGTAGGCTGATGGAGAAAGTGAAGTTGCATGGGGTCCAGGGTGTACGAGCTAGATGGATAGAGAACTGGCTGGGCAACAGGAGACAGAGGGTTGTAGTGGAAGGGAGTTTCTCAAAATGGAGAACTGTGACCAGTGGTGTTCCACAGGGATCCGTGTTGGGACCACTGTTGTTTGTGATATACATAAATGATCTGGAGGAAGGTATAAATGGTCTGATTAGCAAGTTTGCAGATGACACTAAGATTGGTGGAGTAGCAGATAGTGAAGGGGACTGTCGGAGAATGCAGCAGAATATAGATAGATTGGAGAGTTGGGCGGAGAAATGGCAGATGGAGTTCAATCCAGGCAAATGCGAGGTGATGCATTTTGGAAGATCCAATTCAAGAGCGAACTATACGTTAAATGGGAAAGCCCTGGGGAAAATTGATGCACAGAGAGATCTGGGTGTTCAGGTCCATTGTACCCTGAAGGTGGCCATGCAAGTCGATAGAGTAGTCAAGAAGGCATACAGCATGGTTTCATTCATCGGACGGGGTATTGAGTACAAGAGTTGGCAGGTCATGTTACAGTTGTATAGGACTTTGGTTCGACCACATTTGGAATAACTGCATACAGTTCTGGTCGCCACATTACCAAAAGGATGTGGATGCTTTGGAGAGGGTGCAGAGGAGGTTCACCAGGATGTTGCCTGGTATGGAGGGCGCTAGCTATGAAGAGAGGTTGAGTAGATTAGGATTATTTACATTAGAAAGACGGAGGCTGAGGGGGGACCTGATTGAGGTCTACAAAATCATGAGAGGTATAGACAGGGTGGATAGCAAGAAGCTTTTTCCCAGAGTGGGGGACTCAATTACTAGGGGTCACAATTTCAAGGTGAGAGGGGAAAAGTTTAAGGGAGATATGCGTGGAAAGTTCTTTACGTAGAGGGTGGTGGGTGCCTGGAACGCGTTGCCAGCGGAGGTGATAGAGGCGGGCACGATAGCGTCATTTAAGATGTATCTAGACAGATACATGAATGGGCAGGGAGCAGAGGGATACAGATCCTTGGAAAATAGGCGACAGGTTTAGATAGAGGATGTGGATCAGCGCAGGCTTGGAGGGCCGAAGGGCCTGTTCCTGTGCTGTAATTTTCTTTGTTCTTTGTTCTTATATTTATGCCCTCTAGTCTGCTGCTGGGAAAGGATTTTCACTATCTATCCTGTTTATGCTTCATAACTTTGGATACCTCAATCCCCTCAGCCTTCTCTGCTCCAAGGAAAACAAACCCAGCCTATCCAGTCCCTCCTCATAACTGAGACTTTTTATCCCTGGCAACATCCTGGTGAATCTTCTCTGCACCGTCTCCAGTGCAATCACATTCTTCCAATAATGTGGTGACAAGAACTGCACATGCTATTCCATCTGTGGCCCAACCAATGTTTTATGAAGTTATAAGAGGACTTCCTTGCTCCTATCTTCTATGACCTGATTAATGATGGCTAACATCCTGTGTGGCTTCTTTACCATCCCATCTACCTGTGCTGACACCTTCAGGAATTTATGGGCATGTATACAAAGGTTCCTTAGTTCCTCCGTACTCCCTAGGGACCTAACATTCATTGCGTATATCCTTCCCTTATTTGAACTGCAAAAAATCGATCACCTCCCACATATGAGGATTAAATTCTACCTGCCATTACTCTGTCCAATTTACTGGCTGATTAATATCAGAATGTAGCCCAAGACCATCCTTCTCACTATTAATGACACCACCAGTTTTTTTGTGTCATCTGTAAACTTACTAATTCTACATTCTTCTTCTATATTCACATCCGAGTTGTTAATTACATAACAAACAGCAAGCACCAATCCTGTGGTACACTGCTGGTCAGATGTTTCCAATCACAAAAACAACCCTCCCACATCACCGTTTGCCTCCTATTTGAAAGCCAATTTTGGATCAATTTTGCCAACGTGCCTTGAATTCCATTGGCGCTTACCTTTTGGACCAGCCTTCCACATTGGACTCTGTCAAAGGCCTTACTGAAATCCATATAAACCACATCAACTGCACTACCCTCAACAATATATTTTTGAGCTTTTCTCTCACTGTTTTAGACATCATCTCAATCTAATGAAGAGATGGAACGTACTGAACTTTCATAACAATCATACAAATAGTCAATAACAGGAATTATTCAATGCAATAACTTGATGCACTTGAGCCTTGTGTGAATATGTTGTGATTATTAGCATGAAGGGTCAATTCCTTTGCCTGTTCTCTTTGATAGCCAACCAAACAGATCCATGAACACATGCAGATTGCCCTGAAACTTGTTTGCACATTGATAAGTGATTTCTACTTGCAAGAAATTAAGGGCTTAGGTACACAATTCTTTGAAATTTGCTTCACAGGTAGACGGAGTGTTTGAGGAGACATTTAGCACACTTGCCTTCAATGCTCAGACCTTTGAGTGTAAGAGTTGGGACTGAACATGACATCGGTGAGGTTTCTTCTGGAGTACTGTGAGCAGTTCTGGTTGCCTTGTTATAGGAAGGATATTATTAAACTGAAGAGGGTCTAGAAAAGATTTACCAAGATGTTGCCAGGAATGGAGGGTTTGAGTTATGAGGAGATGCTGGATAGGGTGGGACTTTTTCCACTGGAGTGTAGGCTGTTGAGGCGTGACCTTATCGAGGTTTAGAGGGGCATAGATCAGGTGAATGACAAAGGTCTTTTCCCTAGCGTGGGGGAGTTCAAAACTAGGGGCATATTTTTAAGGTGAGAGGTGAAAGATTTAAAAAGGACATGAGGGGCAACTTTTTTTTTTAAACAGAGTGGTTCATGTGTAGAATGAACTGCCAGAGAAAGTGACGGGTGCAGGTACAGTTACAACGTTTAAAAGACATTTGGATAAGTTCATGAATAGGAAAAGTTGGAGGGATGTGGGCCAAGCGCAGGCAGGTGGGACTAGATAAGTTTGGGAACATGGTCGGCATGGACTGGTTGGACTGAAGGGTCTGTTTCCATGCTGTATCACTCTATGACTCTATAATTAAAATATTGCAGAACTTGCAGGGAAAGCTAACCAGGAAATGAAGGAGGGTGGGGCAAACACCTTAATTTCTATCCACTTAATAGATGGAAAACAGGTGGTTATGAGTCTCCCATATCCTGAATATGGCCTGTTCCATCAAGATGAAAGAGCTGGCACTAAGGTACTATTTTTTACTAGCCTTTGTTCACTTTTAATTGTCTTGATCATACAGCAGCAAAGCCACACCTCTCACTGCGGTGACCATAATCTCCATGGTGATGTACTCCCCTTTCTTGACAGCCAGTGTTGAAATCTCACACTGAGTCAAGAGTATCTCCAGGCAACTGTGACATCAGTAAGCAAAGTGAGCAGCCAATCACGCTGATGTAATTCCACAGACAGCAAACCAGACAGTTAGAAACATGTGATCCTTCACCTGCAATTTACATTTATTACACTGTGTGGATCTGAGTGGATTCAGGTTGACACAGACAAATTTTAAGAAGAAAATGTGAAAAATGCGAATTCCTTTTTATTCGTAATGGAGAAATTTGACATTCCACAAATATCAACTTCGCTTCGTACGGCCATTGAGGAGTTTGGCAATGATTCTGAAGTTAGTACGCAGTAAAAATTCCCAGTTATGCCTCATCCAACAAGGTGTATCAAGGGTTTTCACAGTAAGACTAACAGCATTAGAAGTTCTCACCAATTCATTGATTACTATCTGGGGGACAGAGTTAATCCTCAACAGCGGACTCTCAAGTTAAGGGTGGAATCACTGACATTAACTTCTGGAATTCCATGGTATTCCGTGCATGTGTGGACTCCAGCCAGTATTGTGTTACACAGCAGATAAATGAGGGCAAACACAGGCAGTTTCGCCGTTATTACATCTGCAAAACCTGTGCCGTGGCTCTTCGGAGTTACCGCGTGAAATAGAAACGTGAAGACTTCAGGAGATTTTGCAACACAGTGGCAGCAAAGAAGGCTGTTACTTAACAACTGGAATGACAATGACCGGAAAAAAAAAAGCACAAATGTTCTTTCAAAGCCAGCAGCTGGTTATATGGGCATTTAACAGGAATAATGTCACTATCACAAGCCAAAAATAGAACAATTCAACTCTTATAGATGAAATATATCATTGAAAAATATCATTCCACTTCAGACTGTTTGATATTCTGAACAAGGATCTGGGTTCCTCAAGCATTGAATTGACTGCAGCACAACAGCAGATTGGTTAAATGTGTATAAAACATAATTAGCTACATCCTTAATTTTTGACACCATATTAGCTTTCAGATAGTGGCATCTGCAGCAATTCCCAGGACAACTGGAGCAAACAGTTTGGCCAAACAACTAGACGGACAAAGAATTTAGCTCAACTGCAGCTGTGATCTCAGTTAATCCCAGCCTTAGGTCAGTTGGGTTATGCTTAAACAATGACAACCGTGAAGTAAGGCAGCAAAATGGCAAAGCACTTGTGGAAAGGCTCTTGACTTGCTTCGGATTTTCTTTCTTGTCATTCGAGTACTTCCTCTTCCACTGAAAGGAGAAAGAGAGAAAAAGAGATGGATGATTCAATCAGAACAAATCCAAGTAGGGGTGGCTCGAAATGTGCACGCTGGAAGTAACCAAGGCACAAATATCATGGAACAGAATCTGGGGAGCTGTGGGACCGTGGACAGATAACATGAGATTTTATGTTCATCAATTTCTCTATAGATGCATGCCCTGCAAATGCTGCTCTGTTCTATTTACAAACAAAATATCACTATTTAGTTAATAAGAACTATTTCACTATTTAGTTAATAATCACTTCTGAGGAAGCGTCACCGGACCCGAAACGTCAACTCTGTTTTTTCCTTCACAGATGTTGCCAGACCTGCTGGACTTTTCCAGCAACTTTGTTTTTTTTTGTCACTATTTACTTAATAATTTTTAAAGGTGGGGTGAGTGATTGTTGCATAATTGCAATGTCACTAATCTAGTAACCCAGAACACAAGGCTAATATTCTGGGGCATTGGTTCAAATCCAACCATAGAAGATAACAGAATTTGAAAGCGATAGAATTTAAAAAGTTACCAAGTCGGCAATGTTGATTATCATCATCTGGTTCACTGGTGTACTTTAGGGAAGGGAATCTGATATCCGTACCTGGTCTGGCCTACATGTGACCCTAGACTCACAGCAATGCTATGGACTCTTAACTGCCCTTTGCGCAACTGGGTATAAGTGCCAGTCCCATCAGTGATGCCTCACACCCCATGAATGAATACATAAGTCAGGACCATCATTCAATAAAATTATGGTTGATAAATGTCTTAAATTCACTTTACCTATTTTGGTCTACCTAATTAAGAAAAAACATCTATTGACAGGCTAGAAATCTAAAACAGAAACATAAATATGCTGAAAATGCTCAGATAGCATATGTGGAGGGAGAAAGAGAGTTGACATTTCATCAAATCTATTATCAGAAACATTGCTATTGAGAGCTCAAGCTAGTCAAATATCCACAGCCATGTACAGGGAGAGAGTTCCAGATTTTTAATATTCTTTCTGTGGAGACAAAAACTCCCTGGTATTGGTTGTGAATGGCCTAGCTTTAATTTAAAGGTTCTGGTTAGAATCTTGCTGCAGTATCTCGTGTCCCAGACGTGGACCAGAACGTCCACTTGTGAAGGGTTGACTGGTCACAATAATGTTAACTGTGCAATTTGTATGTGTTATTTGTTGTGAGTTTGGTTTTCTGGTTTTTGAGTTAGTAACCAATGGGTATTCTGTGAGCCTGAAGTTAATAATTAACATGTAAGCATTTCTGTAACCATGGTGATTCTTTTTTCAAAGCAATTTTTGAGGCCTGGCTTTAGAGCGAATATTTGCGTGTACTACTCATGGAATTTATTTATTTAATCTTTTGTGACCTATTATTAGAAATAAAGGGGATTCAAGGTTGTTCTGGAGAAAGCCACTGTTTTAGTTTCATTTTGGTTTTGAGTGGAGAAATCCTGTGAAGTCCTTGGAATAGAATGGCTGTGTGGAAAAGTACACCCAAGACGGGAAAGATATAAGGTAAACAAGGTTACGTTGGAGTGAGGAGTTAATGTTAGTCTTTAACCAGAAGTGTTGGGATAAAACCCTGAGGAGGTTACTTAAAGCTGAGTACATTTAAGCAGTTTACAATAGCTCCAGGAAGAAGCTATCTGCAGCTCCAATCTAAAAGCTTAAGTCACAAGTGATGTAAAACCAATGTCTTAAATACATAGATGTTGCTATGAATATTCTATGTGCGGAGTTCAGTCTCTATTCAATTTATAAAGGAGCATTTGGGATTAATGGGATTACAATTTTACTGTGTGTTTAAAATCTTTGAATTTGGATTATTCCATTCTATCTTTTCTTTGTCATAGGCCTTTGTTTAATGATAAAGCAAAGTCTGCAGCACTGTGTGCGAATGTTGCAGTGAGAGACCATTTTGTTTAACCAAAACCAATCCAAGATATGACCTATCAAGCCAGATTTCAGTCTGGATTCTTACTTATACAGTAATAGCATCACATGGGATCCTAACACCACAAACACATTGCATTTAGATATTCATGGTTGAGGAGCTGGGACAATCGCATGGTAGGGTCTAAGGAGGATATTGACAACCATAGAAAATAGGAGCAGGAGTAGCCCATTTTGCCCTTCGAGCCAGCCTGCTCTACCATTCAATCCCAGCTGGTCACCATTTCAAACATTGCTGGCCTGATTGAAGGAGTCACCCAGGTCTGCGTGGTATTTATAGAGCAGAAGGATGTGCAGCAACACTACAAAAAAGCTCTCTGTGTCGCAAGGTTAATCTTCTCTCTGGTACCTCATACAGTCCTTTCTGCTACTATGCATGTTTTGTCAATGCAACACAATGTAACACAATTAATGTACTGGTGAACGCTGTCTGTAAAACACAAACTTTCGCATACATGTGTTGGCCATTACGCAATTCCATCCCCAACACTCTAAGTGTCGCGATGCGCAAAGGAATACAATGTTTACACCAAAAGAGTCTCCGCGTCAACATCACATTGTTGTGAAGTGCTTTGTTGTGAAGTGCTTTTTGAGAAGTACTCTGTAATTTTCATTCTTTTTTGCACATTTTGCTGTGTTACACATAAATATGGGAAGAAAAAGTAACAAGAATGTTTACAAGAAGGTAAAATTACAGGTGGTGAATGTAAAAAAAAACACACACTTGAAGAGAAGCTAGATGTTATAAAGCATTTTGAACATAGTGAAAGAATATGTGATATTGTTTGTGCAATAGGAATAAAGGAGTTTACGTTACGCGTCATTAGAGACAATGCAAATAAAATTAAAGCAAGCTGTATTGCTGGAACAAGCCTGAGTGATAGCAAAACAGCCAAAGGAATTTGAGGAGATGGAGTGGCTTCTGAGTGTGTGGTTAGAAGATCAAACAAAAAAGCGATCTGGGACCAGGTTTCTCACCATAAAAGAGAAAGCCTCATCAATTTATGAAGACCTAAAGAAAAAAAAGCTGAAAATCCTGCAGATGTGTACCAATGGTGGCACAGTGGCTCAGTGGTTATCACTGCAGCCTCACAACGCCAGGGACCTAGGTTTGATTCCAGCTTCGGGTGACTGTGTGGAGTTTGCACATTCTCCCCATGTCTGCGTGAGTTTCCTCTAGGTGCTCTAGTTTCCTCCCACAGTCCAAAGACTGTGCAAGTTAGGTGACTGGCTATGCCAAATTGCCCATAGTGTCTAGGGTAGTGGGTGGGTCTGGGTGGGATGTTGTTTGGAGTCGATGGGCTGAGTGGCCTGCTTCCACACTGTAGGGATTCTATGATATGTGCCTGTCTTTAGTGCCAGTAGTGGCTGGTTTGCAGATTTTAAGGACCACTATGCATTTCATAACGTAAAGTAATGTGGCAAAGCTGCCAAGGCAGATGAGGAACATGCAATGGCATTTCCTCCCATAGTGAAAAAATTGATTGAAGAGGAAGGCTACAACTTAGATCTAATTTTCAATTTGGATGAGACAGGTTTATATTGGAAGCAAATGCCATCAAGAACCTACATTTCTATGCATGAAGCACATGCTCCAGGGTTTAAGGTGGCAAAGGATCATATGACTGTGTTGCTGGGTGCCAGTGCCAGTGGAGACTTAAAGCTTCATCCTGTGGTGGTGTACAAAATGTGCCAACATGCCTTGAAAGGCTACCTTAAGTCTACTCTAGGCGTCTACTTTAGGTCAAGCAAAAGAGGTTGGATGACGGGGCAAATTTTTTCTGATCTTATTGTTGATGTTTTGGAAGATGTTTTTAGAAATTATTGCAAGAAAAAAAATTGGATTTCAAGATTCTCCTCGTTCTAGATAATGCACTAAGCCATTCTCTCACCAGTGCTTTGTGAAAACATCAAAGTGCTATTGCTACCTCCAAACACAACCTTTTTCCTTCAACCCATGGACCAGGGTGTAATAGCTGCTTTGAAGGCTTATTATTTAAGGTGCACATTTAACAGGCTGATTGCAGCTACTGAGGGGGATAAGGATAGCATTCTTCAATTTTGGAAAAGCTTTAACTTCAAGAATGCTATTGATATTACTGATGTCAGTAAGTACTGCTTGCATGAAGTTTGGGAGAAGCTTCTCCCAAATTTTATTCATGATTTTAAAGGCGTTGAACCATCGGAGGAGCTCCCAAGAACCAAAGAACGTTGTGTTGCTCTTGCAAAGCAAGTTGGTTTTAAAGAAGTGGGGAGTGAGGATGTTGAAGAGCAGCTTGAGTCTCAACGTGAAGAACCCTCTACAGCTGATCTACAGCAACTTGTCGCTGAGGGGCAAATGGAAGCTGGAGATGAAGAAGATGTCCATGATGCAGCACCACGAGAGCTTCCCACTTCTCTTTTGTTTTCTATCCTGAGGCAAGTTGAGAAGCAGTCGCAGCTCTTAGAAGGCAATGGTTATAATGCAGAATGTGGCAGGGTAGCAGTTCGTGGAATATGGTCTTGTTTGGCACCCTATGAACATCTTCTTTATGAAAGAAGAAAAATAGCAAAGCAGCAAAAACTGTATGTCTTTTTTAAGCCAACCCCCGTGAAACAGTCAGAAGACAATGAACCACGGCCATCCACTTCTGGATTAACTACTTTTTGTCCTAACCCTGCAACTACAACTGCACCTGAAAGTGATGATGATGATGATGATGAACCTCAGCCCCTGCATTAACAACTCAGCAACCTCAAAATCACCCTCTTCCCCCATCAAGTTATCTTCAAATTTTTTCCAGGTAAAGTGTTAAATTTGTGGTATTATTTCATTATTAGATATGAATTTAACATTTATTTAAACAGTGCAATCCTTTGTGGTAGGCTAACTACTATGTTTGTTTTGATTTTGAGTAATATTTTTGGTGGTCTGCCCCAACCTTATTTTTCTATAAGCCCTGTTATTTTCATTGCACAGTTTTCTATAGCGCGAGGTTACACAAGAGCGCAATTATCACGTTATAGCAGAAAGGATCATACTTAACTCTGTCTGCTATGTACCCACCTACCACTCTCAGTATTGCATGCGGCGTCTTCCCTCAATGGTTGCCACTCATGCCAACCTACCCAAACTACAAACCCTTCCTACTCTCTGCACTTCTCACTCATGCACTCAGGACATCTCACCATCTTTCCTGGCGAAGAACAGACCAGCCCCATGCCTGAATGGATGAAGGACTACTCTCATAGAACACAGAACAGTAGGGCACAGGAACGGGCCCTTCAGCCCACAATGCTGGGCCTAATGTGATGCCAAATTAAACTAATCCCTTCTGCCTGTTCTTGGTCCATATCCCTCCATTCTTTGCATAAGATGTGCTTACCTAAAAGTCCCTTTCATGCTCTTATCGTATCTTTCTCCACCTCCACCCCTGGCAGCGTGTTCCAGACTCCTACCACTCTCTGTGTAAGAAAACTTGCCCCTCACATTTCCTTTGTACATTCCCCCTTTCACTTTAAATGCATGATCCTTAGTATTTCAACTCTTTGACTTTCAGATTTGATGTGCTAAAATGCAAGACAGAGATGCTGTGAGCTTCCAAGTAAGTGCAAAGTGAGTGAGCATGAAGAAAGCAAGCCGAGAACCCAGAGATGCATCCTAATCTGCATCATGAGATCGATACCTGTCCCTGTGTGCACAGTGGTGTGGCAATAGCATTGGTGTCGATGAGCTCCAAAGTGCAGTATTGAAGGGCTAAACTGTATTATAAGTCAGTTTGAGTTGTGTCCTGGTGGTGCGCTGAGGCTGGGGTGTTGCTGATGCTGAGATCCCCAGGCAGAGAATACAGCCTGTTGCTGTCTACTGAGCTTGCCCTAAGTGGTTAGGGAAGACTGGCCAACATTGAAACCTGGAGTAGGCACCAACAAACTGCAAGGTAACTGACTTTCAAATTGGAAATTGTTGGCATTTAGTTCTCACCAATACTTGGGGAAATACTAAGCTGAATCAAAATCAGGCCAGTTCAGTTAATAAGAAGGTGTTAATCCATACAAATAGGATCCTTGTGGCCTACTCACCAGAATTTTATCCAGCTGTTGAAACATTAAGGGAAAAGTCTGACTTTATTTCTCTCTCAATGCCGAGAAAATGATTTTTCCGTTCTCACCGTATTCTCCCAATGTTTTCATTGTAGTCTATGTCATCAGACTTTGGGAAAATTCTGCCCAATGTCTTTATGTGTAGCTAACCCTCCTGATAGAGCCAGTTTTTTGACAGTTTTCAGGGAATATCAGGGTAACAGAATTAAGGATCGCAGCTTCCTTCCCTAAAGGACATTAATGAACCGGTTGGGTTTTTTCCCGACTATCAACAATGGTTTCACGGTCATTATTAGACTCTTAATTCCAGATTTTTATTCAAGTTCCACCATCTACCAGTGCAGGATTCAAACCTGGAACATTACCTGGGTCTCTGGATTAATAGCCCAGTGATAATAGCACTAGGCTATTTCCTCCCTTAAAACATTGTGGAGACACAAGCTCTCCACTGGGGGGCTATCAGTGGTGAAAGGATGAGGACACAATTGCCCACTCAATTGATGATCAGATGGGCCTTCATCCCAGACCTAATTTTGAGGGAGGCAGGGACGGGGGCTGGGTATCATGCATCATCGGATTAAAATGTGCCACCCCGAGGGGGTGGTTTAAAAAAAAATCACTCCCCCACCGCCAGATTATTTTCCTAAACAGTTCAACACAATCTCTACTGGGGCTTTGAAAAGCTGCATGCCATGTCAGGATTTGAACCCTCACTCCCAGAGCGTTAGGCTTTGATTCACTATGTACCACTATGTCACTGCCTGCTAGTGATGGCCTAGTGGTAGTATTGCTGGACTGTTGATCTAGGAAACTCAGCTAATGTTCCAGGGACGCAGGTTCAAATCCTGCCATGGCAGATGGTGGAATGTGAATTCAATGGCGGGGAAAAGAAAGTCTGGAATTACGAGTCTAATGATGACCATAAATCCATTGTCAATTGTTGGGGGGGGGGGTAGAAAAACCAACTGGTTCACTAATGAAGGAAACTGCCATTCTTTCCTGGTCTGGACTACATGTGACTCCAGACCCACAGCAATGTGGTTGACTCCTAAATGCCCCCTGGGCAATTAGGGATCAGTAATAAATGTTGGCCTAACTAGCAATGCCCTTATCCCATGAATGAATGAGCAAAATGCATGCAAGGAAGAAAATAGAACAACACATCAAGAAATTAATTTATGGAAAAATACCAGAAGGGACTTTCTAAATTATTCACCAGTTTCTGATTTGTAGATCAAAAGCACTGAAATTGTCCAGTGGGAAACAATCAAACTAGTAGTAGATAGATTCAAGGAGAATTTCTTCACACAAAGAATGATCCAATACTTGAAATATAGCTCCCAGCTACTGCAGGTCAAATCAAATCCCAGTCCAGCAGCTTCCAGTGCAAGCCTTTGGCCTAGACTCTTTTCTATTCATTAACAGGATTTGGGAAATACACATTTATTGCTCAACATTATTTGACTTCAGGAGTGTGATGATGAGCCTCAGCTTAACATGTGAATGATGTATGCACCCATCTCTAAAAGATCATAAGATGTAGGAGTAGAAGTAGGCCATTCAGCCCATCGAGTCTGCTCTGCCATTCAATGAGATCGTGGCTGACCTGGCAATCCTCAACTCCACTTTCTTAGTTTCTCCCCATAAATTACTCAGTAAAAAATCTCTCCAATCTCCCGTTTTCCACCTTCCATAGACTTGAGCTGATTTTAAATGCTGCATCCCACATCTCCACACATCGCATCCACCTCACCGTCCCTAAAATAGCTGCCACTCCAGCAAAGTTTCAATTTTAAAATTCTCATCCTTGTTATGAAACTCCCCATTCGTCCGTTACTGCAAACTCCAACGCGCCCCCCCACCTGCAGCTGAAATCGTCCGAGATCTCTTCAATCCACTTCTGGACTTTGCTCATCCCAGTTTTAATTTCTCCACACTCTGTGGTAGCTGTCTGGGCCCCTAAAGCTCTGGAGTTATCTCCCACTTCTTTGTTCTCTCTCTTAAGATGCTCCTCTTTGGTCAGGTCTTGTAACATCTTTGGGTGTCAGGTTATGTTTGATTGTGCTCCTGTCGAAACACTTCAAGAAGATTTGCCATGTTTAAGGTGCTGTACAAATGCAAGTTTCAGGTGTTAAAGAATGGAGAGAGAATCATAGGACCCCTACAGTGTGCAAACAGGCCCTTCGGCCCAACAAGTCCACACCGACCCTCAGAACATCCCAGCCAGACCTATCCTATCCATACATCACTGAACACTAGGGGCAATATAGCATGGCCAATCCACCTAGCCTGCACATCTTTGGACTGTGGGAGGAAACCGGAGCATCCAGAGGAAACCCACACAGACACGGGGAGAATGTGCAAACTCCACACAGATAGCCGCCCGAGGGTGGAATCGAATCCGGATCCCTGGGGCTGAGAGGCAGCAGTGCTAACCACTGAGCCACCGTGCCGCCCCTGAATCTAATCAGAGTTCAACTGGGAATTTATCTGGAGTCTCAAATTAATCAAAAACATCCTTTAACAAAATCTCCAAGGAAAGGGTTATTACCGGTGCATACTGAGTTAAGGAAACCAATCAAAACATCATAAAAATAAAACATAATGAGGTTGTTACCAGGTAACCAATTCTTTACTACTTCTAAATTATACCTGAAACACTTTGCACTGACTTACTGATTGGCCATGCTATATTGCCCCTAGTGTTCAGTGATGTATGGATAGGATAGGTCTGGCTGGGATGTTCTGAGGGTCGGTGTGGACTTGTTGTAGCTTTACGAGGTGTATTTTGTCCTGGTTTCTTTTAAGAGAGAGATTGCACAAGAGTTGAAGAGCAGTCTGTGGTAACGTAAACAGCCCGGTTTTTTTTTTGTTTAAAAGTCACGAGGCTGTGGATTCATGTCCCACTTTGGAGTCTTGAGCCAATATTCCTGGCTGACTCCCCAGAACAGTACCAAAGGAATGCTGCAATGTCAGAGGTGCCGTCCTTTGGATGAGACACTAAACCAAGGCCATGTCCACCCTCGCAGCTGGAAGTAAAGGCACTATTTTGAAGAGGAGTAGGGGAATTATCCTTCAGTCTTCGTGAAAAACAAATTATCCGGTCGCTGTTGCATGGCTGCTGTTGGGATCTTGCTGTGCAGAGATGGGCTGTGGAATTTCCCAATTCACAGCGGTGACAACATATGCAAAGTAATTAATTGCCTGGATAGCATCTTTGGATTGTTCTATGGTGTGAAGGGTGCTACATAGATGAGAGTTCATTCTTTGCAAGCTTTATCTCAAACAACAGTTCAAAGTTTGCTTTGTTCAAAACATTCATGTAATCCCGTAGCTCCTTTGGATATACTGGAGAAGAAACCTTTAAACCGCATCCTAAGAATAAGAAGATAAAGCAGAAAGCAGGAGGGAAAGGAAGAAAATGTTGTGAGCTGACTGAGAAAGCTGAATAGAATCATAGAATCCCTATAGTGTAGAAGGAGGATGTTTGGCCCATCGGGTCAACACTGACCCCTTGAACAGCATCTAACTCAGACCCAACCTGCTACCCCATCCCTGTAACCCTGCATTTCCCATGGCTAATCCATCTAAGCCTGAACATCTTTCGATTATGGGAGGAAACTGGAGCACCCGGAGGAAACCCACACAGACACAGGGAGAATGTGCAAACTCCACACAGTTGCCCAAGGATGAAATCAAACCTGGGTCCTTGGTGCTGTGAGGCAGCAGTGCTAACCCTATGGCCAAGAGATGGCAAAGGTTTTGAAAAGAGGGAGTGACTTTTTAAATCACATTTATATAAAAAAAAACTGTCACAGAATGTGAGCATTGGTGCTAAGGCTAGTACTCGCTGCCCATCCTTATTTGCCACAACTGAGTGCCTTGCTGGGACATTGTGGAGAGCAATTAAAAATCGACCACATTGCCTTGAGTTTGGAGTCACATGTGGGCCAGACTGGGTAACAATGGCAGATTTCCTTCCCTAAAGGAAATTTGTGAGACCGCAAAGAGGTGGAAACTCGGCTGGGAGTACCAAAGGACAAGAAGCATTGACGCTGAAGAACTGTGACAGCCAAGCAGAACAACTGAGCTCCAAAATCTCACAACCAATTTTGGCAGGACTCGGAAATATTGCCTTTTTTGGCTGAGCTCTGGAAAGACCTCACAGAGGCACCAGCTTGCACGCCTGCTCCAATTAGTCCATGCTAATGATGAACGGCAGCAGCTACAGAGACTGACTGTGCCTTCCCTCTGATGTATAAAGGTTGCCACACACCTAAGTGGTAATCACAAGGGAGGAAAATCAGCCAAGCATATTCGTAAAAACACTTCCGTAACACAAACACCACGTCTTTAAAGGGAATTTGTCAGAATGAGGATATTTTTAATTTTTAGTCATTCCAATTAAAGGAAAATCTTACGACAAAGGGGCAGCACGGTGACTCAGCGGTTAGCACTGCCGCCTGAAAGCACCAGGAATCCGGTTCGATTCCACCCTCGGGAGACTGTCTGTGTGGAGTTTGCACATTCTCCCCATATCTGTGTGGGTTTCCTTCGGGTGCTCCAGTTTCCTGCCACAGTCCACAGCAGGCTAGGTGGATTGGCCATGCCAAATTGTCTCATAGTGTTCAGAGGTGTGCAGGCTGGGGGTATTGGACGTTGGAAATGCAGAGTTATAGGGATAGGGTAGTGGGGGTATGTCTCGGTGGGTTGCTGTTCGGAGCGTTGGTGTGGATTCAATGTAGGGATTCTATGATTTCCCATGTCTTGTACTATGGTTTTCCTCACAGCAGTACCATTGTTACTTCAATTTCTTTCCCCCAAATGAGAAAATAGCAATTTTAAGAGGAGAAATAACTAACAGGAATGAATTTTCTGGTGTTGTTTTAGCACCCGTTAAGATATCTGTAAGCATGATGTCATGGTGACTGGGGTCAGAGTTGATGCTCACTGCTGGCTGGGACCTGGAAGAAACACAGAAATGACCAGATGGTGGAAAAGGCAGTCCGCCAGAATGAAAAACACTGGCCAACACTGTTCATTTGTGCCAGCGATGGAAGGGACAGCCACATCAAAGGGAGGTGATGGCCCAGTGATATTGTCACTAGACTATTAATCCGGAGACCTCCGGGTAATGTTCTAGAAGCCTGCGTTCAAATCCTGCAATGGCAGATAGTGGAATTGGAATTGAGTAACAAAATCTTGCATTAAGAGCCTAATGATCACTTAGAACGGATGCTGATCGCTGGTGAAAACCCCATCTGGTTGACTAATGCCCTTTAGGGAAGGAAATTTGCCTGGTATGATTCTAGACCCACAGTAATGTGGTTGACTCTTAACTGCCCTCCAGGCAACTAGGGTTGGACAATAAATGCTGGCCTAGCCAGGGATGTCCACATATAAGTGAATGAATATGAAGAAATTGACCTCTAAAGCTACAATGGACAATGTTCAATACAAAGGTGGTACTTGGTGCAGCCCAACGTATGAATGTCATCAAAGGTAAGGCCAGGAGACCAGAATTGTACTGATAGTTCTGTGTTTCTTTCTGACCAGAGGTCAGCACACTGATATCCAAAAGTAATTTCAATATTCCGATGGATCTCTTAGGACATTTAGCACTGTGTTAACATTACAAAGATTAAAAAGCGATCTTTAAATATTCTTTAAGATCTTTTGGCTGTCAGAGCTATTTGATAATCCTTAGGTGAAGTCTCATCAAAAATTCAGTACCATTGACACATTACTGCCCTAGTGTTACAGTGCAGGTCCAACCTATGCACTCTAGTTCAGGAATGGGATTTGAACTCATAACTTTTTAATGCTCCCGTGTGTTGCTGAGTGAGCACTGCATTGTCAGACGCACCAGATGTGCTGCTAAGTGATCCCCCATCTATCAGCTCAGGCTAATATAGAAGATTCCATGGCACCATTGGAAGAAATGAGTTCTCTCTCACTCAACATCGCACACACAAAAAAAGATTACCTTGACATTGTGATTTCTGGGTGTGTGTTGCACATTCTAGTTGTTATAGTCCACAAGGATACCAACCACACAGATAGGACTAGGAATGAGGTTTTGCTTAGGGATTATGAGAAACTAGGGGACCAGATTAACAAAGCAGAATTGCAAAGGGAACAATCTCTGATTTATCACCTGAGCCACAAGTAAATTGACATCAGGTAAATAGGATCAGAGATTTGCATGTGAGGTACATAGGTCAGCGTGGGAGAAACAGGTTTTGATTCATTCAGCACTTGCACCAATACTGAGGAAAGCAGAGTTGTACCTTTGAGACTCTTCATCTGGACCTTGCGGACCAGCATCTTGGTGAATCATATGACTAGAGTGTGGGAAGTGCTTTAACCCAAAAATAATGGGGGTGGGAGAGATCATAAGAAGGGACATTTGTAAGTGAGAGACAAAGGTTGAGAAATACAGCAGGGGTAGCAATACAGAAAGCAATACAGCTTTTGTAATCTCTTGCAAGTGACACCTCTTCGAACTGCAAGAAGATTTTAGCTGCTTCAAATGCCATCTTATTTTTGTCTGAGAAACCTGATGTTTGTCCTTTTATTCTTCACAATTTACACTAACTCCATATTCAATCGAACATTGAACAGGGACCCCTCAAAATTTTTCTGCAACTTAACAGGGAATAATGAACCAATAATCATATCTCACAGTTCCCCAGGTCATCTTAAAATGTATAAATGTTTAAAAATTTCTCTGAGACCAGCAAAACCTGACTGCTACACAAGACAAAAGCAAACTGTCTAGGTTTCTTCAGTGGCAGCAAAAACACCTGTCAATTGTAACATACTTTACTTTAAAAAGAACACTGAAAAGAAAGAACTTGTTAATTCTGCAACTTAATGCGTACAACTCTAAAACCTCAAACACACACAGGCGCATTCTGACAAGATGTGCTTTCAAGAGGGATTTGTTCTGTCCTGTTTCTCTCGAAGAGTGGAGTTGTAAACCTGGTATTGAGGTGACTGCTCCATGGAAAGCACAATAAATAGTTTTTTTTAAAAAAATAGACAAAAGAAGCATGAGTGGATGGAGTCAGGCTCACACAGACCCCCAGGAATTTAGTTTTTGCTTTCAATTATTGGAGTTAGGTTTTTTGGAGTTGAAGCTGCTAGACACAGGTCTCTCTCTGCTGCTGAAAAAAAGTTGAGTTCTCTCTCCTCTGCTAGGTTCATTTTGTCAGTGTTCTTTCTCCTGGACTGGAAGAGATTGCAAGTGGAAGAATTCTGTTTTGCCAAAGTTGCCTTTGTCAAGGGGGTGTTTGTGGGATGCTGCAATATTGGAACAGCGTAATTAACTGACATTATTGCAAGTTAGTGGCAGTGAAGGAACAGTGATATATTTCCAAGTCAGAATGGTGAGTGGCTTGGAGGGGAACTTACAGGTATCGACGTTCCCATGTATCTGCTGCCCTTGTCCTTCTAGAAGGTAGAGGTCAGGGGTTTTGAAGGTGCAGACAGGGAAGCCTGGTTGAGTTGTAATAGTAAATCAGGGAGATGGTGTCACACTGCTGCCACTTTGACGGAGTGGATGGGGTGCCAATCGAAAAGGCTGTCTTTGTCCTGGATAGTGTCAAATGGTGTCGAGATTCCCGAGTGTTGTTTAGGCATCATCCAACCAGGCAAGTGGGCATTTTCTTCTTACTTACCTCTTGTCTTGAGCTCAGATGGCATTGGCAATGGTGAGGGACTCCAGCACGGATTCGAATGGGCCCTGTGCGGGCCTCATGGTGGTGATGGGTGGACCACTGCTTATTTGTCTGGCCCAGACAAGGGACTTGGCACTGGAATCAGCAACTGCTACGTTGGTAGAGGTGAGGTAGGCCCAGCAGCTAAAGATGGTGCCTGAGGATTGGAAACTTCATCATCGGTTGGGTCCAGCGCTGGCAGTGGTGAAGCGGTGGCAAAAGAACATGGTGGCATCATTGACCAGGTGGGCCCAGCGGTGAGAGATGAGACTCTGAAGTTGGTGAGTCAGGGGCAGGTAACAAAGGGGAATCCATCAGTAGCGAAAGATGACGCTTGAAGAGTGGCAACTTCAACGTTGGTTGGGTCCGAGGTAGATGGTAGCGAGGCGGTGGAGGAGGGACGGCAGCGCAGGCATCGTTGATGATGAGCTGGCTCAGGACTGATAGAAAGATGTAGTTTAAGGGAGAACCTATTTTTTCCTTAAGACCAAAAGACGTAGGAGCAGAAATTAGGCCATTCAGCCCATCAATTCTGCTCCGCTATTCAATCATGGCTGATAAGTTCCTCAACCTCATTCTCCCGCTTTCTCCCCTTTATTCTTAAAACTGTTCAAAACGGCACCAGTTTGTGCTGACAGTAGGAAAGCTTTTCACCGTATTTTACTGTTTTTGTCACGGTAAAATACACACGACAATAAAATCATTCACTCATTCAAATTATTCCACCACCCTCCTGAATTGTGTCTTGTGGACTGAAGATGAGTTACTTGTTGCAGAATTCCTAGCCTCTGACCTCTTCTTATATAAATGGGAAACACACTGCAGCCATACACTCGTAGAATCCCTACAGCACAAATAAAGCCCAGCAAGTCAGCACCAGCTCGATGAGGAGGATCCTCCACAGATCCACTCAGCCTCCTCTCGTATCCCCACGTGAGGTTTTTCACCCCATGACTAGTCCACCTGGCCTGCACATTCCTGCACACCATGTGGCAATTTAGCATGGGCAATCCACCTAACCTGCACATCTTTGGACTGTGAATTGAATTGATTAAATGATTTATTGTCACGTGTATTCAAAGTAACAATACAGCGAAAAGTACGTACTTTCACCATACGTAGTGCCATCCACATTTACTTAAAATAAGTTAAAGAAAAAAATAAGATAACTTAACAGAGTCCAACTTTCCTTTCCATCCCTCATTATGCCTCCCCCAGAGTCCCGCTCCAGGCTTTCCATCCCTCGCCATGCCTCCCCCAGAGTCCCACTCCAGGCTTTCCATTCGTCGCCATGCCTCCACCAGAGTCCTGATCTGGGCCACCTCAGCCTCATCCTTGCTGACCCACCTCTGATGCTCCAGTCCATGCTTGATCTGCCATCGCTGCAGGACACCTGCGAGTTCAGCTCCCATCACATGGTTCCTGGTCATGACCCAGCTCCTTAGGCAGCTAGTTGAAAGAGGTTGAGGGGGGGGTGGTGGAGATAGAATTACTACAGAGGGAGGAAGCCAGAGCACTCGGCAGAAACCCACGCAGACACGGGGAGAATGTGCAAACTCCACACAGACGGTCACCCGAGGCTGGAATCGAATCTGGGTCCCTGGTGCTGTGAGGCAGCAGTGCTAACCACTGAGCCATCGTGCCACCCACTCAACTTCCTCGAGTCTGTTCTGCCTTTTAATAATATAAATGAACTGCTGTGACTGTAAACAGAAATCCACATTCCTGCTTGCCCCCGATAATCTTTCATTTCTTTTGCTATTCACCTCTGGCTTAAACATATTCAAAGACTGTTTCCACCACCTTTTGAGGAAGAAGGTTCCAAAGGTTCAAGATCTTTGCGAAAAAAAAGAGTCACGTCATCTGCTTTTAGGTTTTTTTTTTAAAACAATGACCCCAAGTTCGAGTTTATCCCATGAGAGGAGACTTCCTCTCCATGACTACCCTGTCAAGATCCCTCAGGAACACATATATTTCAGTCAAGTCGCCTTTCACTCTTGTAGCCGTAATATTTATACGACCAGCACCTTTCAATGTTTACTCAATGTTAACCCCCAGGATGTTGATTGTGGGAGAATTCAGCAATAGTGATGCCATTCAAAAGTCAAGGGAAAATGTTGTGTTTGAGATTGCTTGGCACTTGAGTGGCACTAATGTTACTTGCCACTTGTTTTGCCAAGCTTGTTATCTAGATTTTGCCAGATAAGGACATGGACTGTTTCAATGATATTGCTGGGGAGTTGTGACAGGTGCTGTACATTCTGCAATCGTCCGTAAGCATCCTCACTTCCAACTTTTTGATGGTGGTCATTGATAAGACATTTGATGGTTAGTTCTAGATGGTACCTCATGAAATGCAGGCAGTGATATTCTGGGAACTGACTTGATTAACCCCCAAGAACCACAATTATCTTCCTTTGTGCTAAGTACGACTCAACCCAGCAGATAAGTTTTCTCTGGTTCCCCTCTCACTCCAGTTTTGCTTGGACTCCTTGATGCCACACTTGGTCACATACGACCTTGTTGTTAAGGGCACGTCTGGAGTTCAGCTCTTTTGTCCATGTTTGGACTGAGTCTGTAACGAGGTCAGGAGCTGAGTGACCTTGGCAGAAATCAAACTCAGTACAAGTGAGATGGTTATTGCTGAGCAAGTGTCACTTGATAACACAGCTGACTACCCTTTATTCCAGCACGAAATTCATGAGTGGACTCATAGGCCAGATTAGATTTGTCCTGCTTTTTGAGGAGAGGATATACCTCAGCAATTTTCCTACGAAATGCTCGCAAGGCAATTTCAGACAGTGCTTAAAAATCAATGATATTGCTGTAAGCCTACAGTCCTTCCCTGAAAGATATATTGTCCTTCCCTGAAGGACCTTAGTGAACAGATGTATTTTTTATGACAGTTGATGAAGGTTACATAGTCACAATTTGACTAGCTTTTAATACCAGGTTTATTAATTGAAGTCAACTTCCTTCATCAACACAGCAGGATTTGAATCCGTGTCCCCAGAGCTTTATGAGTCTGGAATGATCACTTTGTGTGTTCAAGTGTTTAAATCTTCTAAACGTTAAATATAGAGTCATAAAACAATGCATTTTTTCCAACAGTCTGAGAGATATTACCCCATTATAGGTCCAATTATTCAGTAGAATACCTGACTATCTTGGAAAGAATGAAGCCAAAACTAAATTTTTAGTTCTGCAGTAGAGGGAAGGGTTTCCGTTGTGAATGCTCTATGGGAGAAGCTTCAAATTCATTTTTTCATTAATTTTAATTAATTAACTTAAGTTAATTTGAGTAACTTCATTCCATTCTCTCATACATCCAGATGTGTCACACAAAACTGTCTACAATGTGGCACTAAACTGGCAGTGTAACTTATTGTGACAGTTTTACAATTTCTATCAGGGTGTATATGTTGTCTTGGCTTTCCATTCCAGGTCTTTACTGATCCTGCTCTTTCTTATAAGCATCACTAGGTAGAACATTCCTTAAATGATTTGGCTCTCTCTCTTCCCTATTTTGTAGAAGACGCAATCTCAGAAATGTACCCTCTAACAATCTGTGGTAACCATCGCATCATGAGTGAAGTCAGATCATACAGTATACAGAATATATTCACATATTTGTTCTAGTCGTCATTACAGATTCAACATGATTAATGGTGTAGCTCAATATGATAGTCAAACACTTGCCTGTAAGTCATGAAATATTAATATTGAATGACCCTTAGTTCAGTGAGAAATGGAGTTTTCCGAACAAGAAAAGATACAAGGTTAAACCCTCAGTCTGTGTTGTTAACTAACCTTGGCAAGGACTGAAGTAAGGCAGTCACAGCAAGCCTAGATGACAGAGAAGGTTAGTGCTGCCAAGTGCCCATAGATGGATAATTAACAGTGTCAGAACTAAGCTTGATGGCAATTCTACCAAGTTGAGCAGTTGTCTGAAACTCATTGTCCAGATACATGAGGAATGGAAGACAACCAATGTCAAAGAACCAATTCCCAGAGCAAGATACCACAGCATACGCAGAAACAAAGCCTAAGAATAAGGGACAAAATAGTCAAAAGAAAACAAAAGAAATTTGGGTAATTTGTCTTTTACCATATACACGTGTATACCTTTTTAAGAAAGGAGAAAATCAGCCTGACCACACTCTTTAGAAGATAGAATAGTTTGGTAAAAGTCACAATTGTCTTACTAGACCATAGGGCTGCTCTGTCATTAGACTGAGACAACTGGTGGTGGTTTAACCTGAGGGTCACCACACCTCAGGTGAGAGGAGAGGTTGAGAAGGAGAGTCCTTCATGGTAACCTCAGCTAGTGCAAGAACTGAACCCATACTGTTGGCGTCACCCTGCATTGCAAACCAGTTGCTCAGCCAACTAAGCTAACGAACCTTGGTAGAAAATCTCAAAAACAAGTGCCTGATGCTCTCTAGCACAGATTAAACATGAGATAGCCATTCACACAAACTACAAAGACAATGCATTCCCAAGAAGGAACAGAGACAGATATCACTCACCCAGTTGCTGCCCCTTATTTGGCACCTGCACCCCCTTCCCCAAAACCTGAGCACAACTGACCCCTATATTGCTGGGCTCTATTATTTGATGTACCTTCTGTCCCAGGTCCAATTTCCATGACAATATATCATCAATCTTTCTTCCCAAGGACAATCCCACATTGGAACAAGCTGCCAAAGGGAAATAGTCACAGCCCCATCCCTAGAAAACGTTAAGATCAATTTTTAGATTGCTTCCATTTTAAAAATGTATCATCACTAGGATAATCATCTCAACAGGTTTCACCAGTGCTACCTGGAGACATGTTGGAGGAATGTTATTATGCAATGCCAGAACAGTTAAAGACAAAATAGAGTAAACGTAAGATTATGTGGGAATTGTTTTTAAATATTCACATTTATATAGCATCATTCACGACCTCAGGAAAATCAAATCAATAGCCCTTGATGTATCTCATGGATAAGTATATGAATAAGAAATGTTTGGAAGGATATGGGCCAATCACAGGCAAGTGGGACTACTTCAGTTGGAGATTGTGGTCAACATAGTTCGTTTCTGTGGTCTATAATTCTACGATAACTCTACTTTAACGATGCAACGTAGGTAACTCAGCAGCAATTATACAAACAGCAAGATTCCCCAAACAGCAATGTGATGGTAGCAGATAGTTTGTTTCAGTGATGATGGTTAAGAGATAATATTGGTCAAGGCAGTGTCTTTCTCTGAAGAACTCTACTGTTAGACCGCAAGACAGAGAATATAAGAGCAGAAAAAGAACATTCAGCCCATCGAGTGTAGTCTGATCAGATAATCCTCAACTCCACTTTCCTGCCTTTCCGCTGTAACTCTTGATTCCTTTACTGATTAACAATCTGTCTATCTCAGTCATGAATGTACTTAACAACCCAGCCTCTACAGCTGTCTGCAGTTCAGAATTCCATAGATTTATTACCCTCTGACAGAAGAAATTCTTTAGCATCTCTGTCTTAAATGAGCAACCTCTGGCTCTGATATTATTAGGTCCTAGCTTTTCCCTCAACCTTTCTGCATCTACCCTGTCAAGTCCCCGCAGAATTTTGTATGTTTCAATAAGGTCATCTCTCATTCCTCTAAATTCCAATGAGTACAGCCACCCTAGTCAACATCTCCTCATATGACAGTCCCTCTATACTCTGATCAACCTCATGAGTCTCCTATGAATTGCCTTCAATGTCAGTATATCTTTCCTTAGATAAGGGGACCAAATCTGTTTGCAGTATTGCAGGTATGGTCTAATGAGTGCCTTACATAGTATTAGCAATACTTCTGTATTTTTAGGTTCCAATCCCTTTTAAATAAAGGCCAACAATACATTTGCCTTACCTATTACCCACTGAATTGAGTTGCTAGCTCTTTGTGGTTTCTGCATGAGGATGCTCAAAGCACTCTGTGCATTCTTTCTCCAGTTAAATAGTATTCAGCTCTACTATTCTTCCTGTCAAATTGCAGAACCTCACGACAGCATTGTATGCTCTTTTAAAAAAACCTGAGAAGGCAAATAAGCCTTGGTTTGATGTCTCATCCGAATGTCGGTCCCCCGACACACTCGCGTTTCATCAGTGCTGCACTTGAGTGTTCAAGTTTTTACTTCAAGCTGCACAATCTCCTGGCTCACCTATAGTGTGAACCATTGAACTATAGAATCATATAACAGAATCATAGAATCCCTACAAAGCAGAAGCAGGCCAATCGGCCCATTGAGTCCACATCGAACATCCGAACAGGATTCCACCCAGACCACCCCAACCCTATATTCCTGCATCTCTCATGGCCAATCCACCTAGCCTGCACATCCCTGCACACTATGGGTAATTTAGCATGGCCAATCCACCCTAAGCTGCACATCTTTGGGCTGTGGGAGGAAACCGGAGCACCCGGAGGAAACCCACACAGACATGGGGAGAATGTGCAAACTCCACACAGACAGGGTGAAATTGAACCTGGTCTCTAGCTAAATGTGCAACAAGCATATAAAAAATCTTGAATCTGCACTCCCTTCAAGTCAACACTTTTTTTTCAAATGACAAGTTGCAGCGTGCACATTTATAAAACTGCAACTCCAGCATTGGGGATAATGTGTAATTACAATGTGACAAATTTAGGTCCACTTCCTTCATTGTACACATCAAGAGAGGTATTTATCACTGAAATCCAAAAAATAACTTTAAAACGATCGAATTAATTTACAATGTTTAACTTCACTCTAGCTTGCCGTGAGTCCCAGTGTGGAAAGTTGTGCGAAATTGACTAGTGTATGTTTAAAAATGAAATTGGGTTAGATAACATTCATGAATTACCAACAAACCTGTGAATTGTATTAAAAACTATTTCTCTGCTTAATCTGCACCCAGCAGGTCTGCAGAAATTGGTTCTTAATAAATTGTTATTTAAAAATCAGAGCTTTATTCACTTCCTGGTATAACAGATGTATGCCAAGGGAAAAGCTGTAAAACTGAGATATTCACCTTCTCTCAGTGTGCAGTTATAATTTGGACTGCCGCTTTGTGGAGCCTGAACAAAACTGTGCCAACAGCTGCTTAACAAAGGGATCGAGAATACATTTTCCTTTTTGTTAAAACAATCATCTTCGCAGGTTGAAGTGCCCTCTATTGTGACTGGATTTGCTCTGTGGACTTTTTTGCTGAGAAACCAAAATGAAGCTCCAAGAACATTCATCATTGTTGCAACGATTTCAATATGTACTTCAGATGTCCATCTATCACCACTTATAAAGGAGTGGGAAAATTTCTCTTTTAGAAAGGATCATAGTCATAGAGGTCTGCAGCACAGAAAAGGTCCTTCAGCCATTGACTCTGCACCAGTCAAATTTCTGAGGAAGGGTCCCGGCCTGAAATGTCAGCCTTCCTGCTCCTCTGATGCTGCCTGGCCTGCTGTGTTCATCCAGCTCCACACTTTGTTATCTCTGACTCCCAGCATCGGCAGTTCTTACTATCTCTAACTAATCAAATCCCATTTTTCAGCACTTGACCCATAACCTTATATGGCTTGGCATTGCTAGCGTAGATCTAAATATTTCTTGGTGTGGAGATGCCGGTGTTGGACTGGGGTGGATAAAGTCAGAAGTCACACGATGCCAGGTTATACTGCAACAGATTTATTTGAAATCACAAGCTTTCAGAGCGCTGCTCCTTGGAAAGCTTGTGATTTCAAATAAACCTGTTGGACTATAACCTGGCGTCATTTGACTTCTAAGTATGTCTTAAGGGGAAAGGAAAGTTTGAGACAGCTCCTTTTGTTTGAAGTCCGTGTCTTTTTCAGGGAGAAAAAAAATTACACCCTTCAACAAGTTCCTTCTCAAGCACACACCATCCTGAATTGGAGTTACATCACTATTACTTTGATGTTGCTGAGTCAAAATCTTGGAGGCCCCTTCCTAATAGCATGTGGTCATCCCTACACCTGAAGGACTGCAATTATTCAAGTAGGCAACTCACCGCTACCTCGTAAAGGGCAATTAGGGATGAGCAATAAATGCTGGCCCAGCCAGTAATGCCCACAACCCATGAATGAATCAAATAGAATGCTTAAGACTCTTCAATGTTTACAATGCTGGCCAAGTCCCTGTGACATTGACCCCGATTTATTCCACACAACTTAAAAGGATAAGAGATGATTTGATTGAAATTTTCAAGCTATTAAGCAAACTGATAGTTTCTCCCCATTCAGCCTATTTCCATTTGTTGGGAATCCAGGGCCAGAGAACTTTCCAAAAGTTTTACTCCACAATCATACAATTCCAGTCAATTTTTCCAGACATGCTTGTCAGATTTTGCGAGTCACTTTGTAGACCCGGGGGTCAGGGAGAAGAATATATGGAATAGATTTCAGTAATGAGGTTAGGAACACCTTAAACACAAAAGGGATTGTAGAAATTCTCTCTCTGCCAATGACGATCGATGCTCGATCAATGATTAATTTTAATTTTGATATTTAATAGAATTTCGTTTATGAAAGCTATAAAGGTTGTGACAGCCTTTCTGTCTTGTAAGGCAATAGTTTGCAAAGCAGTGCAAACTTTGCATCCAGCAGCGTATGGAATGGTTCAGGAGCTGACGATACCGCTGTGGTAGGACAGACATCAAACAATGATGAGTCAGAATACAGGAAGAAGATTGAGGGCTCGGTGTTATGGTTCAATGATAGCAAGCTCTCTCCCAATGTTGGCAAAACAAAAGAATTTATCATTGACTTCAGGAAGGAAGGAAGGAGGACATGTCCCCATCTACATCAATGGAGCTGAGGTGGAGAGAGTGGACGGCGTCAAATTCCAAGGAGTGATGATAACGGACAATCTGTCCTGGACTTCCCACATGGATACGACAGTCAAGAAGGTACAACAATATCTTCTTCCTCAGGAGGCTTAGGAAATTTGGGATGTCCATAAGGACCCTCACCAATGTTTACAGACACACCATAGAAAGCATTCTATCCGGGTGTATAATTGCTTGGTATGGCAACTGCTCTGCCCAGGACCTTGAGAAACTAAAGAAGGTTTTGTGCACAGCCCAGGCCATCACAGAAGCCAACTTCCTAGCCATGGACTCCATTTATACTTCTCATTGTGAAAGGCTGCCAACGTCATCAAACACTTCTCCCACCCCAGTAATGCTCTCTTCCAATCTCTTCTATTAGGCAGAAGATACAGAAGCTTGAACACACGGACCATCATGTTCAAGAACAACTTCTTTCCTGCCATTATTAGACTGCAGAATGGACTCTCTAACTTTAAATAATATTGATCTTGTTAATGTTGATCTTGCTTAGTGTACCTCTTGTGCAGTTGTAACCTTGTATGCCTCGCTCTGTCTAAGCACGCTATGATCTGTATGTCCTTGTTTGCTATGGTCTGTCTGTACTGCTCGCAAAACAAAGCTTTTCACTGTACTTAGGTACATGTGACTACAATAAATCAAATCAAATCCATGCCAATTTCATCCACATTTGTTACAGAGTAAGAGAGCACGCTGAATGGTTCATTCCTGCTTGCCTCTTCCGAAGCCCCCCCCACCAACCCGTTCCAAAATTTAGTGGTCACAGCCATCA
This sequence comes from Rhincodon typus, assembly GCF_021869965.1. Classification (NCBI taxonomy): domain Eukaryota; kingdom Metazoa; phylum Chordata; class Chondrichthyes; order Orectolobiformes; family Rhincodontidae; genus Rhincodon; species Rhincodon typus. The sequence goes on along the minus strand of NC_063367.1, from coordinate 10,564,055 downwards.
ATGTCAGTCTGCTATCTTTACCCCTTGCTTGGAAATGTTCTTGTAGCAAAGGTATGGATGTCCTGGAGGTTATGCCAGCTCACTATACAGGTCTTTGGGTACACAGCCATTATTCATTCAATAAGCATGGCCACACCAACTTAAATGCCACAATTAAATGTTCCAATGCCACTGGCTTAGCAAATGTGTGTACTGATGGAGTTAGCGCATTCCAGGACATTTTAGTCAGTGATCTTGATTAGGTATTAACCAGAATTTGCCATTTGCTTTAAGAATAAGTTTTGTTGATGATAAACATATTATTTTCAGTGCATTAAAGCAGCTTTGCAGACATTTATTTTTGATAGCAGTACTATAGAGAAGCAATTGGCCATTTTCTCATTAAGGCAACACGTCTCTACTAATGGTGTGACTGGTAGAGTAGTGGGGTTTGATTATCAGTGTATTCCTCTCACCATAGCCAAGTTTTTGTTGTCCAGGTTTTACCAGCGTGTGGTCGGGGGCACCCTGGTGTGCACTAGGGGGGCGCAATGTCCTCAAGTTCGGGGCCACGACCCTGGGCCAATTGCAGTACCAGGGCATGTGATTTCTGCACCCCGTCCCATCTCCTGCTGGCACTGTCATAGAATCATCTAATCTCGACACTATGGAGCAGGCCATTCATCCCAACGAGTTCACACCGACCCTCTAAAGAGCATCCCACTCAGACACAGCCCTCATATTTTACATGGCTAATCCACCTAACCTGTACATCCCTGGACACAATGGGCAATTTAGCATGGCCAATCCACCCTAACCTGCACATCTTTGGACTGTGGAAGGACCTGGAGGAAACCCACACAGACACGGGGAGAATGTGCAAACTCCAGTCACCCGAGGGTGGAATCGAACCTGGGTCTCTGGTGCTAACCATTGAGCCATTGTGCCACCTCATGGGGGGTCTCCTAGGGGATCTGGTGGCCTTGCACATTACTGCAAAGAACTTTTGGCACTCAGCATCTGAAAACATTGGACACAGATTGAAGGTATTTGAAATTTTGAACGTTCATAAAGGTTTTTGAATTTGTAAGGTCTAGCACAATGGAAAATCTAGCAAAGCTTCAGGAGCAGGAATGGTACAAGGTTTGAAAGTTGTATCTGACCATAGTTACTACTCAATAATGACCATGAATTTGAGGAAGCAGAGGGGGACTGCTATTTATAGAACAGCACCCACTGCATTACCAACAGTTTCAGTTCCAAAGAAGAGACATTGTAGTCAAAGCCTTATCCTCTACCTTCCCTGGACCAATGCTGAAGATTCTTTGTAATCAGAAAGTTTAGGCTACCTGTTATGAACCAGTCCAGACCCTCTCAAAATATTTTAAGAAGGTAGCTTAGACCCTAACACTTTCTTGTATTAAAGGTAGATGTGAAGTGAGTGTTCCAGATGCGATACGACTGGTCAAACTACTCAACATTAAGCAAAACACCATTTATTAAACACCATTGTTAAAATACAAACAAAAGAAAGAGGAATTTAGAATAACTTAACTATTGGAAAACTTAACCAAATAATAGATACAGTACGTATTACTAATTAAATGTTCCAATATAATAGTATCCCATAAATATATCCCTTGTCAAAAAAGGAAATTCAGACACAGATTCTCACATGCAGTTCTCCAATCCAGGAGGAAAAATACATCAAGAAAAAATTCAGAGAAAGTAGCAGCGAGGAGACATTCACTCAAAACTAAACCTAGAAACTATATATAAAAAAACTAGAAGGCCTGGTCTGAGAGAGCTGGCCACACCCTGGCTGCTTCTGTTGTTTCCCAAGACCTCACAAATTGTTTATTTTCTTAGAGACAGCTCCATACCTCTGCCTTACAGCCTTTCTTCAAAACAAACCAGCACAACATAACCTTTGACAGCCTGATCACACCATCCAGATTAATGTTAGTGTTCCACCTCCAATATTATCCTTTCCCAATGCTCCTGGCAACATTGTGGATCAAGTATTTTGTTGTAATGCTGATACAAAACTATGCTTCAAGGCAATGATAAACATATTTTGAAGAGAGATGTTTGACTCCACTTTCACTCGTCTTCCAATACTAAGGCAGGCTTGTAATTTTGGCTGTGGGTCCACACTTGTTCCTGTGACTATCATTTCTTTGTTCCTTGCTGTGCTCAATAATGAGAGCACTTTTGTTTGAATCCAGTGGAGACAGATGGTATTCCAGCCAAGCTCCCTTTACAAACAGCTGCTCTGAGTTCTAAATGAAATGAGTTTGCATAGGCTCATTCCCATGCCCAACAGATGCAAGGCAAATTTAACAAAATATCTGGCGATCATTCAACAATAATATTTCAAGTCAGCTGGACAGACTTCACTGGTATTGGTATTTCAACAGAGATGTGTTGCTGAGGCTGTTTAAGGCTCCGGTCAGACCTCTTTTGCAATATTGTGAGCAGTTTTGGGTCCCGCATCTAAGGAAGGACATGCTGGCCTTGGAGGAGGTCCGCAGAAGATTCATAAAAATAAGCCAGGGATGAAGGGCTTGACATATAAGAAATGGTCGAGGACTCTGGGTCTGTACTCAATGGAGTTTAGAAGAATGAGGGAATATGAAACTTCCAGAATACTGAGAAGCCTGGATAGAGTGGATGTGAAGATGATGTTTCCACTAGTAGGAGAGACTAGGACCTGAGGGCACAGCCTCAGAGTGAAGGGGCGAGCCTTTAGAGATGAGATGAAGAGGAATTTCTTCAGGATATTCTGTGGAACCCAGGTCCCTGGAACATTACGTGGATCTCTGGATTAATAGTCGAGTCATAATACCACTTGGTTACTGTTTAGCTGGCATGGCTACAATCTGTTTCCAATCAGTCAATCCCTGCACATTCACTAGAGAGCCTTAAAACAAACTGTTAACATAGCTCACTCATTACTTATGGGTTACACAAACACTGTGGAGAGAGAAAGACAGTGGGGTTGGTAGGCCTGTGACCTTTCATCTAAACTGGGTAAAGATAGAAATGCTTTCCATCAAGTGAAAAGGAGGCAATTTACCCTCTGGTACACATGCCTACACCCCAGGCCAATTTGATCCAGGCTTTCCTCATCCAGTGGATCATCTCTCCCAAGAGGTGAAGTAGAGGGCATATATTAAGATACAGGCACAGAAGTAGGCCATTCAGCCCATCGGGTTAAGTGATACATAAGGTACCAACAATTGTTGAGGAGTTCAGCCTACTAATTTAAAAGGAGGGTAGTACAGCAGATTCCATTGAACTTCCTGCCCAAGTAAAAGCGCAAGTAAGGAAAATATGGCCCAGCGTGTGGCTATGTTAACATAAGCACAGCCTTGGAATGAGTTAAGCCTCAGAGAAGCGCAGAGAATACGACACAAATATTGTGACTCAGCCAGTTTGGTGAATAGCCATTTTGGTGAATATTAATGTCTGGACTCTAACTGGAACATAAAAGGATGTGCAAAGTCTCAGAAATGAAGAATTTAAAGACACCAAAATGCAACATTGGAGTCACTATTGTCCACTAATCTGCTGACAAAGGATGCACAGTTCTCAAATAGCACAGACAACTAAATGGAAGGAGCGCCAGCTCCACACTATCTTTGTTACTGTTCCCTGCACATCATTTACACTCCCAAGAAAACTTTTACACCTGGTAACCAATTTGACAGGGTGACTGTTGGAAACATACGGTCGAATTAACGTTGCAAATATTGGAGAAACATTATTCAAGGAATGCATGCCTCCCTTTATGTGGTAAAATTCACAGTAGGCCAGACGATGATTTGAATGTTTGACCATGTTCTGATGGTGCTATCAGATCTGCCAGCTTTGGGACAGGAAGCCTCCAAAGATGCCAATCTGTATCACACTCAGTTTTACTCACTAAGCCTGATGGCCTGGCATCCTTGGAAAATTACTCCCTTATCCCAAACATCTTGGATGATAGACTGCTCATCAAGATGCCCACAAACAGAAACAACTTAAGAGCAAAAGCTCGAGAGAACATATGCATGAAACATAAACACTGGAAAGAGAGTAAGAAATAGATGAAGAAAATATAACCTTTAACAAGAGTTGGTGGTATAGTGATTACATCACTGGGCTAGTTAACACAGAAACAAGAAACAGGCCATTTGGCCCTTCGAGCCTGGTCTGCCATTCAATATGATCATGACTGATTCTCTATCTCTATGCCATATTCCCACTTTGTCCCCCATGATCAAAGACACCTCGCACCCTCTTTTCTGAAGAAGGGTCTCGACCTGAAACATCAACATTCCTGCTCCTCTGATGTGGCCTGGCCTGCTGTGTCCCTCCAGCTCCACACTGTGTTATCTCTGACTCCAGTTCTTGCTATTCCACCCTCTTCTGTTGGGCAGAAATACAAAAGTTTGAAAACACGTGCTAACAGATTTAAGAACAGCTTCTTCCCTATTGTTAACAGACTTGAATGGATCTCTCATATGTTAAAGCTTGTCTTTCTCTGCACTTTCCCTGTAGTGGTAACAGAATATTCTGCATTCTGTCCTATTACTCTGATGTACTTACGTATGGCATAATTTGTCTGGATAGCAAGGAAAACAATACTTTTCACTCTATCTCAGTACATGTGATAGTAATCAAATCAAATCAAATTTAGAAGGATTCAGGCTATTTCACAGTGACCATGGCTTCAAGCCCCTCCATAGCAGCTACTGGAATTAGTTCAGGTGATAAATCTGGACATATCAAGACAAGACATCAGTGATAGTGACCATGACAACTGTCACCTAATGTTGTGAAAGAATATGTTCATTAATGTCCTTTGGGGAAGAAAATCTGCCATCCTTACCTGGTTCCCACCTACATGTGACTCCAGACCCAATGGAGTTGACCTTAACTGACCTCTGAAATGACTGTGCAAGCCCTTTAGTTCAAGAGTAAATAGGGGTTTTGGAAGAATGAAATTAACATTGAGTTAGATGCTACAACATTCCTGTTTTAAAACAGTTCGAGATCCAAAGATAAACTGATAGATCTGCATTTGATGCTCTCCACGTTCTGTATGTGTTGTTCCATTAAAATGATTATAATTGGTATCTATGCCTTTCAAACACATAATAGACAATATACAGATATATATGTATATGAGACCTTCCACATTGCACATCATATTTCCTCACATCAGTTTCAATGGTGCACCCACTTGAGCCATGAATGTAAATGACCTTCAATGTGTTGAAGCATGGTTCTCATCCAGAGTCCGAGCTAAGATCCTTTCCCATATCAAACTGGCACACAAGATAGACATACAAGTGGGTCGGTTAATTCAGTGGTCTAGACAGCTGGTTTGGAATGCAGAGTGACATCAACAGTGCAGGTTCAATTCCCATGTCTTTTGCGATCTCCATGAAGGTCCCACATTCTCAACCTTATCCCTCGTCTGAGGAATGGTGAGCCTCAGGTTAAACTACGACCAGTTAGCTCCCTCTAATAAGACAGCGGGACTATGGAGACTTTACCTTTTTGCTTCCTGCACCTACCTATATCTGAACGGAAGTTACAGCACAACAGATGTGTGACAGAGTTAAAGCGATTCTATCAGAATTGTGAAAGATGCATTTCTCATAAGTGCAGCAGGCAGGCATGAGAAATGATAGCCAATCACACAAGCTGAGGAATAGCTTGAAGCTTTCATTGCTGGTGATTTATTCTGGTGGTTCTCTGGACACAAATTTCCTAATAGAATCTCAATTGCTTTTGTAAGTTGACTCCATAACGGGTAGAACTGATACTGAGCATTAAGTGGAGAGAATACAGAATTAGAACTTTGGATCAATAAATCTGGAATCCTGACAAGAGTGGAATTCAGTAGAACTTCATTATTACCAATCTGTTATCGCAAGGCTATCATTGCAAATGTTACCATGAGCTCAGATCTTCATTAATCAGTAGAAAAGCTCAATAAGATGGAAGTGCTGATGAAAATCTACACAGGTTGTTCAAATGACTTGAGTTCATAACAAACACTGACTCAAAAACAGAATAATTATTCAAGACAGCATGATAGTATTACTGCTCTTGAGATGATCAAAGCCGGCACGACTGAAGTGAGAGATACTAATGAGTCCCTAAGGGCCAGTAATGACCCAATTATTCCTCCTTTGTCCAAGCAAAAATAATATTTGTGATGCTTTTATGAATCCCAGTTGCACAGGTGTATATTCCCCCGTTGTGTACATGTTTTAGGTTGGGCAAAATTACTTAATCATCTGCTTGGCTAAAGGGAGATTTGCGTGAGGATTGTGTAGAGGAAACTGGACAGCCAGATTTATACTGCAGCATGGTGTCAAGAGCCATTCAAAGGCTGGGGATGGTGTGGCATGTGACTCAGCTCTTTGCTCTGGATCAAATTGTGTACTGTCCCAGTAGCTTCACCATCACTAACCATGGCAGTACAATGCAGCAGCCAAACTGGGAAACCTGCTCAATCAGGAACTGGAAGTAACCAGTGGCCTTGATGAAGATGTCCATACCTCAAGAACCAACTTCTTTTAAAAGTTCGTGAAAGTTTACCTTAATTTCTAGTTTTAATTGCCAATTGATAGCTTTGTATATTACCACTATTTTGCAAAGTATCTCTATTTCGAAAATTTTGTACAGTTGCTATGGCACCTCATCTTGATCCTAAGGTCAAGGATCATGTGACAAGGATGTTCTGAAACGCCAAACTTTATTCCTTTCAGAGCCCTCTGACAGGATAGATCCTCAACTCAGTTCAAATCATGTATCATTTTTGCAAGGCTTCAATTACCTCAAAAAGGGGCCAAGTATAATTGCTATTTTTATAATAAATTCAGGTGTAATATCGCTAATGTTTGTCCAAATTATCCCTTGACTCCCAGGGTCATTATTCTGACGAACAATCAGCAGATTATTGTTTATTGATCAAGGTAGATCCATTAACACCCCACAACGTTCTGTGTCTGACAACAGTTTCCACATACAGGGATACAAGAACCAGCCCACCTCACTGTCACTTCTGTTGATGTCTCCAATTTGTCATGCTGCTTATCCAATCTCCAAATGAGTAGAAATTTCCTCCAACTAAATACTGAGAAAAGCTGTTGTCTTCGGTCCTTGGCGCGGACTCTGTGCCCTAGCCATCAACTTGTTCCTTCCTGACCACCATCTGAGGCTGAGGCAGACTGTTAATATCCTTGGGGTCATAGTTGTTGAGATGAGTTGGCAACTGCATATTGGCTCCACCATCTAAATGGACTGTGGCATTCAGTTGTTCTGGATTTGATTATGAGAGTCTCGCAACCGATCTGTGCCTGATTGTCACTTTGCTTGACTGGTTAAGCCTGGATGTGGACTCAGAGCAAAGTAAAGAAGTAACACAGAGGTCACTAGAAGGTGAGGTGTAAGCGTCATTGCAGAGACATTTTAAAACTCTGATGAATAAACATGTTGCACGCTTCAAAACTAGTGTCAGCTTTGCACTGTTCAGATTTTTAAAATGCACCACACCACTACCTGCAGCTCTGTGATATCACTGTGTCCAAACTGACTCGACTGTTGCCGTTCCTCTAGGCTAGGCTATTCCAATGTTCTGCTAGCTGTCTTTCCAATTTCCACTCTCCATGAAATTGAAATCATCCAAAGCTCAGCTGCCCATATCCAAACGTGCAGCAAATCCCAGTTACTCATCAGTCCTATACTCACTGGCCTGGATTGGCTCCCCATTGATAATGGCCTCATTTCCTTTTCTGAATCCTTCATGGCCTCATCATTCTCTGCCTCTGCAACCTCCTCCAGGCTTCCAACTCTCCAAGAGATTTCTATGCTCCAATGATCCTGGCCTACTACTCATTGACAAGTTTCATTCTTCTTTCAGTTCTGGAGTTCCCAACATAAATCTCTCCTCTTTATACATTCCTTCACATCTACCTCCTTAAACGCCGGTAGACAGGATGGTGAAGGAGGCTTTAGGCACGCTTGCCTTCATTGGTCAGAACATTGAGTATAGGAGTTGGGACATCAAGTTGTGGCTGTACAGGACACTAATGAGGCTACTTTTAGAATAGTGCATACAGTTCTGATCTCACTGCTATAGGAAAGATGTTGTTAAATTGAGAGAATGCAGAGAAGATAGCCAAGGTCTTTTTGGGGTAGTCCAAAACTAGAGGGTGTGGGTTTAAGGTGAGAGGGGAAAGATTTAAAAAGAACCTGAGGGGTAATGTTTTCACACAGAGGGTGGTGCATGTATGGAACAAGCTGCCAGAGGAAGTGATGGAGGTGGGTACAAATACAACATTTAAAAGTCATCTGGTTGAGTACATGAAAAGGAAGGGTTTAGAGGGGATATGGGCCAAATGCTGGCAAATGAGACTGGGTGAGGTTGGGATATTTGGTCGGTGCAGACCCGTGAGACCAAAGAGTCTGCGCTGTATGACTGAACGACCGAGCTTTTGTCTTAACACCTCTCCTGATGTGATTCACTATCAAACTTTGCTGAATGAAATTCCTGTAAAGGAGTTTGTAATGGTTTATTGCAGTAAAGACTTGGTATAAATGCAGATTGTTGCTTTGTAAATGCAACTTACAATTCACAAGAACATCTGGCCATTAATTTCCAGAGAATAAAGTCGCAAATGTTGATCATTTCTGAACATAAGGACTCAGAAATAGGAGCAGGAGTAGGCCATTCAGCCCATTGATCCTGCTCTGCCATTCAATGTGATCATGGTTGCACTTGAGCTTCAATTCCTTTTCCCACCCGTTCCCTACACATCCATCTGAGTTCACCTAATCCTATCAACATATCCTCCCATTCCTTTCTTCAGTACACGCTTCCCCTTGAACACATTAAAACAATTCACTTCAACTGTCCTCTGGATTAGTGGGTTCCACATTTTCACTCCTCACTGGCTAATAGGTCTGTCCTGAATTCCGTTGTGGTATTTACAGTTTTTGATGGGCTGAACTGCCTACTCCTACTCCTAGTCCTTATGTAAAGACACCTGCTAAAGATTGGGAAGAGAAGGAAAATAGTGAGTGAAGTGAGGACAGTCTCTTTCAGTTGTGAATTGTACAAGTTGCCCCTGAACATTCATCCCTTGAACTGATTGATTCCAAGCACAGAAGTTATGGTGGTTTCATCCTGTCTTGAAGGGGGAAAAGAAAATGGCAAGTTCTCACTCTGCAGACTCATAATGGAAGAACACTGAAGTTACTGCAGTAATAGACAATCAATAGGAACAATGAACAGATTAAAACATGAGGAACAGTCACAACCTTCATTTCTGCTCATAGTCACTTATCGTAGAAAGGCTTTATCTTAAAAATGAATAAATAATGGCCTACCGGGAACACTGGCTTTTACTGTGCAATGACCCCAGACAACTGGATCAATCATTTTGTTTAACCCATCAGTCAGTGTAGACAAGTCTATTTGTACATTTCTCAGTTGCTGGTTTCTCCTGAGCGCCTGGAGATTTCACAAAGGTTGCTTTCAGCACCATCAATTCTGCAAAACCCTCTCAACTGAACACCACAGCCCATCTGTATCCCCCAACCTGAAGTAGAACCCAATGAATGGGAATATGGATTTAAATTCACTCTCCCAGATAACCTGCAATTGTATGCGATCTCTCCATTCCATTCTCCCTTCGAAGTTTGACAGGATCAGAGAATTGCTCTGGTAGCTTAGCGCCAGATTAAACCCAAAACTGCCACCAATCCCAGCAGAACTGGATGCCCCACCCTAGCAGCTTCGACAGAGTTCGTAGGAACTGCCGATGCTGGAGAATCTGAGATAACAAGGTGTAGAGCTGGAGGAACACAGCAGGCCAAGCAGCATCAGAGGAGCAGGAAAGTTGACGTTTCGGGTCAGGACCCTTCTTCAGAAATTTCTGCTTGGCCTGCTGTGTTCATGCAGCCCTGCACCTTGTTTTCTCAACTTCTACAGAGTGTTTTGGTTGCTTTCAGAAAGCCACAAAATACATCAAACTTGCAGATGTGAAAAGAGCCAGGCTTACCTTCTTTATCGTTAGCATGTTCCAAAGGCTTCATCGCTGTAAAAATCAAAAGACAGTTTATTCATTAACATAACACTAACACATTATTTCATGAAGTCTACTCCATTGGCTATTATATCAATTCACATTTTAAGGTTACAGGTTTTTCTGTGTGGCCTTGTTCTTTAAATTATATCTCATGCTTGAATTGCATCTCTGCATTTGTCCCAACCTATAAACTGTATGAGTAGACATTTGCTCCAACCATACGTTAGTCCACAGAACACATAGTCCACTTAGACAGTCAAGTTTATTGTAACACTAAGGTTACCGTATAACAGGTTTACACACACCCTGGATTCAGCCTGCTTATGATATTGTACACTGAACACACATATAGCTGATTGACTCTACACATAAACAGAGTGACTAAAGGGGTGGCAGGGTGGCTCAGTGATTAGCATTGCTGCCTCACGGTGCTAAGGACCTGGGTTTGGTTCCACCCTCAGGCAACTGTGTGTGCAGAGTTTGTACGTTCTCCCCATGACTGTGTGTGTGTCCTCCCGGTGCTCCGGTTTCTTCCCACAATCCAAAGGAGTGCAGGCTAGGTGGGTTGGCCGTGAGAAATGTGGGGTTACAGGCATAGGGTAGGGGGTGGGTTTGGGTGGGATGCTCTTTGGAGGGGCAGTGTGGACGCGATTGGGCCAAATGGCCTGCTCCCACATTGTAGGGATTCTATGATAAAGGCGAAACTGATAGTTTTATACGAAAGCATCAAATTTTGCAATGTCCTAAAGCTCAAAGCTCTGCCAAAACACAACAGTCTCTGTTGCTCTCAGTTGTTTACTGTCACCAAGTACTTCTCTCACATTTTTAATGTTGTAACTGTGTTTTCTGGCTCCTTCTTTCACTTATTTTTGCTTCATTGCTGTCTGCTCCCTGGTTGCTGTATCATCACAGAATGATTAGATTTCCAAAGAGGCCATTTGGCCTGTCTCTGCCATATTAGCTCTCTGCCAGTTTCACTGCCCTGCGTCTCTCAATGTCTATCCCTTTAGGTGCTTCAGCAATCCCTTTTTAAAAGCCATCATTGAATCTACAGCCACTGGCCTTTCAGGATGCACATTTAGAACATAACCATTCTCTGTTGTCGGGAACACATGTATTTTTTTCATATACAGATTTGGATATGTTTGGATATTACTGGGTTGCAAAGGTTTGCTTGAACATGAAAAGCTAAAAGGTTAGAGGAGACTATGGCTCATCTGCTGTTTACAATTAAACATTACCACATCCAAGTTCCCCTCCAAGCCACTCACCATCCTGATTTGGAAATATATCACTGTTCCTTCAGTGTCACTAGATCAAAATCATGGAATTCCCTCCCTAAGGCCATTGTGGGTCTACATGGTGTACGTGTCAACATGGGCTGCAGCAGTTCAAGAACGCAGCTCAACAGCACCTTCTCAAGGTCAAACAGTGATGGGCAATAAAATGCTGACCCAGCCAGTGATGCCCATGTCCCATCAGTGAGTAAAGGCATTTTTGTTTGAAGGTGTCATAGAACTGTACAGCATGGAAACAGACCCTTCGGTCCAACTTGTCCGCACCGACCAGATATCCTAAAGTAATTTAATCCCATTTGCCAGTATTTGGCCCATATCCCTCTAAACCCTTCCTGTTCAAGTACCCATCCAGATGCCTTTTAAATGTTATAATTGTACCAGCCTCCACCACTTCCTCTGGCAGCTCATTCCATACACACACCACCCTCTGCATAAACAAAAGTTGCCCCTTAGCTCCCTTTTAAATCTTTAACCTCTTACCTTAAACCTATGCTCTCTAGTTTTAGACTCCCCTACCCTAGGAAAAGACCTTGTCTATTTACCCTGTCCATGGCCCTCATGATTTTATTAAGCCCTATAATGTCATCTCTCAGCCTCCGATGCTCCAGCCTCTCCCTATTGCTCAAACCTTCCAACCCCAGCAACATTCTTGTAAATCTTTTCTGCGCCCTGTCAAGTGTAACAACATCTTTCCTGTAACAGAGAGACCAGAATTGATTCCATATCAGTCTCCAAGCAGTACAGATTTAGAATGCAACCTGTTCTTCAGCAGTCTTGAGACACTAGTGGCAGGGCACATGTCATCAGTTTACAGTGACCTTGTAGAAGTAGGTCTTTGGGACATCTATAAAGCACTCAATGTTGAGAACTTGTTTTGCTATTCAATTAGATCATGGTTGAACTGTACCTCAATTCCAGTTTCCTATCCTTGCTGCATAGTCCTTGATCATCTGATCAAACTAAGCTTCTCTCTCAGGCTCGAAAGCTTCAGTCAACTGCCCAGGATTCAGAGCCTCTTGAAGGAAGAGCCCCAGGTTCCTCTTAATCTTTATGCAGAAATGAGCCGCCTGGCTTGTAATTTTAAGGAATCCCTCAACCAGAGGGCATGTTTCCCTCCATCTCCTCTATGACATACCTCAGTTAAATCAATCTTCAGATTCTTGGAACCCAAAGTGTTGATGTTGCAAATTCTGAGTCACTGGAGTGTGTCTATGTGCGTGTTCCAGCTGTCATAAAGTGCAGTTGGTACTAATTGGCCAAAGGTTCGAGGACATTAGTGCCTCAGTGATGGTGCCCTTACCACTGGGCCAGGAGGTGCAGGTTCAAGTCCCCCATGTCCCAGAGGTGTGTTAGAAAACATTCAACCAGGTTGAATAAAAATAATTTTATCATGTCTTGGCTTTTTGGATAAGATCAAACGCTGCACCTGTTTTTAACAGTTTAATGCCTGATATATTCATTATCTATAGACAATATATTAAGCTGATTTCTGCAGCGTTGGGTTGTAGCAGGGACTTGTTCATCAGCTCCAAAAGGATCTTCTTGCTCAGTGGTTGTGGCCCTGATTGTGAGCCAGGCAAGTCCAGGTACCAAATCTCACGTACCCCACCCCCGGAGATGTTTTCACCTTGGAGTGTGTGGTACATGGAAGGGAAAACTAACCTAGAAAACAGGGCCATTTGTCCCTTCAAGCCTACTCCACTGTTCAAAATAATCATGGCAGAGTAGCCCACACTTAACGCTGGACTGAGTATTGTGAATAAATCCCTGGGGAAGAGAAACCAAAGGCTGCTTCATCAGTTGGCAACGCAATAGTCATAGAATCCCTACAGTGTGGAAACAGGCCATTTGGCCCAACAAGTCCATACCGACCCTCAGAGCATCCCACCTAGACCTATCCCCTATAATGCACCTAATCTACACATCCCTGAACACCATGGTCAATTTAGCACGGCCAATCCACCTAACCTGCACGTCTTTGGATGGTGGGAGGAAACCTGAGCACCCATGAAAAAACCCACGCAGACACGGGGAGAATGTGCAAACTCCACACAGACAGTCGCCCGAGGCTGGAATCGAACCCGGGTCCCTGGCGCTTTGCAGCAGCAGTGCTAAACTACTAAGCCACCGTGCCGAGGACACGAGCAAGTTTACATAACCCAACTTATCACTCCAAATCTTTTGGTATTCTTCTGAATTCATGTTGCACGGTATGTTACAGCCAATATATCCTTAGTGAGTAAATGATTTTATTGTCATGTGTATTTTTCAGTGAAACATACAGCAAAATACTGTGAAGAGCTTCCACTGTTGCCATGATGTGGTACCATTTTGAATAGTTTAGTTTTCAAAAGGTATAACTTAAAAGAGAGTCCGTAACCCTTCCGTCATCGCTTCACTGCCACCAGTGCTGGACCCAAACAACATCGAAGTCACCATTCATCGATCTCCATCTTCCGCCGCTGGGCCTACCTTGCCTCCATCAACATATGCCAGGTCGAACGCTCACCCCTCGGCCATCTGCCTCCTCGACGCTGCCGCCAGGGTCCCGCTCTGGGCTCACCAGGCATCGCCACATTCTAGGCCTCGACCTTCTTCATCGATGCTATCATCACCAATGTCGCCATGACCGAGCTCTCCCCAGAAGGTGAGTCGAAGCAAAAACTAAGAAGAGGAAATGAAAGAAAACAAGAAAGAAGGAAAAAGAAGAGAAATAGGCAGAGTGGACGAACCCCTGACTCAGGAGCCCAGATGCTGCCTATTCTGCCATCTTGATAGTGTCCAGAATGGAACACTACAAACATGCTCAGAGTGAGATCAATAATTTGCTGAATTCTAAGGGCTATGCGGAGTGGGCAGGAATGTGCAGTTGAGGCTGAAGATCTGCCATGATCGTATTGAATGATGGAATAGCTTGTGGGGCTGTTCCTGCTCTTTGTGTTATGTTCTTAGTCACTTCAGTCAGGGTTAGCCCTATATTCTGAGTGACTGAAGCAGCACTTCCTTCCCCCTTTGCAAACCATCCTCCTAATTTCAGTCGCCCGAGTAGCGGTCTGCCCACAACTGCAATCAAAACATTGTTAGCCAGACAGTTTATTCATAGGTGCAACTGAGAATGTGAGTACAGTTCACCTGGAATTAGCAACAGTCCTGCAAAACAGTGTCTCAAAACATGAAGAAACGCTCACTCTTGTGCAACACAGAGCATGTTGGGACCAATTAGCAAACACCTTTTGCACTTTAAACTCAAGATCTTTATTTAATAATTATTACATTTCACAATACAGTTTGCTTTGGAAAGTATGTTCCTCAATAATTGCCAGCTGCCAAAGATGAAATAGAGCAAATTGCTCCCGAACGCAGTAGGTGCTAGACACCTACCAGCATACAGCAGGACGTCGTTAAGAATCCAGCAGAGTAGTGCCTGAATACCTGGAGAGATACTTGTTCTTAATTCTGTAATTTCATCCCACTGATCTTGCTTTGGACTTGAAAACTCCACCAGAAAACAGAGGGGGCTTTGGCAAGTTTCTCATTCTGCTAACAGATGCTAGACACGCAATAAGGACAGCTTACAGCAGCTTGAATTTGAAACTGGGCATGATGGTTAATGTGTACCTCAAATTCATCTACCTATGTCACACAAACTTCAATTTTCAGTTTTTGAAATGACTTCCAGACTCAACAGCTGTTTATGGGCAAGAGTTACAGATTGCTGCTAACCTTCATTCGCAGAATTGTTTCCTGAAGTCATCCCTGAATCATTCCTTTAATCATTGCATCTTCTCCATTGTGGAAGGTCCCCTGTCCTAGGTTCCCTACCTCTGTCTGTCCTATCCTGCCCTTCCAGATTCCACATGGTTCAATTGAATGCAATCAATTCATATCCATCATCCATTTTCTCCTCTGTTCCGCCTCCTACACGCAGCACCTAGCTGTAATTGTAAATGTCGTACCTCTTTGTTTCACATCAGAGAAAATAGTTTCTCTCTACCCCAAACACATCTTTGATCAATCAAACAGATTAGTCCAGATTATGGTGAGTTGGGGACATAACTGTAATGGATACGTGATGTCTGTTCTCTGCCACGTTGACCAAACAAAGTCAGAGTAGTACAGCATGGAAACATACTCTTCAGTACAACTCATCTGCGCTGACCAGGTATCCTAAACTGATCTCACTCCATTTGCCAGCATTTGGCCCATATCTCTCTAAACCCTTCCTATTCGTAAATCCATCCAGATGCCTTTTAAATGTTGTAATTGTACCAGCCTCCACCACTACCTCTGGCAGCTCATTCCATACACGCACCGCCCTCTGTGTGAAAAAGTTATCCCTCAGGTCCGTTCTAAGTCTTTCCCTTCTCACTTTATCCATGTCCCTCAGTATTTTATAAACCTCAGCCTCCATCACTCCAGGGAAAAAAGTCGAAGCCTATTCAGCTTCTCCCTATAGCTCGCACCCTCCAGTCCTGGCAACATCCTCGTAAATCTTTTCTGAATCCTTTCAAGTTTAACAATATCTTTCCTAATTGCCTGGGTTAAGTTTAAACAAAGTTTGGCAGTTAACTGTCACTCATCATCATTCGGGGAGTGGGATGCCATGTATGGTCCACTTGTCCAGTGCACGCAGCTGCTGACTACACTGGCTTTGATAAACACAGCACATCACTCTACACGTGGGTGCTACATTAAATGCAATGTAGAGTGACCATAATCTGACTACATCATGGGGCTGCTCTCTCATTTGAGAGGGACGACTGGTGATGGTTTAATCTGAGGCTCACCACACCTCAAGCAAGGGGAAAGGTTGAGAAGCAGAGTCCTTAGAGTTTAAATCATGCTGTTGGTGTCATTCTGCATTGCAAACCAGCTGCCTAGCCAATTGAGCTAACCACCCTGTGTTTGGTACCTTAGTGCACAGACAAAGACCTATCTTTCAGAGAAACAGCCAGGTTGAGAAAAGGGATGGGGAGCAAGGTTAAATCAAGAAACCATGGCACTATAACTTGCTCTTTTTTAAAGATAGTCTGGGGGTAACAGGACCGAGGAAAACCATTGGTCCACTGTTGTTATTAATATTGGTGCTACGCTTTGCTCCACATCAGTCCAAATCAATTAACATTAGGGCTGGGCTGTCATTTGTCTGCAGTTCAATTTGCCCTCCTCTCCCCACTAATGGACTATTCAAAAGGCAGACAGTAAACAGGGAGAGTCTTATAAACATTAAGTTCTTCTTTAGATTTGGAAAGCATATCATTGAGAATGATACTGACTCACACACACGTTCCAGAGTTCAAAGACTTCCATTAACTGAATTTCAATTCTGCTGTGAAGCCTTTGAAATACTTAAATCAGATTTGCCCAGTTGACTTAACGACGAATAAAAGCAAATGCATAAGTAAGTTCAAACTCACCATTGATAAAGTGGCAGTGAAAATTCATTTGCCAATCGCTGCTAGCTAACTGACTTATCCAATTAACCTTGGAGCTCTCCCTTTCCTCCTCTCAGGATATTGCTATAATTCCTTCAAAAGATCCAATTTGGAGTACACACACGCAATTGGTGCTGGTTAAAATATATTACTCAGTCACATCTCATTGGCAAATTGAGGTCTAATAAAGGACAGTTGAGCACTCTTGAGAACAGACTGATAGTGTTGAGGGTTGTTGTACAAATAAACAGTTGACTTCTGTCACCAATTCCATAAAAATGGAATTAAAAAGCACAAGGTTTTATTTCCCTTGTTTGTGTTTTGATTGGTTCAGTTGGGATAGTTGTGTTATGTTCCACAGCTACAGGCTGATGCTGATAGAATCTGATGATGAAGGATGGGAAGAGGTGGAAGTGGAGCCCAGCAGGAACTGGTCAGGCTGAATGGTCTGCCTCTGTGCCTTTGGAAATAGCTTTAACCGTGGCACACCATCTGTTGGCAGTTCAGGAAGTGGGACAGCATCGTGGCTCAGTGGTTAGCACTGCTGCTTCACAGTGCCAGGGACCTGGGTTTGATTCCAGCCTTGAGCGACTGTCTGTGTGGAGTTTGCACTTCCTCCCCGTGTCTGCATGGGTTTGCTCCGGTTTCCTCTCACAGTCGAAAGATGTGCAGGCTAGGTGGATTGGCCATGCTAAATTCCCATAGTGTGCAGGGATGTGCAGGCTGGGTGGACTAGCCATGAGAAATGTCGGGCTACGGGGAGAAGGTAGGGATTGGGTCTGGGTCGGATGCTCTTTGGAGGGTCAATGTGGACTTAATGGGCCGAATGGCCAGCTTCCACACTGTGGGGATTCTATGATTCTACAAAGTGGGCTCCATTTCCTCTAGCTTGCTGGTGAAGTGGTAGTGCTTCTGCCTCTGAGCCAGGAGACCTGGGTTCAAGTCCCACCTACTCCGGAGATGTGTCATCACATCCTTGAACAGGTTGATTAGAAAACATCTCCACCATAGAGAAACTTGCATTTCTAACACTGACACACATTAATGATGTCCCCATTGTTAACATGACAGCCACATCTAATTTATTTGCGCCTTGCCCTAAAAAGGAAATTGGCATGAAGTACTTTCTGCAGGAAACAAGATGGAACTTCCTGATTTCATACCCTGTGAGCCTTCGACTTAGTGAAGATCAAAAATCCATATGCAGGGAGGAGTGATGAGGATATGTTTTACATTTAGTTGTCTGCTCTCATATGGAGTTGACGCTGATTAACTGCTCTAAGGCATTAAATGACCATGATGCGTGCTGCAGCTGTCAGCTTTTCGTTTACAAAAGACTCACATCTTAGTCTACACAACATCACATTAGATCCCAAGATCCTACATTACAAAACTGAGTCCGGATAAATATTGAACGAGCAATACGGAAGGTCGTTATGAGGCAACAATTGGCTGGGGATTGCAGTTTTATGGCAGGCATCGACTAAGGTATTTTCTACTAATCTACTGGAGGTCAACATTCAATAAATGTGTCAGTTTCTTTCTATAAAACCGAACAAAACATCTCACTTTCTTTTTCATTCAATGAGAATGTGGGCATTGTTGGCAATGCCGACCCTCATTGCCCATCTCTGTGCCAGTCAATGGCCAGCTAAGCCTCTCCAGAGGGCAGTTACTAATAAACTGCACTGAAGTACATAAGGGCCAAACCGGCAGCTACAGCAACTTTCGCCCCCTGAAGCATATTCGGACGCAAGATTTTTTTCTTAATGAGAAATTCAAATGGATCATAATTACTGATACTAGCCTTTCAGACCAGCTTCGTTTCCTGAATTTCATTTAGATTCCTTTGCTGCCATGCTAAGATTTGAACTCACAGCTCTGGATTATGGGTCTTATAACATCAGCATTATGCCACCAATAGATTATAAAAGGCCAACTCCTGTATGTTTTGTTAAGTTGTCCAGATAATTTCATAAGCAAACAATCAAACAGTCATTTGGTCTTGCTAAGGCAAATGCTGAAAGATTTATCCCTTAACTGGGGAATGTAAAACATGGGAGCACAGTCTCAGTATAAGGGGCTAATTGTTTGGTCCTGAGCTGAGGAGCTAATTTTTCACTCAAGAGTTGTGAATCTTTTGAATTCTCTACCCCAAAGGGTTGTAGAGATTATTTACATTTAAGGCTAGGGGAGGTAGCATAATGGCAACATTGCTAAATTAGTAATCCAAAGCCACAGGCTAATGTGCTAGAGGCATGGGTTCCACTCTCACCGTAACAGATGGTGAAATGTGAATTCAATAGAAGTGTGGAATAGTTAAAAAAAAAATGGCCTGATGGCAATTAATAGCTGGAAATAATTTAACATTTGCCATTGCTAGGTGATCTCGCTTCAATTGTACGGAACTGATCAGAACCTGTACTGAACAAGTCCTATTTTGACCCACAATATCTTGGCAGTAAGATATTCCTGCTTCTGTCGACTGTTATCAAAACCCCTCTAGTTCACTCATGCCTTTTAGGGAAGGCAATCTGCCATCCTTACCTGGTCTCACCTACATGTGAATCCAGACCCACAGCAACATGATTGACTCTTAACTGGCCTCTGGGCAAATGAGGGGTGTGAAATGAATGCTGGGCCTAGCAAGGGATGCCCGCATGCCACAAATGAATAATAGAAAAAGACAGATTTTTGATCTCTTGGGGAATCAAAGGTTAAGGTGCAGTGGGCAGGAAAATGGAGTCCAAGCCATGATCACAGTGAATGGTGCAGTAGGCTTATTGGGCCAAACAGTCTATTCCTGCACTTAATTTCCTGTGTTCTTGTGAAAAAATTCTTAACCCTTCCAACCTATCTCCATAATTGAAGTTCCTCATCCCTGGATTCTTATAAATCTTTCCTAATGCTGTCACATCCTTCCTAAAGTCTGTTACACAGAGCTGTATGGAATAATCCAGCTGGGACTGAACCAGTGCCTTTCACAAGATCAAGATAATCTTCTTGCTCTTATGCTCTACGCTGATATTATTAAAGCCTTGGCTCTCATATGTTCTATAATCACACTCTCAGTCTCTCCTGCTACCCTCAATGACTTATGAACATATACACTGAGGTCCCCTGCATCTCCTTTTAGAACTGTACCCTTTATTTTACAGCTGGATGTCTGATGCTTATTGTAAATCTACTCGTAACCATATTGCCATTTATAGCATTTTGCTGTATTTTCGTTGTAGCATTTCCTACATTAAAACAGAGATTACACTTTTCGAAAAGTACATTATTAGCTGGAAATAATTTAAGACTTGCCATTGCTAGGTGCTCGCTCTTCAGTTGCGGGAAACTGATCAGAACCTGCACTGAACAGGTCCGGACCAATTTGACCCAAAATCGGATTTCTATTTACACCATCAAGTCCTATTCCCTGAATCAGGAAGGGGGCTTAGGTACTCAAAAAAAAGACTCTAGCTCCATCACTGGTAATAAGCATTTACCCCTTTTAGGCCCATTATTATACCTTCATTTAAGCAAGGCCACACTCCACCATCTATCATTAAAATGAACAGTGGTTATCTGGGTAAGTTACCTCAGGAAAGCTAACAGCATAGAACTGTGGTTGATGATATAACTTAACATGTTAACACACCACAACGTGTCCCACAATTACTAAGGTTATTCATGAACCTACCTGTCCTTGCTTCCGTCTCTTCTTCCTCATCGTCTTCTGCAAGTAAACAATAAGATTTATTTAGTTAGTCCAATCTCAGGATAACAATCAGAAGAGGCAATAGCTTCCAGTTTGAGACAACAAGGTGCAGGGCTGGATGAACACAGCAGGCCAAGCAGCATCATAGGAGCAGAGAGGCTGACGTTTCGGGCCTAGACCCTTCATCAGAAAAGGGTCTAG